>NC_056741.1:191393866-191516366 GCF_019279795.1 Protopterus annectens | reverse complement strand
GCATCTATGTCTCTAACAGACACAGGTAACTTGTAAATGGTTCATCTCCCAGGCCCCTGCTTGTAAATGCTTCATCTCCCAACCCCTGCTTACACTTATCAAGGGTAACAGAACTTGCCAGAGATTTGGGATGCATGGCTAGGCTTAAAAAAGATCCTTGTGGTCTTTATCCTAGTAAACACCTATGAAACTATGAACCTATAAACAAACATTTATAGTATAAATAATGTTTAAATCAAAATAGCACTCAGAGATCTGTATGCCATCTGCCTTCAGATACATGTACATATAATTATTTACTTTTCCAAATGACATCTCATGTGGTAGCATTATAATATGCATTTACCTGTGCAGGGAGACCTGCCAATTGTTTGAGCAAACTTTTTGTGAGTGTTGATGCCTACTGAAAGTTTTCAGAAAGAGACATTCAGCACCAATAGAGTTTGCCCTTTATCTGACTGTTGTGTGACCATTAAGTTGGTCTGTATATGTTTGGGGGGGCTGGGTCTTTCCCTGTATAAGGGGTACCTGGGATGTCCCCATTCAAACACAAAATGTAATTGGAGGTTTGCTGAATATTGCTCTCAGTGAGTTTTTTATAGCTTCCACCCTTGCAGAAAGCTCTCGTGGTATATCATTATTATTTTGCATGTAGCATATCTTATATTAATTTGCAAAGTTATAACAAGCAGAGCCACAGTTATACTTGCAAAAGCTCAGAAAACTGCTGCCTGCAAAACCCTAAACAATGAAATAAACCCCACAGAACAAAAATATAGTCACACAGTTGTACATCCACAAAGATTTGCACACACATAATGCAGCCTCGGGAAAAATATTATAGCAGCATTATGTGGCATTCTTTACAGGCAGAAATGTGGGAAGTCAGACACAACCTCCACAAATTAAGGAAATGCATCAACAACAGTGGTCAGTTGCACTTACTGCTATCTTACGATACACTTTTTCATTCTCTCACACAGAGCTCTGAAAGTTTGAATTCTAGCTTTGAATTGATGCAGCCTGTGTCAACTGAAAAACTTAAAGTTATATCCTTACAATTTAAACAAATGTTCATATCTCTAGAACCATAAGTGTTACTAAAGCAGTGTAAATAAAAGCTGCTCTGTATAAACTACAATTTGCCATGGTAATATCTATGTATGTCAAATGTCTATTTAATGGATCATAGGATGGTGCGTAACACTCACTGGAGGGTATGTAGGAAGGCTCAGAATGAACCAATGCATGTTAAGCACCATCCTATGATCTATTTAACAGACAATGATTACAGAGTCTTAAACTATTTTTATAAGTCACAATAAGCATAATAAATATTATATTTGTAATGTTTTATAAGCAACTTAAAATATATAAGTAAGAGTTCAAAATTCACAATACTGTTAGCCACATTTTATTCAACAAACTCTGCTCCGAACCTAAGCAGTTGTGTACTGTGTTATCTGGTTGTTGATATGTTTACAGAAATACGAACATTATTGCAATATAAGTATACTGTACGTGAACAGCTTTCAACATCTCTTCAGCTGAACTAGGCAAGGGTCAAAAGTCAATGTAGTTGTCTTTGTTGTCTTGTAAAGTTAAAAATGAAATCTTTCAATAGCTTATATACAGTGGATATAAAAAGTGTACACACCCCTGTTAAATGCCAGGTTTTTCTGATATAAAAAAATGAGAAAACAATAAATCATTTCAAAATGTTTCCCACCTTTAATGTTAATAACCTGTACAATTCACTTGAAAAACAAACACATCTATTAGGGGAAAAATATAAAAAATAAAAGACGTACAATAAGCTGGTAGCATAAGTGTGCACACCCTTAAACTAATACTTTGTCGAAACACATTTTGATTTAATTGCAACATTCAGTCTTCTTGGGTAGGAGTCTATCAGCATGGCACATCTTGACTTGACAATATTTGCCCACTCTTCCTTGCAAAAGTGCTCCAAATCTGTCAGATTGCGAGGGCATCTCATGTGCACAGCCCTCTTCAGGTCACCCCACATATTTTCTATTGAATTTGGTTCTGGACTCTGGCTGAACCATTCCAAAACTTTAATTTTCTTCTGGTGAAGCCATTATTTTGTTGATTTGGATGTATGATTGGGGTCATTGTCGTGTTGAAAGGTGAAATTCCTCTTCATGTTCAGTTTTCTAGCAGATGCCTGAAGGTTTTGGACCAAAAGTGACTGGTATTTGGAACTGTTCATAATTCCCTCTACATTGACTAAAGCCCCAGTTCCAGCTGAAGAAAAGCAAACCCCAAGCCATGATACTGCCACCACTGTGATTCACCGTAAGGATGGTGTTCTTTTGGTGATACAAAATGTTGTTTTTGCACCAAACATACCTTTTGGAATTGTGGCCAAAAAGTTCAGCCATAAAACATTTTCCCACATGCTTTTGGGAAACAATGTATTGTTTTACAAATTTTAGTTGGGCCTGGATGTTTTTCTGTGTAAGAAAAGGTTTCCATTTTGCAACCCTACCCTATAGGCCAGAAATATGGAGAATACAGGAGATTGTTGTCACATATAGTACACAATCAGTATTTGCCATAAATTCCTGAAGCTCCTCCAGTGTTGCTGTAGGTCTCTTGGCAGCATCCCTGACCTGTTTCTGTCTTGTCTTTTCATCGGTTTTGGAGGGATGTCCAGTTCTTTGCAACATCAGTGTTGTCCCATATTTTCTCCACCTTTTGATGACTATCTTCACTGTGTTCCATGGTATATCCAATGCTGTGGAAAATTTTTTTGTACCCTTCTCCTGACTGATACCTTTCAACAATGAGATCCCTTTGATGCTTTGTAAGCTCTCTGTGAACCATGGCTTTTGCTGTAACAGGCAACTGAGAAAATGTCAGGAAAATCCTACTAGGACAGCTGAACTTTATTTGGGGTTAATCAGAGTCTCTTTAATTGATGGCAGGTGTGTACCCAAAAAGACTGAATGCTGTAATTAAAGGAAAAGGTGCTTCAACAAAGTATTTGTTTAAGGGTGTGCACACTTATGCAACCAGCTTATTGTACTTTTTTATTTTTTATTTTTTTCCCCTAACAAATTTGTTTGTTTTTCAATTGAATTGTACCGATTAAAAGTCACATTAAAGGCGGGGAAAGATTTGAAATTATTTATTGTGGTCTTATTTTTATATATCACAAAAATCCTGGCATTTTAACAGGGGTGTGTACACTTTTTATATACACTATATAGTGTGGTTTCACAATTATTATGAAGATGCAATATTAGATGCCTACAAGCATCGTCATTTGGATGATACTGGAGAAATGCCTGGAGAAGTCACTAGGGTTTAAGGACTTACACACTCCTGACCACTCACCAGTTATTGTAACAAACAGGGAAGCATAAGGAAGCAAGGAAAACTTTTTTTTGCCTTTTAAAACAATATACATTAGTAAATACCCCTCCCACATTGAGACAGATATCCTCTCATCCTCACTTAAAATCATTAAAAAATCAATATGGATATGCTTATGTACTGAAAACAATTCTAATCTCCTGTAATAGTAGATAGTCCCTGGGATTCATGAAGCTTGCACCAGGCGCAGGCGTAGTGTAGGTGGTATAACACCAAATATGTCCGCCGAGCTATTCAGGTACGATCCAATTCCACGTGCACTAGCAGCGTATGCCAGATCTGCACAGCTCTTGGATCAGGTATGCTAATCACCCCATGTGCAGTACTGCAGCATGCAAATGAAGGTACATAGTGATTCATGAAGTGGTGTAGGAGTAGCGTAAGCCTACAGAAATGTAAACCAAAAAAAAAATGGTTTACATTTTGCCAAACAGAACATCGGAGCCATGAAAGCAGACCAGACTCATGTATTACAAAGTTAACATATGCCAATGGATAAATATACAGCCAATGGCATAAGAAAATATGCACAACACATAAAAAAATAACATTTAATGTCATGGTCACAGTAACGCAAAGTACAACCGCAGGGCATGTGTGCGCAAATGGGAACACAAGGAAAATATATACAAATGTCATAAAATTGCAATGTAACACAAATCATGATTTCACCATAATAGCCAATGGTATGCATGCTACACCACAACCAAGCTGCAAGGGTTGCTAAGGGTCTGTGACAGAGTTCTGTGTGGTAACTATGAATTAGTAGTCAATGCCATGCAAATGAGGCAAGTAATAGTGAATCGCAAACGTCCCGCCGGCCTAAGGATGTACCATACGGTGCAGCGCTACAACACCGAGGAGTGGTCTGGAGGTATACATGACATCAGCAGTGGGGTGTGCCACCATAGCTGTAAGCACATTGGAGCAATGCAAATCCAGGCTGCCCATTGCTAAGCAAAGCTGCAGGATAGGGGTGTGGATGTAGGTATAGCTTTGCTTAGCTGAAAGCACACGTGGTGCCCGAAAGCGCATGTGTACGTGGATGAAAACATGCCCGAAACCCAGTAAGCGGATGCACGCACCGTGCACCACAGCTCAAACAGGAAGTTTAGGAGAAGACAATAAGGAAATGCCACAGTAGGGTAATTGGAGTACAACTGAGCAATTAACACCTATTAACTCACAGTGGGCCATTGACGGCAGCTAACAAGGCTGCTAGCAGCAACCTTCAGAACAGGATAGGGGAGGTGTTGGATTGCAAAGAAAAGAGAACTGTCACCGCAGAGCAAAGCATACCTGCAGTAGATCGGCTATAGAACACATTTCGCAAAACAATCCTGGTTTGGGAAAGTACAAAACAAGAAAGCAGGCTGCTGGATGCATGCCAGACAATGAGAGGGGAATTGTTAAGAAAAGTTAAGGCGAGGGCAAGAGGTAATCCATGGCAGTTAAATGTAATTCAACACCAAAGGCACCACAATAGCAGTACCTGTGGTAAAACACATAAGATACCCTGCAGCTCCGATTGTACATACGTACCCTATGCCATCATCAGTGTTCAAAGCACAATAGTATAAAGTGTGAAGGCGCCTCACACACTTGTGTATTCCCAAACACTGCACCATCGGTGTAAACAGACGGGGAACTTTTACAATGTACTTGTTGGGAGCTGCCATAGCTGTGATTCATCACCATGTGTTGGAGACTGAAGGTGTTGTGGAGGATGATGCTGACAACCACCTCAGGCCCCGAAGGAGGAGAGGAGTGTTCAGACCAAGGGTAACCTACCAGGGGCTACATGATCTGGAGATAGTAGAGCATTACAGGGTGGACAAGGAAATCATACAGCAAATAGTTGAGCTGTGCTGGCCACGCCTGAGATCCAGAAAAAACAGAGGGGAACCCATCCCACATGGACATGAAGGTATGTGTAAGCTTGAGAATACTAGCCACAGGTACCTTTCAAAGGCCAACCGGAGATATCATGGGGATCTCACAGGCATCAGCATCCAGGGTACTCCACCAGTTGCTGGATGCCATGTCACCACATGCCAGTGAGCATATATACTTCCCCCGAAATCAGGAGGAGTTGGCCAGCAATATGCTTCTCTTCCACCATGTGGCACACTACCTGGAGGTACTGGGTGCAGTAGACAGCACGCACATACATATCAAGTCATCACCCAGTGAGCATGGTAGGCGCTACATAAACCGCAAGAGATACCACTCCATCAACTGCCAGGTCGTGTGCAATGCCCAGGGCATTATCACGGATGTGTGTGCTGGCAGCCCTGGAAGCTACCATGACTCCCACATCTGCCATGCCTCACAGCTTATCAGATATTTGTCAGGGGGGACAGCCCATATGGCCACCTTGTGGGGGATGCTGGCTATGCAGAGGAGCCATGGATGATGACTCCCATCAGAAATGCACACACACCCATGCAAGAACGCCATAATGAGGCACACACACAAACCAGAATCATCATAGAGCATGTGTTTGGGATGCTGAAATCATGGTTCCATTGCTTGGACATATCTGGTGGAGCCTTGCAGTACTCTCCAGGCACATGTGCCCACATCTTTATAGTATGTGCCATGCTACATAATATGATCCTGCGGAAACAGCTGCAGCAGGAACATAATGGTGAAGGCCCTCACAGCCCACCGCAATTGCCGAGGCCAAAACAGGCACAGAGGGATTCAGACCATGAACACCCTGTGCCAGCCCCAATAGGCAGATGGAGGCATGCCCAATATGCCCACAACTTGGCAAAGAGGGAACGTATAGCACATACACTGACAGTGTAGGCCCCTACAGACTGACACACTTCTGCACCTGCACACAAAGTAAAATGGATGGCACACACACATGACCACCTATAAATTGTAATGTATAGGTGGCCTACTGTGTGAATCCTACATAGGCAGCCCTCAACTATTGCACACACAACAGCTATTGGAACAAGGAAAGTCAACACCTGAACAGCAAACGAAGCTAACAGCATATGTTGATACTGTATGTATAGGTTCCTAGGTACATTGGTAGGTACATGCCTGATTGTCAGAGACCATTCATCAGCCTAGGCAAAATGTGTCTGCTGTCGCCACCCCATCGATTAACTAACTGTCCATCTGTGGAGCAGAGCCAATTGCGGGATCCATGTGTGTAACCACTGTTCCCCACCCACTCTGCATGAATTCCCTGGTGTGTTAATGAGGTGCTCCATATAATGTAATCAGGGATGTAGTGCCAAAGCATGGGGAGTACCCATGACAGGTATCTGTCACCCCAGCATTCTCCAGTTATGGTTGTATCAAGGTGTAGCACATTACAGTGTGTGGCTCACTGTGACATAGATTCCCAATGCTGAAGCACATCCATTAAACATCACTTGGACATACCACTAATAGGTATCATCCATATGTAAACTAACTGAGTTACACATTTGATTGCAGTATGGAGGAACAGCAGTAGTACAGCCCACATACAAAACACCATAACACTTGTACAAATCCCAGATGACCAAGTGGTAAAGCCACTGACTGTGTCGTGCATGTTCCCAGTTCCACGTCCTGCAAGGTCCGTTACGTAATCCTGATGGCACGAATAATGGATGTTGGATGCAGGTCATTAGAGCACGTTTAAGCACATGTTAGCGGGTTTATGTGGCGGCAAGTGATGGTAAGCATTGTTTAAACATGACTACAAGGATATGCACAAAACAGGTCTAAGCTTTGCTGAATATCGCGCAGAACACAGTCAAAGATGTCCAGAACAGGTGAAACCAGCATTATTCACCCTTGTACTAATAGTGCCTGCTCTGAGAGGTAAAACAACCACTGCCAGGAGTAGAACACGCAACCATGTACACAATCACCTACCACTAAGCTACCCGAGATGTACTAACGGCAGGTGTGTATTGTGACAGGTTAAAACACAAAAGGGCGGAGTTCAGGAAACAGTATACACCACCATGTATGTACCCAACGAAAGGTGTGTTCACTCTCTCTCTCTCTCTCTCTATATATATATATATATATATATATATATATATATATATAGATATATATATATATATATATATATATATATATATATATATATATATATATATATATATATATATATATATATATATATATATAAAATAGAGATAGAAAGGGTGATAGAGAGATATATGTCGATATATATGGATATACATGTATCTGCAAATATATAGATAGGTTAACGACATGTACACAACCATGGAGGTACAAATAAATAGGATACTGCCAACTACCGAATGCTTTACATACCAATACGCGTAATCAGGAGGCTTAAAGACCAAAAGACCACAGTACCAGAACACTAGAACCGCGAGTAATATTATCACGATGTTAAGGGACATTTAGTTATTGCTGCTGGTGCTGCGGTCCAGGTAAGTACTGTCATTCACTCCGGAGCAGCTCTTTTGAGTGTGCACCTTTAACCCCCTAGTGGGCATGGCTTAAGCCTTTAAAAACTAAGTTATCACCTTAGAGTTCTAGAAAACTCTCATGGGCAGCACAGTGGTGCAGCGGTTAACATTGTTGCCTCACAGGAAGAGGTTCTCCGTTTCGATTCTCGGCTGGGGTGCCTTCTGTGTGGAGTTTGTATGTTCTCCCTGTGTTCGCGTGGGTTTTCTCCGGGTACTCCGGTTTCCTCCCACATTCCAAAGACATGCATCTGGAGCATTTCTCCCTGGGCCTCCACTGAAAACAGGCTCTGTGGAACCTAGTCGGACATTCCCGGTCAACAAATGTTAAATAAATAAAATAAAATAAATAAATTGAAAGAGGTCAAATATCAATAGAGTTGTGTTTGCCATCACATATGGCTCAAGACAAAATATCCTGGTACCTTGTAAGTAACATGGTTTTGAATTATTAATGCAAATATGAACAATCCATATTTGATGCCTAGAGGAGCAGTAGGGGTTAACTGCAGAAGACGCCTGGAGGAGCACTCGGCTGTAATTGTTTCTGATTGCTGTAGTGTGTGTAAGTGTGTGTTGAGAGTGCCGTGTGTGTTTCTGTGGGACTGTAATGTGTGTGTGTGTGTGTGTGTGTGTGTGTGTGTGTGTGTGTGTTTGCATCATGTGTCTGTTCGTGCTAACTCTGAGGTAGATTATTACAGTAGGTGTGGTCATAGCCAGACTTAGGCATATGGTTACCACCTGTCCTACTTTGAGAGGGACAGTCCCTCTTTGGGCAGTTGTGTCCTGACAAAAAATATTAAAAAGGGCAAATGTCCTGAGATTGTAGGACATAATTATGTGCCATATATTATGTAATAGTTGCATTAAATAGTTATTCCTGTATCTACAATACATAAATGTTACAAGAAACATAATAAGCAACTAAAGTGCTACAAGAATAAGGTTTTATTTAGGACAAAAGTAAGTTTTATCCTTTGTACTGACTGTGGGTATGTGTCGGCCTCTAAACCCCGATGTGTGTCCTGCAAATGTTCCACTATGGCCATTTGAAAAGGTGGCAACCCAAGCCAAAGAGGTTCAGTCACCAACACAACTGCAATGAGTGCAAATATCTGTGACAGAAATACACGAGACAGCTTTCATGTAGCAACATTTCATTACATACCAATGTATTTCCGGAGGGATTGAAGGATCAACATCACCTGCATGCTATATAGGAACCAATTAAGAATGGCTTAATGAATAAGCCTGCAACAACCATAGTATTAGTCTACTAAATGATAGGTCTTCAATTAGGGAAGAAGCCCCCACACACATATGGAATATGTATAAATGCAGTCCCCACAAACCTTTGTCTGCTATGTACACCCACCTACATCTCCCCCACACCCGAAACAATTGCAATACAGACTGTAATAACATCACAAACATCCACTCACTCAATGACATCTGCAAAAGCATTAACATACCTTGTGAGAGACACACTTGTAATGGCGCCATGTGAAATCATTGCTGTTGTACAATGGAACAGATGCCGATGTTACAGGTTTTGTTTGCAGTAGTCTCGTATCAGGCAGTTGAGATAACAGCTACACTCACATGTAGAACTACATACTCTAGCCATCACACACAATCCACAGGGGACATGAATTCAAATTATCTGTGTCTCTCTATATAGCAATTGCAATTCATCACAAAAAAAACACATCCAGGCCATCTTCCTCGAAGGTAGGGCAAAAGGACAACGCCCAAGTGGAGTATTCAATTATACCCCACTGTTGCCATGTAATTGGCTAATGGAATAGCTGCACAGCTGATGTGCATGTAATAATTTACTCTGGAACACCAATTGATGGCAGGATACCACATGTTACAGGTATCTACATATAAAAGGATGGCTTGCCATACATTCAAACCGTATGCTCATACCATAGAACCGTTTAAACAGGAAAGGAGTAAGACAGATATTTTCGTAAACTTGAATCACTAAGAAAGTATGTAGAACACTCAGTATGTTAGTGTATGTAGTGCCTGTTCTGTATCAATGAAAGTGTACGCAATGCATACAGTGGGAAAAGGTATTATGTAGTGATGTCTTGTTGAGCATAGTAACCCTTGTAGAAATTGTGTGTACTGCTGTGGGCCACAAGGTAAACACCTCATACACCACAAGGGATGCTACATAAGGGCTTTAAACATAACAATTCCACTCCAGCCGCTGTCAGTGTTAGGGTCAAGTACGTGGCATAACAGGGGATAGTATATGCTGATATACTGTAACAGTAGGCATATGTATGGGCGTATAACGAGAATAACATGCCTAAGGTGGTCCTGCTGTGCAATTATGCTTTGCATTATGGGATATTCTTTCAAAAATGTGAAATGTACAGTATTGTAGGTAGATATGTTAAATATTTTACATAGCATTACTGTTATATTATGCAAACATAAGGTATGTCTATTGGCATGTACAATACACAATAACAGGATGCATATGGCTTGTAGTCACCAGACAGTGTAACAGCATGATAGCTAATTGAAATGGAAGAGCTACTCAATTATCTATGCACAAAGGACATGTAATAGCTTCATAGGTTCATAGGTAGTTACTATGCTATCTGGCCAAGTCCATTTGTAAGCTCAACTACAGTATTTTCACTGGCGGCACCTCCCTAGGTTAGTGTCCTGTGCCTGTGAACAGCAGAGCCATTTGTTTCCTGCACCTATGTACAGTACAGCCACTGCAGTGATCCCTGGCGTACATGTCTGTCTCCCATCCACCCATTGAGGTATCTCCTGAAGAGTGCTAGTGAGGGTCCCTACCTGATGTACATAGGAATCATGTTCCAAAGCATGGTGAGGCTCCGGTTCAGGAATGTATCCCTCCAGCACTTCCTACTCATCGTTGCGTTTGGGTACATATCCCAGAGCATGTTGCTCTCAGTGGCTTTTGCTTACGTTGCTTATGTGGAGCATATCCATCAATATTGTTGTGGACATGGGCCTTGTATGTTCAGCAGAGGTCATCTCTGAGTATGCAGTATGCAAATGAGTACAGTTGGGGTTTCTGTACTTGTGCTGCATACGTCATCCTTCGGAGGTCAGTAATCCTGTTGGTGTGTTAATGTTGTGGTATTTAAAGCTGTTGCTGTTCCGTAAGGTACACCCCAAATGGGGTGTTGTACCCTTGAATGTGTTTCATAAGTTAGGAGTATAGAGGTGCAATGGCTGCCTTTATTCTGGCTACAAACCCATTACAGATTAGGGTGGCCACGTAGAAGGATATCCACACCACCTCGGCAATATGGTTATCAAAGGAGTGGGTGCTATCTAAGTGTGTACTAAGATCCCTTATAAAGTCTTATGTATGTAGGGGGCTACCACCTATGTGATAGTCAGTGGGTGATTGCTGTAATCCAAAGGGGATGTCTATGCACCTTGTGGCATGCAGCTTGAGGCCATGTTATCGACACCAGGTATCCATCACAGTGACACCCTGATGGAGGGTGTCTGTATCAGCTGGTGAATCAATCATGGCTCCTAGTCTGAAGTCCTCTGGAAACCTATTCAGGGAAAGTCCTTCTGTGCTAGCCTGTACCTCAGGAAAGCATATACCGAACATGAGGGGCCCTATGACCGAGGACTGGAGTACGCCAATTGTAACTGATGTACAGTAGGAACTACGGTATGGTACCCTCACTGTGTGGGTCCTGTCCGTGAGCCACTTTGCATAACATATCGAGACGTAGGGGTCGATGTACAGGTGGATGTGTATGTTGACAATACCAGAATGGGGAACGGTGTTGAAAGCCAATGAGAGGACAAGGTAGGCTGTGTGGACCTCCTTACCATCATCTACTACCTTGGTAACTGTCTCAAAGGACTCCATCAGGTGTAGGAGCCATGGTCTGGCCCTAACAAATCCAACCTGGGGGGTATCAAAGGTTTGGAGGCCACCAATGTCTCTGTGAATGACTTCCATGATGATGTGCTCCATAGCCTTGCAGAACAGTCTAGTCAGGTGTATAGGGCAATAGTTCCTCTGGTCCATTGTGGCACCACCTTTGTGGAGTGTGATAACTGTTACTGTGTGCCATTCAGGGGCCACAATGTCTGATACAAGGCTATTAGTGAATTTGGTGCCCAAGTGGGGAGCCATGTCATTCTGAGGTTTATGTAAATCACAGCCTGGGATGTTGGACGTTCACATGGAGTCTGTGTTCCAGGTTTTAGAGAGTGCAGGTTTGAACTGTGTAGTTGTGACCACAGGGACTCTGCATTGTTCCTGTATAGATTTCAGCCCTTTAGGGTGTGAGAGAGGTGTAAAGTTAGCACTAAGCCTATCTGCCAGGATGTTGCCAATATCAGTCGATTCTGTAATGTTCCTGCCTAACCGTTGTATGTCAGAGCAGATGTGGGTATTGCCATTGAGAGTAGTGACATACCTGCATAACGCTTTGTGGTAGTCCTTGTCACAGTAATGTTTACGTAGATAGCTTTGGAGGATGTGATAAGGGATCTCAGATTCCTACTGAGGCTGACCAGGGAGCTACCCCACCCATGGGATTATACTCTACTTTGCAACAGTCTCCTCCTTCTGTTGTACATTATGTCCATGGCAGTGGACCCCCGGAGTGGCGTCCGTTATTTGGTGGGTACCATCATGGCTCTGTTTGGGATAGCATGATCCATGCAGTCATGTAAGTGCTAATGAAGTGCAGTTGTGTATGTTTCAGCATTTGTAGCTATATTGTCCATCTGCACGGGTGTCATGATGTTTACTACTGCTGTCATAAGAAGCCTGAAGTTGGCTTTGTAGTAATATTGTACTGTGTTTTCCGTGAAGGGTGTGGTGCCGGGATGTGGATAACAAGGGTGATTAGCATACGTTTGGAACTGACCAATGAGGGGATAACCCCAGATGTGGAACACCAGTCACACATGTTGGTAATGTCCAGGTCGAGGATATTGTTGGCCTTGGTGGTGGTGGTGTGTATAGGTTGATCCAGCCAATTGGAGGCTATGAATCTCAGAAAGTGTTGGTCTAATGTGTCGGTACATGAGTAGGTATCCCAGTTAAGTGTGGGGTAGTGTCAGTCTCATATCAGTAGTTCCTGTTTGAACCCTACTTTCCAGTGCACCAAGAAATGAGCACCATTAACCATGGAGTATGGTGTGGAATCCGTAGCAAGCTACAATTTGTATAGCAGTCCTGCCACAGTTAGTTGCACTTGGATTACCTCTGATGCATTGTGCTAAGCAACCAGCCTGGAGGTGTGTACATCCTTGTGAAATATGGACACACCTCCACCGTGGGTGTTCCGGTCCTGGTTACATGACTGAAAGGTGTGGTCTGTGTAATAGCCTGTCAGTGCAGGGGTGCTCTCCGGAGCCTAGAAGCAGGTCCCAGTCACTGCAGAGATATTGAAGTGGTCCATTATATGGAGTGCCTTGGCTGAGTGCATTTGAGATGAAGATGTCAAGCATTGAGTAACATTATCTTCAGGTTTTGCTTGCCTGTTCCTGTTCTGGTGGTGAATATGTTATTTGAAATGTGTCTAAAACAGGCAGTATAGGAGCAGCAAAAGCCTTAGATGTTATCCGTAATCCCAGGGCCAACAGGTGCAGGTCATCTGTGCCAAAGCATCGTGTTTTGTCGACCATGTCATTCAACACAGACAGATACTGGATACCCTTGGAATGACACCAGAAGCATAGGCAACTGTTGAAGTGAATAATTCAGTCGTTGTACTGTGGAATCAGTCTAGATGAATGCAGAATGCTTCTCAGGGCTTGGGCAATACCTGCCTGGGCTAAAAGATTGGAGAGCTATTGCATGTCCATGTACATGTAGTCCAGGAAGTTACATCTCATGGCATTCACACTAACATGGAGAATGACAGTCATATTGTACCTGTTGAGGAGTGACCTGAGTGCATATGTAATGTTGTGGACCCTGTTACCCGACAGCCAGATGAAAGTGACTATTGTCTTGTGTAGCCTGCTGAGTGGGACATCAGTGCGACCGCCTACAGAGTCACCGATGACTAGTGTGTTGGGTATGTTATAACACCCTATTGGCTGTAGTTTATGGGCACACATGAGTCTGTGGGCTATAAGTAATTGGTGTTGTGTTTGGTGATGGGGGCTGCCTCTGTTGCCTACACAGAGTAGTATGGAGAGGCTCCGCAAATGTTGTAGTCTTGTTATGTGTGGCCTGTGGTGGTGGAGATCTTGTTAGACTATGTGATGAGTGGGGTGTGGTGCAAACGTTTAATATCCCCACATGATTGTCAGGTTCAGTCTGGGTTGGAGAGAGCACTACCTCCAGCATGGCTACATATGTGCATCTCCCACAGGCTGTAGTGTCGTATGTTAGGAGGTGAGCATTGACTGTGTACATGAGACAATTGCTATATTGCCTGATGTTGCCCATATTCATCATATAGACAGGCAATAACACTGGTAATTGACACTTGGACATGCCTGTATATTCAACCATTTCTCACAAGATATGTGAGGTAAGTGTGTACAACAGCTGTTGAACTGTAAGCAAGCTGGAAATGTAAGTACAAACAGTGTTTACCTGTAGGAAATGAGTAGGATTGAGTTCTATAGTAATTAGTAGCTCATGAAGTGCTTACATGTTCTGAACAAGTGCTGAGCATGAATAAGCAATACAGATAGGGTGTTGGATAACATAAACCCACTGGTCCCCCCAGCAGGTAAACAATCACATATCCATGAACACTACAGAGCCCCTGTAACCATAACTATGATGGTACAAGGTGCACTCAGGCTGCATGTGACCTGTCCACAACCCTGGTCGTATAATACACATATGGCAAAACAGTTTGCTCTACAAATACACCTCCGTGTAAAACATAGGTTCATGTCAGTCTGTGAAAACACTGAAAGGAGCACACCAACAGTTATCACAACCCACAAAGAGCAGACACCACTCATAATGGGAGGCACTGCACTATTACCCTGCTGAGTATGGTCTGAAAGTCCATGAACCTTAATCAATGTAGATGTTGTTAGCAGTACAGATGTAGATGACAGTACAGATGATTTCACACTGCATAGCATACCTGTGACAGGTCATAGGACATCATCACCCATACTGTGTTCCACATACACTCAGTATACTAGATGTACCTTCGTATGTCACAGTAGTGCTCTGCCAGTGGCCTGTTGACAGAAGCAACACTGCAAAAGG
Source organism: Protopterus annectens (assembly GCF_019279795.1). Classification (NCBI taxonomy): domain Eukaryota; kingdom Metazoa; phylum Chordata; order Ceratodontiformes; family Protopteridae; genus Protopterus; species Protopterus annectens. The sequence continues at coordinate 191,501,279 of NC_056741.1, read as the reverse complement.
TGTCTGAGTGATATGCACATATCACTCCAGTGTCAGCTACAGTAAAACAGGGTTAATGTTTTGTACTCCCCCCTCATTGTAGCCCATACCACACAGACAAATGGGATGCATCTGCATATGTAGGTATGTGAATGGCCATGACCTAGGAGCAATAGCTGACTCAGTGTTGTAGACAACATACAGACTGGGCTTTGTGGGTGAGGTGCGTGACATATGTGCACAATCTGACAGCTGCTTATTGCATTGTCACTGCTAGGTTAATAACCCTGTACCCATTAACTACCACCTAGGCAGCGGTCAACATTATGGACACTGTGTGTAAGGGATGGTGCTGTGCAGTTTACCTCCCTGAGCTAGTGACATCACCAGGCCTATTAGGTAGTCATAAGAGGCAACCCAAGTCATGACAGGGTGCCATCCATGAACATGGAGATCATTGGACTGCCATGCTCAGCACTCAAGTGACCAATATCAGATCACATATCAGCTTTAAGGGGTATTGGCCATGCTTGGATGGGCGACACCAGCCTTCACAATCCTCATCTCCACTATGCAGCATGCTGCCTACCCTGCATAAAGACATGTGCAACACTGTGATGTTGGACATGCTATACGTACATATCCTGATCTGAAAGACATACATCATGGACAGCCACCTCCTAGTACAAGGATCGCCACATGCTGGACAGATCCCTGTGCCATACATGTTACATACTCCTGCCATACCATGCAACCCTGTCCAGCAAAGCTGCACATGTTATCTCTGTCATACATGGTGCGATGACCACATGGCAGATGTATCATTAACTGTCTGGATCAGTAATGTGGCACTGATTCACCTGTCAGTGGGAACATGGCTGTTGGATACAGCTAGAAAACCTTACATCCTATGCCCATACATGGCCCAGGGCATACACACTAGTAGATGACCTTGGCCGTACATGCTATAGTTGATAGCCATCCCTGTGAATACCATCCGGATAGCCATTGTCCCATGTGTATCACATGTGCAACACAGGTGATACGTGGCAGGATGTTGAACTGCTGTACAGTGCCGTGTAGATGTATATGGAAAAACACATGCATGTAAAGGTTTCCGTGCGCATGTCTGCATTGTCACTGCTCATGTCTGTTAAGGCAGTGCATGTGTTGATATGAGACATATACACAGCATCAAGGTCAACAGCATTAATGTGGACACATCCAGGCATGTGCTGATAGGTAAGAACACCAGTACAGGCAAACAGATATGCCCACATCAAGACAGCATTCACATGGAGTATGAGCAATGTAATGAGGTGACACACATATATGGTGATAATATCCAATCCCCATCGGGTGTTACATGTGTGTGACACAAACATGTCAGTCATGTCAGTGTCATGATGTTTTGCAAAGACAGCTGTTCATATGTACTAAATGTAATACACATGTATGTGCAGCTGTATCTCTGTGCATCTCTGATATGCTGTGACCTGTCTCCATCATTATGTCTTCCAGATAATGCCTCGATCACGACTGCCAGCATATAGCCGCTTGGAGGATGATGCCCTCATACCTTACCTCCAGGATAACTATGAAGTATTGTTCAGCCATGTGCCACAGCATGCCCAGCAGCATGATGGCCTGTGGCAGGAACTTCGCAGAAGGGTTAATGATGTGGGTGGCCATAACCGCTCCTACCAGCAGGTGCGCAGACACTGTATGGACCTGATCCGACATGCGAAACAGCATGCCAATGCAATCGCCAGGGAACAAGGTAGAATAGGAGGTGGGCTACCAAACCAGCCCCCACTCACACCTACCGAGAAGCTACTGGCCAGCCTGGGGACCCCATCAGAACAGCAGCCACAAACTTTAGTTGCCATCGTGGAGGTGGGTGTCTTCCAACCACCGAGCCTGGAGCTGCCTGGTAAGTCACTACTGCACATATAACTATTATATCCCATTTAGTCGCATGTGTCACTGTACAATATGTAATGTAACATCATATGTAAGGTATGTTTACACACATGCCGCATACTATAGTATGCTACTCTGTGTATGCACACATCTGCATACTCCATAGTATATGCTATTGTACTGGCGAATGTGTTAACATGCACAGTGCACCCTGTAGCTGTCATACAGTCATGGATAATGATCAAATGGTTTACCTTTACATGTGCGTATTGCACATGGGCGACTGCCAAATGTTCAAAAGACAGTTTTCAAGTTCTGAAAACTTTGAACGAAAGAAGGTTCGAATGTGCAATGATCGAATGCACAGTGAGAGTCACTCATTGCACATTCAACATTTAGGGGCAGAGTGCACTATAGTGGGGAGTTGGAAATGGTTCCATTCCCCACTGTAGTGCGATCTTGGAGTTAGAATAATAAAGAAAGGGGTGTGGGGGCACAGCCCCCCACTTGGGGGGTGCAGGGGGGGCTTGCTCCCCTGCATTACATGGCATATACTTTTGTTGTCGACATTCATGTTCGAAAAACAGCAAATTGGCTGTTCGATTTGCTGCTTTTCGAACATTAGAAGCTGTCACTTTTTCCAGTTTCATTTTTACAATGCGAGGATATGACTACTCGCACAAGTGTGATCCAAGGTTTTAAAGGTAAACCGATCAAACTGCTGTGTCACCCCTATATAGGTACCGCTGGCATGCTGCAGAGACAGCAGGCCATTGCAGGTGAGACAGTTGTCAGTATCAGGCATGTTAATGCACAGATCTATTTGCCATGTGGCCAGTTAACACATGCACACATAATGTATGGTCCAGTCACGATATACAGGTCGCATCTTTCGTCAATCACACTGGCTACCCATGTGCAATATATACAAACTAAATGAAACATCGACATGAAACCACAGTAACTGTCATTGCTAGATGTGTGGACAGCTGTGCATACAACGGTGGAGGTGTTGTTCAATGTAGGAATATGTACTATACATCAGAACAACACATGTCGGGTACGCAAACAGTACTACACAGTGAGCTGGGATATGGGCAGCCCACAGGATTCACCATTGTGGAATATGCCCCTGCAATGAGTGTAGACATTGTGATGTGCCATCTGACATGTCCCAGACATGTAGTGGTCAGGCTGCAACATTGTCTCACTATCCCATAAAACATAACCTACGTACCACACATACAACCCTTTGTCAGCATAACCCTGTGGACAGTGGCGTATCTGACATCTATGGGTGTATGTCATATGGGACAACACAGACATGTGAGATAGATGGCCATCACAAACATTTGGCCAACACATGTTCACACATGGCCTTGGAGGATGGCCAGAGACACGTAGCAACACACAGTAGATGTGATGTGTATGTGTGTACACCCTGTTGCACATTGTCTACACATGGTCCAACTATAGCCTTTGTTGAATGGTTACATAGTAGATTTGGAACACTGGGCATCCTAAAAGCCTGTGCACAGCTTGTGGAGGTGTCACTTAATTTGGCGACATAAGATGTGTTGAACATCATGACTGTGTCACAGCATGACAGTAGTCACCTGTACAGCTTCCACATACATACACAGACACCACATCAGGCCACAGATACCGTACATTTCCCTTGCTGCTGTTGGACATCACTGTCAGCTGTGCACCTCGTGTGTGTGGTACATAAATGTCATGTGGGACATGGTGTATTGGCAAGTCTACCATGTGTGGACATGGTTGCCAGGCAGCTAAGAAATGTTAGAAGTTGTGCAGGGGTGTCATCCGTATGTCTTCCAGTGACCTGTCGCACATGACACAGCATGGTTTAGTGTGTATACACCTCAGCGATGTGGGTCACAGTCCACAGTATTTATGTATTGTGTATGCATGCAGTAATGGCTATGCATTGTGTAAATATTCCACACTGTATAGCAATAGAGATGCCTCATGATTCCATGCAATGGCACTGTGTCTGTACTTCACACTGTATAGCAATATAGACGCCACATACTACCCTTCAATGGTCATGCACATCTGCTAAAAGTGCATTCTATCTGTAGGGCATAAAGACAACACTGCAATGTGACACCATTACACCGCTGTAAATGTGTCAGGACGGGTCTACCTGACAACATCGAAAGCTTAGAACACTGACAATGAGAACACTGACACCAGAAGATCGAAAACTGAGAAGACCGATGGATGAAAACCCCGATGCTGAGAACACCGACATGAGAAAAGGTTGTGTAAGTATGCGGTAGTGACGGACATTAGGGTGCGAGTAAGGTAAGTGTGCGATATTGACGGTCTCTAGAGATAGGGGTGGGCTAAGTGAGTTAGGGTTAGGGCGCGGGTTAGGTGAGTGTGCGATAGTGACAGACCTTAGGGTTAGGGTTTGGGTTATGGTTGTAGATAGTTGTGTATGTGAGGTTTAGTGTGGGTTTGTAAGGATTTTGGTGTGCTTGTGTTGTGTGTGTGCTTTTTGGACAGGGGATTTGTTTTGTTTGTTGATTGTTGGGATTATGGTGTGTCGGGCATGTGAGGTTTCGTGTTTGTGAACTGTCGGTTATGTGGTGTCGGTGATTTCGTTGTCGGTGTTGTAGTGTGTCGGTGTTGTCAGGTAGATCCATCAGGACACCATTGTGTCAAACATGTATGCTTGTCAATGCACACGTCAACACATTACATGTCATACTACATGTTAATGTTAAGGACATATGCCTCACATCAGCCATGTGTACTGTTAACCTGTGCTGGTCCACATGGTATATCACAGGGATGCATGCTTACTACCATGATTGTGTGAAATGCATGGCTTCTGCTATGACACATGCTTGCTGTTGTGTGCAACCCAGGGATGTATGCTAACTACCACTATTAATGTCTGAGCTGCATGCCGTCTGCTGTATCACATGTATGCTGCATGCCTTCAGTCAAATCACATGCATGGTCTGTGTGTGTCTGTGTGTGTCTGTGTGTGTGTCTTTGTGTGTCTCTATTGTAATGTAGAGTCTTTTCTTGCCTTCACAAGTGATGTAGGTGCCTTATCATCCTGTGGTCCATCTGATGTTAGTGTCCCCACAGACTCTAGCAGTGATGAACATATGCTTGAGGTACAGGCAGGGTTGTCATGGGCTGAATCTGTGCCATTGGTTGCCATCCCACCTATATCCCCTTCTTCCCCACACACTGTTCTCATGCCAACACATACCCCATCACCAGTGGCCATAGAGGAAGGACAGTTAGCGTGTGTTAGCTTGGAACAGGAATGTGTGGTGGCTATGGAAGGTGTGTCTTCACACCATGGTGTAAGTGAAATGACTGCAGATGTGCCATACAGGCATGTGGCCAGTGCTGCTCGTAGGAGGACCTCTGGCGGACATGCACCTGCAAAACAGAGGGCAGCAGCTGGTGTCACCAGATGCGTGTTTCAGACTGTAATGGTGGCACAGGCACGTGCTGAATGGCAGAACAGAGAAGGGCAGAGGCTTCAGAGGGCTGCTATCCATTCTTTAAACAACAACATCCAGGCATTGGCAAATGCTCAACAGCAGATTGCTGACGTTTTGGACAGGCGATTGGGTGACATGGTTGGAATCCTTGACCGTGGCATGGCAATCCATGAGCGTGAGCTGTCTGTGCTGGAACATCTGGTAGGAGTGAGGCATAGGCCATGTGGACATAGGCCAGCTACACCACCTGGTACAGGTCTATGTGAACGAGCTACCTCACATGCCCGCTCCCATAGTGCTGGTAGCAACAGCAGTGCAGCTGGTGCTGTGCTGTCCACACCAGGATACAGCAGGGCATGTGGACGTGGCCCTGGATGGTCCCAGTGGGGACACAGTTCCAGTGTACATGTGTCATCGGACAGTTCCCAATCTGTACCTCTGCCTGGTAGTGCCCGTGCAACCCCTGGCAGGCACAGGTCACAGGTGGCTGGACACAGTGAGCTGTAAATCCTGGTCTGTACAATCTGGAGCTGTCAATAATACCCCTGTGTAGGCCGGACACATGACAGAATTGTGTGCACACATACACGCACACACCAGAAACATCTGTAGGGCACAGCAACACCCACATGCATAACAACCACACATGTCCAATTAGATCACAGGCCCTAACCCACACAGATGATGTCATCCACTGGTGCAGCCTAGGCTCCTGGCAAACATTATCACCCTGTGCATATGATGATACCTGTGCCACATCCCTGTCATCCACACCATATGTGCAGGGACATGCTCATATGGTCTGATGCACAGGGTGAACAGAATACTGAGATAAGTGTATATTACAATTGTTGTGTACTGTTGACACGCAGCAGAAACACCATGTAGTACTGGTTTAGAATGCATTGTTTTATGTTCACAGTATGTGTCTTGGTAACAACAGTAACAGCATGTTGGTAATGATGCCCTGCTTCCCTCTTTAAGGTCTAATTGCATGTGCCATTATGTAACAGTGTTTGCAGTTAGAATGCATTGTTTTATGTTCACAGTATGTGTCTTGGTAACAACAGTAACAGCATGTTGGTAATGATGCCCTGCTTCCCTCCTTAAGGTCTAATTGCATTTGCCATTAAGTACCAGTGTTTGCAGTTTCCCATGTGCAAATGTGGAGTACTCACAGGCATGTATGGCTATACCAGCATGCTATACATAGCCTAAACCTCACTGTTAGAAAGGCTGACATTCCAAAGATGTCTACACATCTACTGATACAGGAGCATGTGAGCTGTGTACTAGGCTACAGTGGCTAGAGATGTGACATCCATACCGGGTGACATCACAGGTACAGTTACATGGTGCAGGGGGTTTACACAGCAGTCTAGCTGATGTCAAGGGTAGAGGCCAGTTGATAGCATGAGGCCTCACTGTGTAGCAGTAATACACTTTCACATTACAGGATGAGAACACACACAGACATACACAGATACACACAGTAACATGCCCACACTCACGGGGTCAACAACACTATAACACACACTTGATAGTGTTGAGGTGAGGACCCCTGCCTATGTGGTAATTACCATTACAGTACTGTGCACCCACATGACGTGACACAGAGAATGAACATGTACAGGTAGTCAGTAATGCCTAAGACCAACGGCATCAACAGGGTAGTAGATTGCATCACCTTGAGGGGTTAGGGGTCCTATCTGTTCTCTATGGTAGCATACATCCTCACTCCATGCACCAGACAGCCATACATACATACACACACACACTGGAGTCCACAAATATCATGCACATACAGATAGCTAACATGTGTGTGATACACACACCACCCCTGCCTATGTCTTGCTTTCTACACTGCAGTATGTACAGATCTCTACAGCAGTGTACAGGGGTGTGTAACAATTGGGATGTATTCCCCACCATACCTGGAATATATGGTCACACAAGCAAACACACATGGCAGTACTGTGAATCAAACACCTGCTATCTTATGATATGTCTGACAGATGTGCAGCAGTATTGCCTGCATTACAGTGTGTACCGACTCTACCTTCGGCAATTGTGCTGCTATAAGCACATGGGAGAACTTAAGTGTTACAGGTGTCAAGTGATTTACAGTCAGTGACACCCTGACCGCTGTGCAGGTTGTATGTTTTCACCTTCAATTAACAGAAACATAGCTTACTGTTTGCACATGTTATGGTAGGATGGCTTGTGACACACCTGTGAGCTGTCTTCAGCAAACATCCATCTGCAAAGGTGGCCCAACACGTTATGTACACACATCCATCCATACCTGATGTACATCTTAACGTACTGTCAGTATTTCACCATAAACAGGTGTCAATGATGGGGCTGCATTGCAACTGCATGTTGTAGTAAGACACAGAGGACTGCAAACATCAGCTACTGCACATGCATGGTAGCTGAATGCACACCACTACATGTACATGTGTGTAGGTCCTACATTCCTGTCATGTAGCCATGTTTGTATGCATTGCAATTGGTGGACATGTGTGATGACATACATGACACATGGACTGTTGTATGATATGATAGTTGTCATGGGTAACCAGTACAGAGGGAATTTTAACTCAATCAACATTGCTACCTTATGTACTGTTAGCATTCAACAGCCATGGACCTACCTTCCATGTGCATGCGTGTAATTGCTGTAGCCACTTGTCTGCACGAAGGACAGCAAAAGCTATGCTATGTACATATGTGTTGTGTGTGTGTGGGGCATGTTCATATCCATGGCAGTTACATGCATGTCATATCCAAACATAAGTGTGTTTTCTGGTGTACAGCAACAGTTAACTGTTACAGCTGTATAAGACCAAGGGCCCCTGTTATGTGTACAGCTGAACTGGTTATGAACAGTGGTATCATTGCATTGCATAACACATGATGGAACCCTGTCAGTACATGGGTAGTCTGCACAGTTGCTGTAGAGCTAGGTACAGTCCACTGGTCATAAGTAACATGGTGTTGTACTAATGTATGGATGTGTGTTGCTGGTCCAAGGACATGGTGATGTCTGAGGTCTACATACTAGAATGCGGAATTTATCACTGTGATCTGCACCTGACACATCTGTGATGGCTTTTAAGAGTGTACTGGTCAGTACATGTGAGTGGCCTTCATGTACGTGGGGACACTAACACCTGGAGCAGTCTGTAATGGTCTTATGGCCCACATGTCTGTATCTGAGGTATACAGTGGTAGTGCTATTGTGCACAACTGAGCTTTATGCCAGTTGTTCCTCACTGCACAGATGTCAGTATTCCCAATTGTTGGATCTAGATTAGCAGCTATGATTACGAACACTATACATCTAGCACTGTTTAGCATATACATATAATGCAGTTGTCCTATAGGTGTCAGGGTGTTTACTTGGTCTCTGGTTCTTCGTCTATGTATGGTACTATATGTGCGAAGTAGCCACTCCAGCCAGGACATCACCATGGGTGGTATTAGTGTGTCAGGTTTAGATTGGTACAGCTAAGGTGATGGACAGCAGCAGACGTGGTGTAGAAGACCGGTGTCAGATATATGTAGTGCAGCATTCATGCTAACAATGATGACTATCGACACACTGTGCCCTTCTGTGTTTAGAATCTGTGTGCATACAAGACAGCCCTTCACTACTAAGTGTGTGAGCATGCCCAGTATGCCTTTGTGTAGATGGACACATAGTGCATTCCAAACGGACGTGTGCTACTAAGTGTGTGAGCATGCCCAGTGACACCTTGTGTCGGTTATGTGCCTCTGCGTATGGGCATGACCATTGTAATTCTGTATAGTGATAGTGGTCATCCAGGCAACAGATGTCCATACCTCACTTCAGGATGGATTCCTACATGGAACACACTGGTTCACAAGTATGTACACTGTAACTGCCAGCATCCATGTCAATGTCTGCATTCCTAGAAGGTCATACTGACTGTCTTGAAAGGTGTACGGTCTGTGGCATGTCTTGTATCTATGTAGTGTTGTAATAGTGCTCCGTAGATAGGCAGTTGTTCTGCTCACACCACTGCCGTGTGTTTGTCTCTGTCTGCCTTGGGACAGTAATATGCTTTTAGACTGCTCACACTCCATACAATCCCTATCTGCGTTTGTTCCATTGTTGATGATGTCACCCACCTAGAAGTATGCCTCTGGTAGTGCTGTGGTCCAGTAATCTTGGTAACGCATTCTGTAACTGTGTAATGTCATAATGTGATAAGGTAGTTAGGTCTATGTTCTAATCCCAGCCCTGACAAGTGTGTGTGCTTCCAGCTGCCTGAGGACAGAGTAAAGCTTTTAGACTGCTCACTCTCCAAACCATTCCTAGCGGCGTCTTTGCCTTTGCTGATGATGTCACCACCTAGAAGTATGCCTCTGGGAGTGCTGGGATCCAGTAATCTCAGTAGCGCGTTCTGTAACTGTGTAATGCTGTAGTGTGATAAGGTTGTTAGGTCTATGTTCTAATCCCAGCCCGAGTGTGTGTTTCCAGCTGCCTGGCGACAGAATAATGCTTTTAGACTGCTCACTCTCCATACAATCCCTATTGGCGTCTTTGCCTTTGCTGATGATGTCACCCACCTAGAAGTATACCTCTGGGAGTACTGTAATCCAGTAATCTCTGTAGCGCGTTCTGTAACTGCATAATGCTGTAGTGTGATAAGGTAGTTAGGTTTCTAATCCCAACCCTGCCATGTGTGTGTGTGTTTCCAGCTGCCTGGGGACAGAGTAATGCTTTTAGACTGCTCATTCTCCATACAATCCCTATTGGCATCTTTGCCTTTGCTGATGATGTCACCCACCTAGATGTATGCCTCTGGGAGTGCTGTGATCCAGTAATCTTTGTAGCACATTCTGTAACTACGTAATGCTGTAGTGTGATAGAATAGACAGGTATGTGTTCGATTCCAAGGCATGACAGATGTGTGTGTTTGGCAGTCATATCCTATGTGTTGGTATCTGTGGGTGGCTAGCTCCAGGATGTGTTCAGTGTGTTTTGTTGCTTTCCTATATAGTGTCCACAAATGTCATAATCGCCCAAGAGACTGGGTTGTCAACACATACACATACATTCGCCAATAGGTCTGGTGAGTAAATGTCAGCAGCCCTACTCTTACCCTTACTACAGTCTGACCCGTGTGATGCAATGAAGCACACTTGCCTTGATAGTAACACCACTACATAATGCAGGTGGCACATGTGGTTTCCTTTTCATTCTTGTCTAATGCTTTGGTGTCATGTGGTCCGCTGTTGTGATATAAATTAAATATCTACGTATGTGTGTGTGTGTGTGTGTGTGTGTGTGTGTGTGTGTGTGTGTGTGTGTGTGTGTGTATATATATATATATATATATATATATATATACATATATGTATGTGGACATTAGCACTATTGAATGTCTGTGCTGGATGATCTGTACGTGATCACCTCGGATGTATGTATATCTGCCATGACTTAATGGTAAAGCACATCATCTGTGGTGTGCAGGGTCTCGGGTTTTAGTCGTGTAGAGACTGGTTATTTTGTTGCTGGGAAGAACAAGGGACATCAAATATGGTGATAGTAAGGCACCTTTAACCAGTTGTGTGCTGATCTGAGTGACAATAAGCAGTGGTTATTAATTTGGAGGATCAGTATGGGTCATAACTATGCATTAGAAGACAATACTATGCAAATAAGGTTGACAATAGTGAATCCCGTTTATCCCCAGGGTGTGATGCAGATCCCAAGAGTGTATGTGTATAGATAGATGGGTGCAGGGCTTGAATATAGTTGAAAGCATGGGAGGGGGGGGGTCAGGCATACTGTATGTACATTGGAGCCCTGTGCCTCGAGATTGCTCCTGCCTTATCATGCCTAAGCTAGGGGTGTGTCTATACCTGCCTGGTGAAATTGGGAGGGACAACAGCAGTAGTGGAGTAGCCAAGGTGAACAGGCTGCACATTCAGGTGATAATTAGCACAATCAGCAGATTACATAGCCAGCCCACCCCAGAACACTACGGTAAAGTGAGCAAGCACCACACACACACAGGTTTCTTCCACACTCTACACCACCGGTGTATACATGCGGGGACATTTCTTGACACAATCCAACCAAATGAGAAGGGCTGCAGCAGGCAACATAGACCAACATGTGCAGGAGGCTGAGGGTGGTGAGGATGTGAATGCTGCCGAACAACCCTTAGTGAGGTGACATAAGACTTTACAGACCCAGGGTAACTTACCAGGGGCTACATGAGCTGTAGATAGTGGAGCGCTATGGTGTGGACAGAGACCTCCTACAGCAGCTTGTTGAGCTGTGCTTGCCACACCTGACACATCGAACAGGCCGAGGGGAAAGCCATCCCAGTGGATACCAAGGTATGTGTTGGCCTAGGTATACTAGCCACAGGTTCCTACCAACTGGGGATATCATGGGATCTCACAGGCATCTGCATCCAGAGTACTGCACCAGTTCACAGACACCATGTCACCACATGCCAGTGAGCATGTACATGTCCTCAACACACGTGATTTGTTGACCAGCAATATGCATCTCTTCCACCAAATGGCAAACTAACCTGGGGTACTGGGTGCTATAGCCTGCATGCACGTACGCATCAAAGCACCACCCGGTAAGCAGGGTAGGGCCTACATTAACTGCAGAGGCATACCCTCCAACAGCTAGGCCGTATGCGATGGCCAGGGCATTAAATTGAATGTGTGTGCTGTCTGCCCTGGAAGCTATGACAATTCCGATATATGGCATCTGACGCAGCTGTACCACACCTTTGCCAATATGGACATCCCCTACCATCACCTAGTGGGGGATGCTGGGTAATCACTCGAGACGTGGCTGATGACACCCATCAGCAATGCACACACACCTGAACAAATACACCATAATGAGGCACACGCATATGCAAGACATATAATTGAGCATGTGTTTGGAATGCTCAGGTCATGGGTCTGGTGTCTGGTCACATCCGGTGGAGCCTTGCAATATTCACCAGCTACATGCACCCAAATTGTTATGGTATGTGCTATGCTACACAATCTAATCCTGCGGTAACAGTTGCATCAGGAGCAGCATGGGGCAGGGCCACACAGCCCCCCACCAATGCCAAGGCCTGTACAGGCACAGTGTGACTTGGAGGAGGAACTACCTGAGCTGGACCCAGTAGGCAAAAGGAGGTGTGCACAGTATGACCTGCCCTTGGCAAAGAGGCAACACATGGCATATGCACTGACACAGTAGGTACCCAGGGAATTTCACCCTCTCTGACTCACACAGACAGTACAAGGGATGCCAAACATGACACTACCTGTGCTCAGCCATGTATAGGAAGTGCACTGTGTGCATCCGACATAGGCAGCCCTCCAGCACCATCCTCAAGTCTGGAACACCCCCAATGTAACTCAATCAACCTACCAATTGGCAGTTGTATTAGAATGTGTATTTACCTGTAGCTATGGCATGGATGTGAGCATACAAGGGAATTTGGTGGCCGACTGTTAGGGCAGCAGACAGTATACGTCCATAGTAGCACCATAACATCTGTAGCACATACCGAGGTCACAGTAGTAGCCAGTAGTACACAAGGTGTCCTAACCCACTGCAGGTTATGGGCTGAAATCATGTGTGTCCATACAGCCCACACAAGTCTCATACAGCTGGACAGGTGTAGACCAATACAGACAAATGCTATACAATGGCCTCTGGATATGCCCAATGGATGACCCCAACCCCCACAGACACACACACAGACTACAGCAGGCCAGGCAGTTAGATGTAGGTTGTGAAGTCTAGGACGTCTGAAACCACTATGCTGATAATTAAAGCTAGGATCTGACGTACACTGGTATGCCTCCAACCAGCAATTTAGGTAGGTGCACACACTGAAATGGAGTACCTGGCATACCAGTACAGTAGTAGCAAATGTGTACAACTGTCAGCTGTGCCCCCCTTCCAAAGTACACATGTGAGAGTCATGTGCGCCACCCCCGGTGTTGTGTAGGACTGTGGATACAGTTGGATGTCCCCCCACGCTGTGCAGAAATGTAGCAACAGTCAATGCCACATGACTGTTAGCTACCCTGCAGACACAGCATGCCACCTGTCGGTGTACAACGCAGGGGTCAGCATCACAGTACTGGCTATCTGGACATGTGACACATGTGATCCAGTTGACCATACTGGGCATGCTCAAACACATGAAGGTATGATGGTAATGTCAGTCAACAACATGCGTAACAGTCATACTGGGTATGCTCACACACTGAAACACAGGACGGCCAGGTCTGCAAACACCAGTGGTCCGGATATATCTGCTAGTACATTACTATACTGTTGGATGACTGTGCTGTATGGTATGTGTGTGGTACTGTCTATAGTCTGTATATATGCCATGGTGTATTGGTAATTCAGATCAGCTGTGTGCGCAGGGTGTTGCTATCAACATTTGCAAAGGATGGTTCTTTGTTTGCGGATAGAACAAGGTCTTTGGATACGGAGTGGGTAAGGCACATTGCAGCAGTTGGAAGTGGTTGTGTGTGGCTTTGTGTGGTGTTAAGCACTGCTGACCTCTGGTTACAGCTCCTTATACTTGTTTAGACTCCACATTTCTTTAACAGTGCAATACTCCATACTGGTAGACAAACACGCTTACACCCGCTCGCTCCCTCACTTGCACGTGAACCATTGGTGCTTGCATTTGTCACTCACGCTGGGTGGGTCCGATCCCTTGTGATGCCTATTACATCAGACTACATGATTACAGTATCGGGTATGGCTGACCATTATGCGATGGCAGGCGTTCAACTGTACGGAATCGGCGGCCTGTCCAGTGACATAATCATATTCTATGCATGTTCCTCATACAATCTGCTCCCATGTGGCTGATACATGGGAACCAATACTCTGCAATGCAGACATGAAAATGTGTTTTGGGAAACACATCTTTCTGCCGGGTCATGCTACCATATACCTATTGTAGGTTTTCCACCTTTTAAACTGGCCGAAGTGAGACTTTAGGAGTAACACCTTTCCCACTTTGCATGGGACAGTCCCTCATTAGGCATATCTGTCATGCGAGAATAATCTAGCCATAGCAAATGTCCTGATCAGAGGACAATATTATATTGTACGTTTCTCTAATAGTTGCCTGTAATGGTTATTGTATAAATGACACTTCAATATGTTATGTGAAGTAGCATAAGCAACTTGACTGCTGCTAGACTAAGCTTTGATTTGTGCTAATATGTATATTTCTGTACTATGCATGGCTGTAGGTATGTTCTGACCTGGTACATCTGACATTTCTATGGAGCAGGTCCCACTTTGACCATTTGGAAAGGTGGCAGCCCTGTAGGACCTATATGTAGAGATGTCAGATTTGGCAAGGCAACACACAGCCACAGCCAGTAGAAAATTGACTACTTCACCGGTTTGCATTAGTTAAGGTTATTCTTGTAGCATTATAGTTGCTAATACTGTTTCCTATAACATCTAGGTGTTTCAGATACAACAAAATCATTTTATGCAACCATTACAAACAATATATGAACTCTTTTCCAGAAATCACAGGCCATGTGCCGTAACATTCATTTTGCAGGACACAACTGACCAGAGTGGTGAACAGGTGGTAACCCCAAACTATTATGCTATCATCAACCTAAGGTGGTCGGTGGAATATGCGCTTTCCATCACTAGCAGACCTCACATACGAATGGGGGAGAATGAACACTGTATCAGGGACACTGCATAACACCCTCAGGGACACATTTAGATGATTGGTTCTATTAACCTGACACATTGACAGTCACAGGACATATGTGTTCATTCACATTTGTCGAGGTACATGCTGTTTATGACTCATACATGTTGTAATTAGTCATTACGTGTATTCCACCACCTGTACACCTAATATCAGTAGTTCTGGAAGGGTTTAGTTAGGACTGTGTTAGATTCTGATTCGTAATCATGGACGTCCATGATAATCGGGTACAGGCACTGATATATTCCCTCTGTGTTCCCCCAATGGTTTACAGACTATCCAGTAGATATGCTCTTCAGGTTTGGGAGGTATGAGCATCAGCAGTGCCCACATAGGAATATTAATTACTTCCACTGGGCGGGCCTAATCCATCTCTGCCAACCAACACCTGCATACTTAGGCCCGTTATTGCATACCCATGATTCACCTACCTGACACCCCTCTACAGCACTTATGACAAATACTTACTGTGAGCACAGCTGGGGTATGAACACAACCCTACACACTGCCCACTCTCCCCATCTCGGGACACATGTTGTACGTTTTGTCAACCCATATGTTATTACACTTGCACAACTTACTGTTCCGTGTACAGCTACATCCTGCTCGCATCGATAATTACAGGTTCAACTATATGTTGAATTTTTGGTGTCCCGCAAGGGACCCCGTTATCCATGTTTAAAGTGTAGACCTTGCAGATCTCTCCCACTGGTACTTTCCTGCCAGTGGTTTGGAAAGGTGCGGTGTATTTACCTTTATTGTGTGTCTGTATGTCTGACCGGCCTAGCTGGGCAGTGTGGGAGGTAAACGTTTGTTTATTGGACCTCCCAGTAACATATGCCCAGTCTGAACATATGTTACCCGTAATTGCTGTAACGTAACCTAGTTATGTACACGTGTATATCTACAATCACACATATATATACATATATATATATATATGGTACTTACGTATAATCGCAACCAGAGCGATATGCATATACATCCACAAATCCAAGTACATGAAACACTTTCAACTATTATTCTACCTCCTTACAATGACCAAAAAAGTTCACATTACTTTTAGGAACAGGGACAATTTGAGAAACCCTCTCCCTGTCTTGTGTGCATTGCAGATGCACGCTTGAGTTATAATGGCTGATATCGTCCTGTCAGTTGGGTTCTTAAGTGTGTCTAATATGAGTTGATATGAGTGTCTAATATCACAGTTTGGATGGTGAATTGAATACATTTTCAGATGCTGTTTCTCTCACCAATGTATATGCACCCACTGCAGGATTTTGATTGTTGGGGGAAGCAACTGCATGAAAACTCGAACAAAA
This sequence comes from Protopterus annectens, assembly GCF_019279795.1. NCBI lineage: Eukaryota > Metazoa > Chordata > Ceratodontiformes > Protopteridae > Protopterus > Protopterus annectens. The sequence continues at coordinate 191,484,782 of NC_056741.1, read as the reverse complement.
TTGTTTCCCCAAACAGCAAAGTGAAGATGAACAGGCAATTACTGATATCCTTGTCCAGAAGAAATGCCAACTATGAGTTATGATAGGGCAGACCTGATTACTATTCAAAATGTTATTCTAATTCCTTATAACTGGCCAGAAACTTTACATTACTTTTAGGAACAGGAACAATTTGTAATGTAAAGTTATTGGGCAGTTCTAAGGGATTAGAATAATAGTTGTCTGTTTTTCTTCTCAGCATTCCTTCCTGCCAGTTAAACTACTCTTTTCCTCAGTAAGACAGCAGTCATGCCAACTGAAGCATGCATGTGTAATGCACGCAAAACAGGAAGACTTGCACGATTGTTTCATTTCCTGAATGTAAGCCAAAATGATTTTTCGACAGTAAGGATGTAAAATAGCACCTTACAGTGTTTCCTGCACTGATTTTCATTGCAGCATGTGAATTTTGCAACCACGAAAATTTGGTTGCGATAATACATAAGTACCATATACACATATATATATATATATATATATATATATATATATATATATATATATATATATATATGAGTATATAAGTCACATCTGTACATAACAACATACATTTGCTATGCTGGGAGCTGCTTACACCCGCCCAGGTGCACTTGCATATCCTTATTGTGAGTTACATATGTTTACTGCCACTTCTTTGTGCTTACGTGTGCCTTATTCATTATGACAGTACCATTTTGATTGAAGGAATCCGGTTAATGGCCCCATGCGAAACATACGTTCACCTTTATATGTTTAAATGTTGGCTTTACAGCACAGAGGCATTCATTACACAAGAAAATTATATGTGCTATAGTCGTACTTGAACCGGGAATGCCTTTACGTTAGGTGGATGCTCTACCACTACACTATTGGTGTTCTGCTTCATTTATATGTATACCCATGGTTCATAGCTACCCTAACATACTCCTCACCACTTCACTTACACAGCAGGCATCCATTCTCCTGCTGGGAAAACCGCAGTACTACACATGCGACATTCCCTATTCCCTGCTGCACTGGACCCGTGCTGCATGTTTACTCACTCCAAGGATATTCAGAACTGCAAAGCTTATAGTCCTGGCACATATGTGTGTTTGATTGTCAGGGTGTTCATGTGGTGATCCAGGTTTAGGCTTGTTTGACTGGTGATTGGAGCTGTTCTGTACCTGTTCAAATGTCAGATGTAGCACATGGACATAGTTGGTCCCAATTTTAACATTCTACCTTGTTTACAGACTCAGGGGTTTGGGCACCTCTGACCAGATTATTATGTTGGCACTACATAATATAGGGTGGGGGGTGGTTACACTACATAATACAGGGTGGAGGGTGTTTCCACTGGTGTTTCCCTTCACATTTGACTATTTCATTCATTCATATATACAAAGAATATTATTCTGGACATCACTTATGACTTCACTACAGGTATGCAAAAGTACTGTCAACAAATGTGACATTTGGTTGGTGTATATATGTGTACGGACCTCTGTAATACTCAGGGACTAATTTCAACAGTGACAGAGACAATGCAATGACAAATCAGGGACAATCACAGACACTTCTACAATAGTAGTACTATTAACTTGAAACGTGTTGACAGATTCAGAGCCATATGTATTAATACTTATTTTCTGCAGTTAAAAGTGTCTATTACTCTTAATTATTGTCATTAGTCATTCAAGTGTCATTCAACACCTTTCCTCCAAAGGTCACTGGTTTTGTGAGTGATTAAAGAGGCTGTCCAGTTATTGTACAAATGCACTGACCATTGGTAGGGTTGCCACATTTTCATATGTACAGGATGGGATATATTCTGGACACACCAGATTGTTTAGGCCAACACATACCCACGGTCAGTACAGGGTTTAGAATATTCATTATTTTCCTAGATGAAAGCCTATTCCTGTAGCACTTTAGTTGCTTATTCTGGTTCTTGTACGATTTATGTATTTTACTTCCAGAAATAACTGATTTAGGCAACTGTTACATGAAATATGGTACATAATTATTTCCTACAATCACAGGACATTTGCCATTGTATCATTCTTGGTCAGGACACACCTACCCAAACAGTGACTGTCCCTCACAAAGTGGGTCAGGAGGTACCCTGCTTATGTCAGCACCTTAATCACACTATTTCCAAGTGCCACTATGCGACTGTGTACAATATATTCTCTCAATAATTCATGTGGGGAGAAGTGCATCACGGGCAGGTGTTTGATCCTGGGTAGTACGTTCTGCATGACCATCTAGAGGTTGAACAGTCTCGTGAACCACTACTGCACATACAACTTGTGTCCAGATGTCTACAGGACTGGACATCATGTCGTGATACCAACTCTGATGTTTACACAGGATATTTATCCCATGAGAGATATCCAAAAATTGAACAAGCCAATAACCATCCATTCTTTTGGATTTATGAAAATGTGTTAGGGTTTTACATGCAAGGGATACATAGTTTGCAATCCTGACACTGCCTAGGGTGACACTGCCTACTACATATGAGAAGTGGTCACTATGTGTAGATATGGCTGCGCCAAGCTAGTACCCGAGTATGGCTGCATTTGGTGGAAGTTCAGGAATGGGGGCGGGTTGTGTGCTGTAGAGGGGATGATGGGTATTCAATTATGCATCCAGGTGTGTTTCATCTGGATGTCCCAGTTCCATCCAGACCATTATGCGGGTATGTGCCAGTGACGTTTCTGTACATGTGTATCGCACATTTTAATATTCATATGTTTCTGTGATTGTGTTCTACAGTATGGCCTGTCAGGTTGTATTGCGGATGTGTATGCTTGTTCTTTGTGTTTCTTTCTGATTCACCCACTGCTCCCTCATACACCTCCAGTTCACCTATTGTGCATCCAATACAGTCTCGCCTTTGTGGATTATATCATTACCCATCACCCCCACACACATATTCCAGACACTCCATCCATCCCTTCTTTGGTTGATGGCCCATGGCACGGTCAAGGGAACACATTCCATACACTACATATGTCAGGTAACTGTATAGTTGTGAGGACTACCCTGGCATTTTTCACCTTCCACATGCTGTACATCATGCACATAGGTACACGCAAATACTTATCTTTCATGACATGGTAGGTACACCCAGGTAATACCCGTTCAAATTTGACACATCCTGACAAGAACGGCTTGGACCGCATATGGGTGTATTTTGGCCGAATGCTCTGACCATTGGTAGGGTTGCCACCTTTTCATATGGCCAGGATGGGATATATTCCGGACACAAATCAGATTCTTTAGGACAACACATACCCACAGTCAGTACTACGGATAATACTTTTGTTTTATGCCTACATGTTAGCATATTGTTGTAGCAGTTTGTATGCTCCTTCTGTTTTGTTTACTTGCTTATTCTATTTCTTGTAACATGTGGTATGTTACATACGGTAATAACTATTGTATGTGACTATTACATGCGATGTGGGACATAATTATCTCTTATGGTCGCAGGATATTTTACATTTATAATGGTTTTGGTATGGACACAAGTGCCCAGCTGTGTACTATCCCTCACATGTGGGACAGGTGGTAACCCTGACCATTGGGCTAGACGTAGCTATTGGCGGCACACTAACATGATGCATTTCACTTCCACTTGGTATAACTATCTACACTGCATTAGAATACGGGCACATGGTTTTAAATGTCATTTGTTCGAGGGATGGAGACTCGATATTCGCTAACGTGCATTTGTGTTTGCTTCTTAATTTTGTGTTCGCAAGAACTGTCTTGCATGCTTTGCATACGTTTCAGTATCCATAGACACTGACAGGTGTGATTTCTATTGCTATATATCTATATATCTATGATTGTAATATTCAGCATTTTAGGTTGCACGTCAACAGCCGACATTTCCACACCTCCATGCGGCACTTCGACATGCCCCATGCACTCGCACTCATTTCCTATGCACGTGGCTGTGGCGGCAGCACACCTTCATTAATATGCATATGGCACTACTGCGCCATCTGTACACTGCACGGTCGGTGCAAGCCTAACACCAGCCTTGCGCCGAGCTTCATGAATCCCGGGGAGTGTCTAGATAAACTTTCCAAGTTACTCTCAATATATGCTACAGAAGAACAGAAACAAATGATATATCCATTAGTACTCCAAATATAAATGAATCTAATTCCAAAATATCTGTTACAATAAAATTCTCATTTATACAAGATTCCTCACCATCCTCTTTATACCACTCTCCAGTATCAAATATATCCTTCCTCGTATCCCCTCTCTCACTTCATCCAAATCCACATTAAGCTATGCAGTTGACGTAGAAAAAATATAGCTCTTTTGTTAACTACTCAGCGGTATGTCATTTCATTCCTTAATTGCATGCTCATGTATTTGGGGAAATCATGTTAAAAAAGAATACTATGAATTACAAAAAAAATCATTTTAATGATTAAACTGTTCTTTTCATGTTTTTTTTATTAGTAGTTAAATTTGATGTTTATTAATTTTGGTATTTTCTCATTATTATGTTCTGATAGTCATACTCATGAATGCAGTCAGTAATGGATAAAGTATGCTTATGTGTCCTTTAAGTTTATATCCCATTTTAATTGTACATATTTATTCTGGTATTGTCTATACAAAAATATCTCTGTACTATTATGGAGGTTTTTCAATCCCCAGTGTCTCCACTGAAAAGGGGCCATGTCAAATCAGACTTTCCCAGTAGGCATGTGTAAATAAGTAAAAACATTCTTAAAATGAAGAATGAGTGTCACTCAGAAATACCACTGGTGTGATATGAGATTCATGATAAAAGAGTCTTAAGGTCTGTCACTCTTTATGACTGACTATATTTGGTGAAATATTTCTTTCTTTCAATCTTTCAATCTTTCTTTCTTTCTTTGCCTTTGCTGACATGGAAGGTCTGACAGGCTAATAACCTTTTTTTTAGTGGAAAGGTGGGGAGAAAAGCTCAGTTTGCTTACACTGCATTATACTATGTTCCAGTGAAGCACAGACTAGTTACATTTCAATTTACATTTATACACATACAGCAGTTACATTTATACATTCTAAGATTTTACAGAGGTAAAAGTTACTAAAGAGAAACCCCATGTGCAACTTAATTGATTATATACACAACAGTTAGTAAAAAAATTGTTTTGTCATTTCAGTGAGACGTTGAGAGTATTCTGTTTAAGGAGAGTATTTGGAGTAAATTTGTATGGTGAGCACAAAGTCTTTACCTTGTGATGAGCTTGTACAAGACCAAGATTGCTAAAAATGTTTTTTATGTAGTGGCTTGTCAGAGAGTTTTATTTGTCTGGGAATACTATTCCAGAGTTTAGCAACATATTGGGAGTTGAGCAAGTCTCGTGCAACATTATTTGACTTATTTGTGAGTAGTAAGAATTTACTAGATGGTCTCTTGCTGGACAGAAGAGCAGTGCTAAGTTTTGTAGTGCAGGGCATTTTTCTGAATGATGAATGAATTTGTATGTTGTAGTTAGTTGTGAATATGTTAGGTAGTTGTGTAGTTCAAGCCAGTTTAATTTTTTAAGCGATGACAAATGTGGGTCTTATGAGGGGGACTTGTTGCAAATTTAGCTATTCTGTTGTAGTAGCACACAAATGTCTTTCTTTGAGTATTGTTTAAGTTTGTTAGGGTAGGAGTGGCATATAAGAGAGATGGCAATAAGAAGGTAGTGGCTAGAGTTTTTCTTGCAGTATGTGTAAGGAATCCATTGATCCTATAAAGGTAGCCAAGTTCCTAGGGTATAGATTGAATGGTGTGCAGTATATGGTCATGTTTGAGATTGTCATCTATTACAACACCTAGAAGTCTATTATGAGTTACAGTTTCAGTGACAGTATTATTTGTTAACTTTATAGTAAAAGATTGCTTTTGATGTTGGAAACTTTTTGAGGTAAAAAGCATTAACTTACTTTTCTTAGGGTTGATTAAGAGGTTTGATTCTTTGAGCCTGGTTGTATTGTAATATAATATGCCTTATTAAAGGATATAATAATCTATACATCTGTCTGCACTTGTGTTTTTCAGCTTTTCCCATGTTTCTGTTATATAACCATGCGTATTTTGTAAATTTAATATGTATATTCCATTGACTTCCATTGTTTGTCACAGAAGCTTCACGTTCACTCAGCACATTTAGGGAAGTCATAATCTATAATTTCTAATCTTAATAGAATTATCTCATTACTGACAGAGATAACACACCCCTGACATTTGCTATACTAACCCATTGCTAATTTGCTAAAGTAACTGTGAGTGTTTGCTTTATGTGATCAACAACAGTAGCACACTGTGAACAAGGAGATATAAGTTCATATCCAGGCTCTAATATCTCAAGGGCTCCACAAAATCTGTCAATTAGCAGGAGTCCTACTCTATTACCTGCCATAATAAAAAGAGTGCCATGAAGGTTACTGCTAGCAGCCCCCTTAAACATATTCTTAAATAACATACATATGACAGTCAAACACATACCAATCATGCTGTATGTTAAAGATTCAGCTCCTGCATTCTAAGGCCCAACACAACTACAACTCAAAACAATCATCAAGACTCCTTCTCCTCTATAAGGACCTGATTAAAATACTTCAAAATACTCTTGGATACCAAAAAATAATAAATAAAAATAATCACATTTACCTCCATGAACGTCCCACCAACTAGCAGTATACTAAATACAGTCTCATCTAATAGTACCAAATTATTACAAGCTGCCCATTCCAAATTACAAGTGTCATAATAGATGACAAACTTATATTTGACTGACACATCACCCTTTTTGTCAAAAAAAAAAAAAAAACTACACCAAATTAGCACTCTTCTCACTTTCCAAACCATTTCTTAAGAAACAGCCTTTTATGTCTAACTGATGTGATTTTTTTTTTTTTTTTTTTTTTTTAAATCTTCCCTGGCCCCTTCCTAACCGGGTCGTGCTCTCGGTTGCTGGCTCCGTGCGTGGCTTGCTATCAATCACGCTCAAGCTACCCCAGTCAGATTCCTGACCAACTTTGTCCTTGGTTCCCTACCTGTAAGGACCTTCTCTGGATCGTATGATACTCGGGCTACTGTCCTTCCTCCCTGCAAGAACCATATAGTAAATAGTCTTGCTATCAATCACGCTCAAGCTACCCCAGTCAGATTCCTGACCAACTTTGTCCTTGGTTCCCTACCTGTAAGGACCTTCTCTGGATCGTATGATACTCGGGCTACTGTCCTTCCTCCCTGCAAGAACCATATAGTAAATAGTCTTGCTATCAATCACGCTCAAGCTACCCCAGTCAGATTCCTGACCAACTTTGTCCTTGGTTCCCTACCTGTAAGGACCTTCTCTGGATCGTATGATACTCGGGCTACTGTCCTTCCTCCCTGCAAGAACCATATAGTAAATAGTGTATGTATGTTACTACTTGTACAACCATTGTCCCTCTGGTTGATGTTAGAGTGTTACACTGCGTGAGCTAGCCAGCAGCCCAGCACTGACCCAATCCTCCCTTGGCCACATTGTCTTTTCCCTTTCTTCCTCACCAAATAGTGCTTTTATCTATCTGTTATTACCCATTTGGCCAGTAGATGGCAGCACCTTCCCATTAACTAACTGTGTCCTCTATCTGATAGGTTCTTTACTTAAAACAACAGAAATAAATGTAAACTTAAAACAAAGCTACATTTGACTAGTAACTACTTCTATACCTCGAGTATCCTATATTGTACTTCCACCCTTGACTCACCTCCCTGTCTCTTCCCTAGTGTCCACCCACCTTAGGTTTCTTACCTGTGTCTCTCTCTCCTATCCTTACTGATTGTTTTCCATAGTCTCGTCCTAGTCCTCTTCTGGCTCTTCCCGCTCCGTTCGCCCTACGGGCTCACTCCGCTCCCCTACCCTGCCCCCAATTCCCACCCGCCCCCACTATCTCTACATTTATACCTCCTCAAACCCCTCCCACTCCAATTACACACTTCACTTCCTGTCTCCACCTCTAACCCACCCATCAATTTACATAACCAAACCACTCCCACACTAACTAAACTCCATTCATACTAATAACTCCCTTCCATACCTACATTAAAACTAATAACCATGTTAACCAAACCTTCCTCAGCTATTATCCATCTACTACTACTACTAAGCCTAACCTATCTTTCCTACATCACCAAACCTTTTCATTCCACTCACTCCCCTCACCATCCCACTCACTCCCCTCACTATCACATAACTAGCCCATTCCCAAAACAATTCATACACTCTTCCACCCTCATAAGCCCTCATCTATACCCCTGCAACCCCTCACTACTCTTCCATTTTAAACTTGTATCCACCTACAAAGATATTAATCCTTGTGCTTCCTGCACTACTCTAGATAACTATACAACCCTAAAACCATATACCAAACTCTCCAACTACCTTTATCTTTGTATTCACCAGGTCATAACCACTCTATTGTCAGGTGATATACACCCTAACCCCGGTCCATCTCCTTCAAATTCCTCAACAAACACCCCCCCAAATTCCTCTACTTACACACCTTCATCCACAAAAACCATTACCTTCTCAGCATTAAATGCCCAAAGTATTTGTAACAAAATCCCTAACCTCCATGCCTGGCTTCTCCTCAATAACCCAGACATACTATCAATATCTGAAACATGGCTACGACCCTGTATAAAAGACTCAGAAATAACCCCCCCCAATTTTAATATCATCAGGAAAGATAGAACACACAAAAAAGGAGGAGGTGTAGCCCTTCTCTATGGCTCCTCTTTCTCAGTTACTTCTTATACTAAACCAGTTCCCCAATTTGCCAATGCCGAACTACTTCTTACACTACTCCATCTTAACAAGCATAAAACAATATGCTTAGCCTCCCTCTACATCCCTCCTGGTGATAACATAGCTACTCTTGAGGACATCCTCTCTTGGCTCTCCACCAACATTACCAATGAAGTTATCATTCTCGGCGATGTTAATATTAACTGGTCCTCTATCCAATGCCCAACAAATCCTCAAAATATCAACCTTTATAACTTTCACCAGCTAATTGAGTCAATAACCAGACCTTCCAAAGACTATTCCTGTGGAAGCACCCTAGACTGGATTCTGGTATCACACCCTCACCTATTCTCAAGTAGTGGTACACTCCCTGACCCTCTCAGTGACCACTTTCCCACCTTTGCTCACCGTCACTCTACCTCCCTACAGCTTTCTCATACCACCATCTCTGTGCGCTCCTTAAAGAATTTCAACCAAAACACCTTCTCTGAATTATTGAAACAATTCAATTGGAGTCCCCTACATACACTACCCCTAGATGAAGCCGTCACCTATTTTAATATATCATTTCTAAACCTCCTCGACTCCTTAGCTCCACTTAGAATAAAAAGAATCAAGAACAAAACTCTCCCATGGTTAAAAAAAGATACCTTATCTACCATGCGCCTTCGCAATAAAGCCTTAAAAAGCTACTATAAAGACAAAAACCCAGCCTCCCTAAATGAATACAAAACACTCCGCAACAGAGTCAAAAAACTTATCAATTCTGACCGCAGATCCTACTATATTACCCTCCAAAATAATCATAAGACTAACCCAAAAAAGTTCTGGAATAGTATCTCCTCCCTCTTCAACCCTGGCAAAAAGGAAAACCCACAACCAGATGAAAATATTAGTGATACCAATCTCGCCTCCCAATTTAACAGCTTCTTTATTGATTCCATATCTAAATTAACATCCTCATTTTCTAATAACTCGACTCCTCCAGCTACGACTCCTACTTCCACTTCCAATCTTGAACACTCATCCTCTGACCACCCTCTCTTCTCCCCCAAACCTATACCCATATGTACTATAAAAAAATTGCTTCTTAAATTAAAACCTTGCTCTAACGCTCCAGACAATATCCCTTCCTTCTTCCTAAAGACAGCTACTGAATCCATAGCCTACCCAATTTGCATACTTTTAAATCGGTCCATCCAAGAAAGTTATGTACCCCAAATCTGGAAAAAAGCTTACATCATTCCCCTCCACAAAGGAGGTAACAACAATGCCATTTCCAACTTCAGACCAATTGCCATCTTATCCCCCATCTCTAAACTACTAGAAAAGTGCATACACATACAACTGCTACCTTACCTCACCAATAATCACCTATTAACTCCAACACAACATGGATTTCGACCCGGTCATAGCACTACTACTGCTCTTCTCTCCTTCCTTGAAACTGTAAATAAAGCCAGAGACTCCAACTATATTGTCTCTACTCTCCTCCTAGACCTTTCTAAAGCCTTCGACACCATCTCCCACTCCCTGCTACTCAACAAACTCTCTAACCTACATCTCTCCCCCTCTTGCATTAGTTGGTTTTCTAGTTACCTCTCCAATCGGCAGCAATCTGTTAAATGGAAGAAATCCACCTCCTCTTACCTCAACACTGTCACTGGTGTACCTCAAGGCTCCATATTAGGTCCACTATTATTCAATATTTTCATTAATGACTTTCACTACAATATCCCAAATGCTAAAATAGTCCAATACGCTGACGACTCTACCATCATCTGTGCTGTAAACTGTATTCCCTCACTCAAAAAAATAACTCAGGATGCCTTCACAACCACTGAAAAGTGGATGCATGATAATCATCTTGCTCTAAATCCATCTAAAACCAAACTGATTCTATTCACACCATCAAAAAGCATAACTATTGACAAAAACTCTTTCCTCATAACCAGTCAAAATAATACATCCCTAGAAATTGTTTCCAATGTCAAACTGCTAGGAACTCTCATTGATAATCAGCTCACATTTGATTCCCATATACATACAAACATTAAAAAAACACATCAAAAACTTGGTATGTTCTACTGGAACTCACGCTTCCTCTCCCCTTCTACCAGATTCCTCCTATCTACCACATACCTCATCCCCTCTCTACTATATGGTGCCCCACTACTAACCAACCTTAAATCCTCTACCAAAACAAAACTTTCTTCCTGCTACAACAAAATCGCTAAATTCGCCTCTGGCCATAGATCCTCCTCTCACCACTGTACTGCCCTCCACAAACTGAATTGGCTAGAGCTCCCAAACTATCTTTCTTACACTCAACTAACTCAAGCTCATAAGCTCATCTTTAAACCCTCACTTTGCCCCTCTCTCTCCTCAGCCTTCACCATACACCATCCTAATAGACCCCTTAGAACCAACACTCAGAACCTACTTGAACTCCATAAACCTAACCGTCCAGCAGGCAAACTCTTACTTTCCTTTGCCCTGGCCCGCCTCTGGAACTCCCTCCCATCACATATCCGTACTACCAGCAGCCTTCCTTATCTTTAAATCTCTCCTCCATTCACACCTATCTTCTCACTGGGAATGCTCCTGTACCCACCCTACATAAATTCCTCCAGCTACTTCACACTCCTTATTCTATAATCCCTTCCCTTCTATAGGAACACTCCTACTATAGCCAACCACTTATGTAACTGCTATCTGCACATACCTACTAACTAATATTCTTAACTAATACTTTCTTTCCTTACATTTACTATTGAATATAGAAATTAAAAATTGTAAACTTATTTGTTGTTCTTGTATTGCAGTTCTGTTGCATTTCCTGTTTTTCTTAATACTATCTCTTGCTTACATATACTACTGTGATACTTAATCAGTAGATGTTATGTTCTACCTATTATATTTTACTTTAAATTAGATGTTATTTTCTACTTATTATAATTGACTTTATTCTTATTTGTATTTTTGACATTTTGTTTTTTGACATTGTATCTTTGGAGCTTTTCTCCCCAGGACTCCATTGAAAATGGGCTCATTCGGTCCAATGGATTATCCTGGTAAACAAACTTCAAATAAATAAATAAATGTGAGATTATTGCAATCCTCCCAAGAGAAAAGTATGTATTATTGCTCTCTTATCAGCTTGAATATAACAAAATGATTGTAGACACACAGCACATGATTATAGCTCCTATATCATTGTAGACACACAGCATGTTACTTTAGCTCCTATATCATCGTAGACACACAGCACATTAGTATAGCTCCTATATCATTGCAGACACACACAGCACATTACTTTAGCTCCAATATCATTGTAGACACACAGCACATTACTTTAGCTCCTATATCATTGTAGACACACACAGCACATTATTATAGCTCCTACATCATGGTAGACAAACAGCACATTACTTTAGCTCCTATATAATTGAAGACATGCAACGCTTTAATTCCTGTATCATTGTAGATACACAGGACATTACTTTAGCTCCTATATCATTGTAGACACACACAGCACATTACTTATAGCTCCTATATCACTGTAGACACACATAGCACATTATTATAGCTCCTACATCATTGTAGACAAACAGCACGTTACTTTAGCTCCTATATAATTGAAGACATGCAACACTTTAATTCCTGTATCATTGTAGATACACAGGACATTACTTTAGCTCCTATATCATTGTAGACACACACAGCATCTTACGTTTGCTCCTATATCATTGTAGACACTCATAGCACATTACTTTATCTCCTATATCATTGAAGACACACAAAGCACATTAATTGTGCTCCTATATTATTGTAGACACACACAGCACATTACTTTAGCTCCTATATCATTGTAGACACACAACACATTACTTTAGTTCCTATATCACTGTAGACACACAGCACATTACTTTAGCTCCTATATCATTGTAGGCACATAGCACATTACTTTACCTCCTATATCATTGTAGACACACACAGCACATTTGTTTAGCTCCTATATCATTGTAGACACACAGCACATTAGTTTATCTCCTATGTCATTGCAGACACACACAGCACACTACTTTAGCTCCTATATCATTGCAGACACACACAACATATTACATTAGTTAAGGTATCATTGTACACATACCCAGTACATTAATTTAGCTCCTATATTATTATAGACACACAACACATTACTTTAGTTCCTATATCATTGTAGACACACACAACACATTACTTTAGCTCCTATATCATTGTAGACACACAGCACGTTACATTTATACATTCTAAGATTTTACAGAGGTAAAAGTTACTAAAGAGAAACCCCATGTGCAACTTAATTGATTATATACACAACAGTTAGTAAAAAAATTGTTTTGTCATTTCAGTGAGACGTTGAGAGTATTCTGTTTAAGGAGAGTATTTGGAGTAAATTTGTATGGTGAGCACAAAGTCTTTACCTTGTGATGAGCTTGTACAAGACCAAGATTGCTAAAAATGTTTTTTATGTAGTGGCTTGTCAGAGAGTTTTATTTGTCTGGGAATACTATTCCAGAGTTTATCAACATATTGGGAGTTGAGCAAGTCTCGTGCAACATTATTTGACTTATTTGTGAGTAGTAAGAATTTACTAGATGGTCTCTTGCTGGACAGAAGAGCAGTGCTAAGTTTTGTAGTGCAGGGCATTTTTCTGAATGATGAATGAATTTGTATGTTGTAGTTAGTTGTGAATATGTTAGGTAGTTGTGTAGTTCAAGCCAGTTTAATTTTTTAAGCGATGACAAATGTGGGTCTTATGAGGGGGACTTGTTGCAAATTTAGCTATTCTGTTGTAGTAGCACACAAATGTCTTTCTTTGAGTATTGTTTAAGTTTGTTAGGGTAGGAGTGGCATATAAGAGAGATGGCAATAAGAAGGTAGTGGCTAGAGTTTTTCTTGCAGTATGTGTAAGGAATCCATTGATCCTATAAAGGTAGCCAAGTTCCTAGGGTATAGATTGAATGGTGTGCAGTATATGGTCATGTTTGAGATTGTCATCTATTACAACACCTAGAAGTCTATTATGAGTTACAGTTTCAGTGACAGTATTATTTGTTAACTTTATAGTAAAAGATTGCTTTTGATGTTGGAAACTTTTTGAGGTAAAAAGCATTAACTTAGTTTTCTTAGGGTTGAGTAAGAGGTTTGATTCTTTGAGCCTGGTTGTATTGTAATATAATATGCCTTATTAAAGGATATAGTAATCTATACATCTGTCTGCACTTGTGTTTTTCAGCTTTTCCCATGTTTCTGTTATATAACCATGCGTATTTTGTAAATTTCATATGTATATTCCATTGACTTCCATTGTTTGTCACAGAAGCTTCATGTTCACTCAGCACATTTAGGGAAGTCATAATCTATAATTTCTAATCTTAATAGAATTATCTCATTACTGACAGAGATAACACACCCCTGACATTTGATATACTAACCCATTGCTAATTTGCTAAAGTAACTGTGAGTGTTTGCTTTATGTGATCAACAACAGTAGCACACTGTGAACAAGGAGATATAAGTTCATATCCAGGCTCTAATATCTCAAGGGCTCCACAAAATCTGTCAATTAGCAGGAGTCCTACTCTATTACCTGCCATAATAAAAAGAGTGCCATGAAGGTTACTGCTAGCAGCCCCCTTAAACATATTCTTAAATAACATACATATGACAGTCAAACACATAGTAATCATGCAGTATGTTAAAGATTCAGCTCCTGCATTCTAAGGCCCAACACAACTCCAGCTGAAAACAATCAACAAGGCTCCTTCTCCTCTATTAAGACCTGATTAAAATACTTCAAACTACTCTTGAATTCCAAAAAATAATAAATAAAAATAATCACATTTATCTCCATGAACGTCCCACCAACTAGCAGTATACTAAATACAGTCTCATCTAATAGTACCAAATTATTACAAGCTGCCCATTCCAAATTACAAGTGTCATAATAGATGACAAACTTATATTTGACTGACACATCACCCTTTTTGTCAAAAAAAAAAAAAAAACTACAGCAAATTAGCACTCTTCTCACTTTCCAAACCATTTCTTAAGAAACAGCCTTTTATGTCTAACTGATGTGAGATTATTGCAATCCTCCCAAGAGAAAAGTATGTATTATTGCTCTCTTATCAGCTTGAATATAACAAAATGATTGTAGACACACAGCACATGATTATAGCTCCTATATCATTGTAGACACACAGCATGTTACTTTAGCTCCTATATCATCGTAGACACACAGCACATTATTATAGCTCCTATATCATTGCAGACACACACAGCACATTACTTTAGCTCCAATATCATTGTAGACACACAGCACATTACTTTAGCTCCTATATCATTGTAGACACACACAGCACATTATTATAGCTCCTACATCATGGTAGACAAACAGCACATTACTTTAGCTCCTATATAATTGAAGACATGCAACGCTTTAATTCCTGTATCATTGTAGATACACAGGACATTACTTTAGCTCCTATATCATTGTAGACACACACAGCACATTACTTATAGCTCCTATATCACTGTAGACACACAGAGCACATTATTATAGCTCCTACATCATTGTAGACAAACAGCACGTTACTTTAGCTCCTATATAATTGAAGACATGCAACACTTTAATTCCTGTATCATTGTAGATACACAGGACATTACTTTAGCTCCTATATCATTGTAGACACACACAGCACCTTACGTTTGCTCCTATATCATTGTAGACACTCATAGCACATTACTTTATCTCCTATATTATTGAAGACACACAAAGCACATTAATTGTGCTCCTATATTATTGTAGACACACACAGCACATTACTTTAGCTCCTATATCATTGTAGACACACAACACATTGCTTTAGTTCCTATATCAGTGTAGACACAGAGCACATTACTTTAGCTCCTATATCATTGTAGGCACATAGCACATTACTTTACATCCTATATCATTGTAGACACACACAGCACATTTGTTTAGCTCCTATATCATTGTAGACACACAGCACATTAGTTTATCTCCTATGTCATTGCAGACACACACAGCACACTACTTTAGCTCCTATATCATTGCAGACACACACAACATATTACATTAGTTAAGGTATCATTGTACACATACCCAGTACATTAATTTAGCTCCTATATTATTATAGACACAACACATTACTTTAGTTCCTATATCATTGTAGACACACACAACACATTACTTTAGCTCCTATATCATTGTAGACACACAGCACGTTACTTTATCTCCTATATCACTGCAGACACACAACACATTACTTTACATCTATATCATTGTAGACACACAAGACATTACTTTAGCTCCTATATCATTGTAGACACACAACACATTACTTTAGCTCCTATATCATTGTAGACACATAACACATTACTTTAGTTCTTATATCATTGTAGATGCACAACACATTACTTTAGCTCTTATATCATTGTAGACACACAATACATTACTTTAGCTCCTATATCATTGTAGACACACACAATACATTAGTTTACCTCTTATATCATTGTAGACACACACAGCATATTACCTTAGCCGCTATATCATTGTAGACACACATAGCACATTACTTTACCTCCTATATTATTGTAGACACACACACAGCACATTACTTTACTCCTATATCATTGTAGACACACACAGCACATTACTTTACTCCTATATCATTGTAGACATACACAGCACATTACTTTAGATGCTAGATCATTGTAAACACACACAGCACATTATTTTAGATCCTACATCATTTTAGATACACACAGCACATTACTTTACCTCATATAACATTGTATACACACAGCACTTTACTTAAGCTCCTATATCATTGTAGACACGCAGCACATTACTTAAGATCCTATATCACTGTAGACACACACACCACATTACTTTAGCTCCTATATAATTGTATACAAACACAGCACAGTACTTCAACTCCTATATTATTGTAGACATAAAGCACATTACTTAATAGCATTGTAGACACACACAGTACATTACTTTAGCTCTGGTAACATTGTAGACACATGCACAGCACATTACTTTAGCTCCTATATCATTGTAGACACACACAGCACATTACTTTAGTTCCTATATAATTGTAGACACACAGCACATTACTTTAGCTCCTATATCATTGTAGACACACAACATATTACTTTAGCTCCTATATCATTGTAGACACACAGCACATTGCTTTACTTATATATCATTGTCAACACACACAACACATTACTTTAGCTCCTGTATCATTGTAGACACCCACACAGCACATTACTTTAGCTTGTATATCATTGTAGACACACAGCACATTAGTTTAACTCCTATATTTTGTTACTTTGTGCTGCTTAATGATGTTGCTACATTTATCCTATGTATTTCCTGCCCCAGTTATGCACTATGTGCACCAATGTCACTTCTCAGAAATTACTTCACTTTATATTTTTGCGCCTTAGTTAATATTACTCCATTGTCTTTAATGTTATTATTTTTGTACATTGTTCTTTCTTTAGAGCTTATTTAAGCTTTGCTATTTTGTATATATACTATTCCTTATCCCTTGGACTCTGCTGAAAGGGGGTCTATATTAGATAATCCTACTTTCAAAAGTTCTACTGTCATATGGTCGACACCACATGATCAAACTTTTAAAAGTTCGAAAATCTAATAAAAAGACAATAAACTACACAAATAATCTACCTGAATTTTTTAAGCAAGGAGGCAAGCCATCCTGTACCCGTCCTCATGGGGGGCTGCACCCCCATACCCTCCCAGCTCTTTAAATATACCTACTCCAAGATCACACTACATTGCAGAAAAGGGAAGTCTTCCCATCCTGTGCTGTATGAAGATCTCCATTAAAAAGTTCAAACTTTCAAAAATTCGATCATATGGTGTCGACCATATAACAATGGAACTTTGGAAAGTTCGATTAGCTAAAATAGACCTGCTGAAGATGGGCAGTGTAAACCAGTTTGACTTTTCCAGTAACACAAGCAAGGAAAGACATCAGAGTAAAATAGCATCTGGTGTATTTGGAAGGATAAGTTATTTATCTGAGTGATTTCTGAATATCATTTGATGGAAATACACAAGTAAAATGTCAATCACCCTCATGTTCTAAATACAAAAGGCTTTGCGCTGACATAATTTCTAGAACCAGTTAGTTGGTTAAATTTCTGATTGCAGTGTGACTTGCTCTATGTGGCTTAAGACCGGAAGCAGTTTTTCAATGTGCTGACCGCAGGGAAAAACTGACAAATATACTGTTGCAGTAATTCAATGTGCTGAGCATAGGGTAAAAACTGACAAAAATACTGTTGGACTGATTCAATGTGCTAAGTGTAGGGTAAAAACTGACAAATATACTGTTAGAGTAATTCAGTGTACTGACAGTAGGGTAAAAACTGACAAATATACTGTTGGAGTAATTCAATGTGCTAAGCATAGGGTAAAAACTGACAAAAATACTGTTGGACTGATTCAATGTGCTAAGTGTAGGGTAAAAACTGACAAATATACTGTTAGAGTAATTCAGTGTACTGACAGTAGGGTAAAAACTGACAAATATACTGTTGGAGTAATTCAATGTGCTGACTGTAGGGTAAAAACTGACAGATATACTGTTAGAGTAATTCACTGTACTGACTGTAGGGTAAAAACTGACAAATATACTCTTGGAGTAATTCAGTGTGCTGACTGCAGGGTAAAAACTGACAAATGCACTTTTGGAGTCATTCAATGTGATAAGCGTAGGGTAAAAAATGACAAATATATTGTTGGCTTAGTAGAATTTGTATCGATTAAATGCACATTTGGAACAAGTTTATCACTGGCTTGTTTTTATCCACAGGGTTAGCACTTGAGGAATACCCCATTGATGCCTTTTATGATGCTGTCTATGAGGAACTTGACTACAACATGCTGAGATCAAAGCAGAAACAATTTCAAGATCAAGGTTGTATTATAAATATAACTTTGTTTGTTTTACAAGTTCTAGATGTACAGTTTAATGATATTGCTACCGACAAGTTCTTTAGACAATACATAACAATGAAATGCAATTCTGAGTTGGACTGAAATGGGAGGTGATACCAGAAAGCGGCAGTAACACCAAACACCTAAGCTAACATTAATGGTTATACATTTCAGTCATGCATCATTCAATATGTTGATGCATGAAAACAGCAATGCTAGCAGGGACAGATCATATTCAAATGGGATTCTAGGCAGGGTGATGGACCAAGGTCCACCAGCCTTTCCATTGTACTATTACTCCCCCCCCCATTACCATGAACACTATTCAAAACAGTCAGTGAGGATACTAATTTCTGCTTTACTTTTAAAATGACTACAGAGATGTGCATTCAGTTTAAATCTTTTATTTATCCTTTGTTGACCAGGTTGGACCAACTAGGCTATTAGCCTATTTACAAGGGAGATCAGAGGTAGTATTTATGCTACTAGGGGAAATTTGGTTAGGGCATAGGAAAACTTCTACTATTATTTTTAATAGGTGCTGTGCTATGAGATCTTTTACATCCACCTGAGCTACCACTAACTCAGGGAAATAAGGCCTTGATTTTACATCTCATTCAAAGGACAACATACTCAGGAGTGCAGCACCACCTTACACTGCACCATAGTGTCAACAGCACATCTACTTGATGTGGGACGAGTGCAGCACCACCTTACACTGCACCATAGTGTCAGCAGTGCATCTACTTGGTGTTGGACAAGTGCAGCACCCCTTATACTGCACCGTAATGTCAGCAGTGCATCTACTTGGTGTGGGATGAGTGCAGCACCCCCTTATACTGCACCATAGTATCAACAGTACATCTACTTGGTGTGGAACGAGTGCAGCACCATCATATACTGCGCTGTAGTGTCAGCAGTGCATCTACTTGGTGTGGGATGAGTGCAACACCCCCTTATACTGCACCGTAGTAGCACCAGTGCACTTACTGGGTGTGGGATGAGTGCAGCACCACCTTACACTGCACCGTAGTATCAGCAGTGCATCTACTTGATGTGGGATGAGTGCAGCACCCCCTTATACTGCACCATAGTATTAGCAGTACATCTACTTGGTGTGGAACGAGTGCAGCACCACCTTATACTGCGCTGTAGTGTCACCAGTGCATCTACTTGGTGTGGGATGAGTGCAGCACCCCCTTATACTGCACTGTAGTAGCAGCAGTGCACCTACTTGGTGTGGGATGAGTGCAGCACCACCTTACACTGCACTGTAGTGTCAGCAGTGCATCTACCTGATGTGGGATTAGTGCAGCACCCCCTTATACTGCACCATAGTATTAGCAGTACATCTACTTGGTGTGGGACGAGTGCAGCACCACCTTATACTGCACTGTAGTAGCAGCAGTGCACTTACTGGGTGTGGGATGAGTGCTGCACCATCTTACACTGAACTGTAGTGTCAGCAGTGCACCTACTTGGTGTGGGATGAGTGCAGCACCACCTTACACTGCACTGTAGTGTCAGCAGTGCATATACTTGGTGTGGGATAAGTGCAGCACCACCTTACACTGCACTGTAGTGTCAGCAGTACATTTACTTGGTGTGGGATGAGTGCAGCACCACCTTACACTGCACTGTAGTGTCAGCAGTGCACCTACTTGGTGTAATACTGGAACCAACAGTCTTCTACACCAAAGGCAAGTGTATTACCTGCTGCTCCATTAGTAGTGCTTTCAAGAATCATCTAAACAAAACAAAACAATGTAAACATGAAAGCCAGACTAAGCATGAGAAACACTAAATGTATTTACCTTGAAGCTCACAATCATTGAAACTCACATTCATTGAAAAGTCACCTGACCACTGACGGATTAAGTATATGTTGGTCCCTTGGCTGTTTTCAGACCACAACCCCCTAACATAACTTTTTATGACTATGAAGAAATGCATATGATCTTTGATTCACATTCCTGATTGTCTGAATGTATTTCTTGATTAAAACAGCACCTTTTGTTAGAGTACATTTAAATTTGTAGTTTTGAACATTTTTCCATTAAGCAATGAAACAAAATGTGTGAACTAAAAATAACATAAGTACCCACTGAAAGCATTTTAAACAACTTTAATAACTGATTACAATCCTTCATAATTTAACAAGGGGTCTGACAGCGGGTAGAGAGGATCAAGGTTCTTGCCTCATCTAGAGAAGGTACAGGGTTTGAGCCTGTGCAAGTCACGTAACTATCTAAAGTGTCCCCTTTTACTGTGTCATTTCAAACACACACACACACACACACACACACACACACACACACACACACTCCTATTGCATTCAACCTGCTGTTGCATATGTTCCACTCAGTTCCTGGTTTGAAAATCATATGGGTTCCGTTTGCATCTGCTGCTTGTTCCTGTACATAGTGTTCTGTTTCCTTGCAATGCTGCTCACTCAGTTCCTGACTGTGAGAAATGTTTTTTTTTCCAGGCTCTCTCACACACACACACACACACACACACACACACACACACACACACACACACGCACACACACATACACACACACACACACACACACACACACACACACACACACACACACCTCATACCTGCTGTTGTTCAATATTCAGTTTCTAACTGCTTGTACCTGGTGTTGCATATGCTGCTCTCAATTACTGGCTTAAAAATCCAATTTGGTCTGTTTGCATTTTCTGCTGATTCCTGTACATAACATTCTCTTTCTTGCGGTGCTGCTCACTCATTTCCTAGCTGTGAAAAATGCTTGTTCCAGGCTCCACCCATAATACTGCTGCTCATTTGCTTGCACCTGCAGTTCCTGACTGTTAAAATCAAACTGCAATGTGTGTGTGTGTGTGTGTGTGTGTGTGTGTGTGTGTGTGTGTGTGTGTGTGTGTGTGTGCCTTTGCTCTGTTTAATTGGTTGGAAGATTTTAAAGCAACATTTTACTCACACACACACACACACACACACACACACACACACACACACACACACACACACACAGACACACACACACACACACATGCAGGGGCAATGCCACTGAGAGTTGGAAAACTTTTTTTTAAAACCAGCAATAAAAAAATAGTCGGGGTCCCTCCAGGAAACACTGGGCCATAGCCAACTGCCTAGGTTGCCTTGTGCTGAATCCAGCCCTTCATACTAGTGAAATACACAATTTGCAAATGAAAACACTCATATTTTGCTACAAGAATATCAGAGCTAACATTTTTAATCAGAGATGGAATCAGTCCTCACTTACTCACACTGTACTTAATTTTCTTCACAGACTATAAGTATACTCTTTAATGCCAGTCAGGAAATACTTATGAAAGACTATAACCTGTACACTGTATGGTGGTATTCAGTCATTGTGATGTATTCTACAGAAGTAACATTTAAGTATGAGCAGTATTTTATTGCAGCAGTATGATCCTAACTTACTATTTTAGTGTTTTGAGGGGTTTGATGTTTTGAATATGCTTATCTGCCATTTCTACTCTCTCTATATTGTTTGAATTAATAATAATGAGTGTGATAGTTTTCATGTATAGCACTGGGACACCATCCTGTATGATATGAGAATTGCTTAGTCTAGTGACACATCACCCTGTGTAATAGTCTGCAGAGGAAAACGATGGTGGTTATCAAGGAGACAGATCAATGCACTGAGACATGAGTGCTGTATAACTTATTAGTAATTGCTGATCATGGGTAAGGATGGTGCAGTGGTGCAGCGGAAGCATTGTACCCTCACACCAAGAGGGTCTGTAGATTGATTCTCAGCTGGGGTGGCTTCTGTGCAGAGTCTGCATGTCCTCCCTGCATTTGTGTGGGTTTCCTTTGGGTACTCCAGTTTCTTCCCATGTTATAAAGACTTGCATCTGGAGTGTTTCTCCCTGGCCCTCCTCTGAAAATTGGCTTTGTTCCAAGTCAGACTTTCCCAGTAAACAAATGTTAAATATAAATAAATTAATAGATAATCCTTTCCTAACTATTAATTCATTTTGCTCTAAGCAGCTTAAATGATATTGCAACTAGTCACATTTTCTTCTGCTGATTGTTAAAACCTTGTTTGTAACAACTCACATACTTGTCCGCCGATTGTTAATACTCTGTATAATTGTATTGCCTGAGAAGCTTTTTCTCTCCAGGTCTCTGCTGGAAAGATCCTAAAGCTGATTGTTAATACTTTGTTACTTAAATTTAATAAATATTTGTTTTCCTGAGGAGCTTTTCTCGCCAGATCTCTGCTGAAAATGAGCCAAAAGCTCAGTCAGACTAACCCGGTTGTCAAATGTAAAATAAATAAATAAATAAAATAATAAATAAAGCAGTAGCCAAAGTATCTGAAAACTATTTTGTTTCCTAATCCATTGACTATAAAAGAAACAGTAAATTTGCAGGGGAATTGGCCTCCTGCACCCCCCCCAAACACCTTGAACTTTATGTATAGTAACAATGCTAAAACAAAAGTGAAGACAAGGGGGTCCCACCCTCCTGTGCGAAGCTGTAATTTCAGCAAAAGCACATTCTGCAGACCCCTCCACAATATGTACCTTTGAAGTTCTAGGAAATCCTCCACACCTCTTAAAATATGAAACACTCATAGTCTCTAACCCCATAATAGTGCAGGTAACATTAAATTCACTTACCTGCACTGTTACAATTTGTAGGCTACTTTGTAACCACTACTTCACTAAACATACATGCACTTAATCAGACCTGATCTCCATTTAAATTCTAGTTCACCTTTTCAGAGATATAGGACATAGAGATTGTTGATGAATTGAACTCCTAGATAAGACAAGAATATTTGCTCTGACTTCCCATATGTAGTACATTGATTTTTTCACTTATGTAACCCTATCCAGTGTTGCCAGGTAACAGCATGACAGCAGCAGGTATATCATTTGTACCAGACCTTATTCAAGTGCTCCAAGTATAAACCTGAAGATCATCACTTTAAATGAACCTGTTTTTGACTAACAGCACAGTCATTGCAGTTACCCATTCTGTCCTACAATATGTTTTAACTTTGCTAGTCCAGCCTTTGTATTTTATACTGATAAAGTTACTTTTGATTTGTTTTCCTAGATATATATTCAGATGATTCCATAAATCAGCTGGAGTATTACACAGATGGACACAGTGATACTGAAGAAAAAGCAGATGATGATAAAGGTAATTTTGTGTGTCATTACTTTAGTAATAGAATGATCACAAAATGACCCATGGCTGTTGTTCCTGGATTTTCCTAACTCCATAATGTCATAATGCTTTAAAGGTTATCTACATTAAACTACTAATGTTTTTATACTTTTTTTATTAGTAGTAGTAATTATTAGTAATTTCAGTATTAGTATTAGTATTTTTTGTTATGGATGGGCAGAGGTTAATTTCCACCCCCAATTCTGAAAAGCAACTGATGAACAGGAGTCTACCTTTCTGATGTTTGTTTACTAGGAATTAGTCCTGACTGAATCAATCTCATTGTTAATTCTACATACAAATGTATATGCCCTGTTTATGAGTGCAGTTGAACTAAGTAATGTGCAAACTCATTTAAATTAACTGTGCTATGAATTAAGCAGAGTAAATAAAATCAACATAAGAACTAATCAGCAAATGTACAATAACATAGGCAGTGTGGTAGCAAAGTGGTTACAATATCTCCCATATAGCGACAAGGCTTGAGGCACATTTCAGTCTTCTAGTAAGAGTCTGTTGTGCCTGCATGTTGGTTGATTCATTCAAGCTTTTCTCATTTTACTACAGTTTCTTCAGAAAGTTTGCTGGTTGATTGGCCATTTTTATATATACATTGCATTTGTGAGAGCTCTTGTGGCCTGAACTATGATATAACAGAGTCTGAGGCAGACCAGTTCATTTACCTAATTAACAGGCAATTAAATCAAACAAAACTAATCTCTAGGCCATCTGACTAATCAGTCCACTACCTGTGCTGATTTGGAAGCATTTTAAGGATCACAGATAAACTATGGCATTTTATTTGATAAAATATTATATCTGATGCCTCTGCAAAATGTTTAAGATATTGCCGGCATATGCAATATCTCTAATATTAATATAATCCCTGAAGGAAAATAATTAGTCATTACAATAAATAATCGATAAAGTCCCTTTTTATCCTTACAGTTGTATACATTTGTATAACTGAGAACATACACGTTTCAAACTATCAGTTTTGTTTCTTTTACTGAACGTAGCTGAGACAGCTTCAGTTCATGTAAAATAATCTTTGTGGTCATCTTCTCCAGCTTTTCTATACAATTTGTAGAATCAAACACAATGCATATTGAACAGTAAGTGTTTTACACTGGCAGGTAACATTCTGTAATTATGCATCAAAGTTTAAGTTATCATTCCTTGGTCTAGGAGCTCTGCAGGCAATTACATAGTCTGGGTTTGAGTCCATCTGTCATCATTTGTATACAGTGTGACTCTAAGCACACCACTTAACCAGTACTCCTGAAAAGGCCTAAAAAAGATACTTATACCTAATGGGCTTACCTGGTTAACAAATACCTAAAGTGAAATATTTCATAATTATCTGGATAATACTCAACAAGTGCATGCTTTATCCAGTGTTATTTCATGTTATTTTTGGACTACCTGGTTTGTTGACCTTTGTCTTCTGCCTGCCCAGAGTTTGCCCTTTTGTTCCAGAATTTTGGTGTTACTATTTCTATGTACCTATTGTAAAGAGGGTTCCAATCTTTAAGACAGAAAGCTTTTAAGCCAGTGAGAGTTGACAGTCAGAGGTAGCAGGATCCACCATGAAATAAAAGGAGTGATGTTTTTGGAAATTCTTTGCTAGAAATATTAAGTTTTGTCAGGTCTCATTTTATTCAGATTTGAAATGCTGTAGAAGTTTTGTATTCACATCTGCTTATCTAGTCTGGCCCTGTTATGCTGCATATACTTATGTCGTTAGTGCTTACTAGAAGGGTACAAATATAAAGACACACACAGGCCCAAAAAGTGACCAAGTATTGCTTACATAAATAAAATGATGCCAAGTAAATAATCTATCAATCTATCTATCTATCTATCTATCTATCTATCTATCTATCTATCTATCTATCTGTCTATCTATTTATTTGCCTTTGTATACTGAGAAAGTCAGCCACTGAGGATGCACAAGCCAGTGCATTTCTTTGTGCCAGTCCCAAGCTCGGATAAATGGGGAGGGTTCCGTCAGGAAGGGCATCCGGTGTAAAATTTTGCCAAATCATACATGCAGACAACAGTACAGAAATACATACCGGATCAGTCGAGGCCCGGGTTAACAACGACTGCCACCAGTACTGTTGGCCAACAGGGTGCTGGCGGAAATTGGGCTACTGTTTGCCGAAGGAGGAGGAGAAGGGCAAGGCATGCTCAAAGGCAGATAAAGGCTAGGACTGTGATAGTGAGGGTCGGAACTTTGAATGTTGGCAGTATGACTGGTATAGGGAGAGAGCTAGCTGATATGATGGACCGAAAGAAGGTTGGTATAGTGTGTGTGCAAGAGACCAGGTAGAAGGGGAGCAAGGCTATGTGTATTGGAGGCGGTTTCAAATTATTTTATCATGGTGTGGATGGGAGGAGAAATGGCGTAGGCATTATCCTGAAGGAACAGTATGTTAAGAGTGTCTTGGAGGTGAAAAGAGTGTCGGATAGAGTGATGTTTATGAAGCTGGAAATTGATGGTGTAATGACGAATGTTGTTAGTACATATGCTCCACAAGTTGGGTGTGTGATGGATGAGAAAGAAAAATTTTGGAGTGAGTTGGATGAAGTGGTGATGACTGTACCCAAGAGTGAGAGACTGGTGATTGGAGCAGATTTCAATGGGCATGTTGGTGAAGGGAACAGAGGGGATGAGGAAGTGATGGGTAGGTAAGGTGTTAAGCAAAGGAATGCAGAAGGTCAGATGGTAGTTGATTTTGTGAAAAGGATGGACATAGCTGTGATGAATACGTATTTTAACAAGAGGGAAGAGCATAGGGTGACATACAAGAGTGGAGGAAGATGCCCACAGGTGGATTATATCTTATGTAGAAGGGCCACTTAAAAGGAGATTGGAGACTGTAAAGTGGTGGCAGGGGAAAGTGTAGTTAGGCAGCATAGGATGGTGGTTTGTAGGATGACATTGGTGATCAAGAAGAGGAGGATGAGTGTGAGGGCAGCACCAAGGATCAAATGGTGGAAATTGAAAAAGGGTAATTGTGAGGTAATGTTCAGGGAAGAATTAAGACAGGCACTGGGTGGCAGTGAAGAGTTACCGAATAGCTGTATAACTACAGCAGAGCTAGTAAGAGAGATGGCTAGAAAGGTGCTTGGTGTGATATCTGGAAAGAAGAAGGAGGCAAGGAGACCTTGTGGTGGAATGAAGAAGTACAGGAGTGTATACAGAGAAAGAGGTTGGCGAAGAAGAAGTGGGATTGTCAAAGAGATGAAGAAAGTAGACAAGAGTATAAGGAGATGAGGTGCATGGCAAAGAGAGAGGTGGAGAAGGCTAAGGATAAGACGTATGAAGAGTTGTATAAAAGGTTGGACACTAAGGAGGGAGAAGAGGACGTGTACCGATTGGCTAGACAGAGGGACCGAGCTAGTAAAGATGTGCAGCAGGTAAGGGTGATAAAGGATAATGAGGGAAACGTACTCACAAGCGAGGAGAGTGTGTTGAGCAGATGGAAAGAGTACTTTGAGGGGGTGATGAATGAAGAGAATGAGAGGGAGAGAAGGTTGGATGATGTGCGTAGTGAATCATGAAGTGCAGTGGATTAGCAAGGAGGAAGTAAGGATAGCTATTAAGAGGATGAAGAATGGAAAGGCTGTTGGTTCAGATTACATACCTGTGGAAGCATGGAGGTGTTTAGGTGAAATGGCAGTGGAGTTTTTAACTAGATTGATTAATGAAATCTTGGAAAGTGAAAGGATGCCTGAGGAATGGAGAAAAAGTGTTTTGGTACCGATTTTTAAGAATAAGAGTGATGTGCAGAGCTGTAGCAACTACAGAGGTATTAAACTGATCAGTCACAGCATGAAGTTATGGGAAAGAGTAGTGAAAGCTAGGTTAAGAAGGGATATGATGATTAGTGAACAGCAGTATGGTTTCATGCCAGAAAAGAGCACTAGAGATGTGATGTTTGCTCTGAGAGTGTTGATGGAGAAGTTCAGAGAAGGTCAGAAGGAGTTGCACTGTGTCTTTGTGGATTTAGGGAAAGCATATGACAGGGTGCATAGAGAGGAGTTGTGGTATTGTATGAGGAAGCCGGGAGTGTCAGAGAAGTATATAAGAGTGGTACAGGATATGTACAAGGGTAGTGTGACAGTGGTGAGGTCTGCAGTGGGAGTGACGGATGTGTTTAAGGTGGAGGTGGGATTACATGAAACATCAGCTCTGAGCCCTTTCTTATTTGCAATGGTGATGGACAGGTTGACAGACGAGATCAGACAGGAGTACCCGTGGACTATGATGTTTGCAGATGACATTGTGATCTGTAGTGAGAGTAGGGAACAGGTGGAGGAGACCCTGTAGAGGTGGAGATATGCTCTAGAGAGAAGAGGAATGAAGGTCAGCAGGACTAAGACAGAATATATGTGTGTGAATGAGAGGGAGCATAGAGGAATGGTGAAGATGCAGGGAGTAAAGGTGGCAAAGGTGGATGAGTTTAAGTACTTGGGATCAACAGTTCAGAGTAATGGTGAGTGTAGAAGGGAGGTGAAAAAGAGAGTACAGGCAGGATGGAGTGGGTGGAGCAGAGTGTCAGGAGTGATTTGTGACAGATGAGTACCAGTAAGAGTGAAAGGGAAGGTCTACAAGAGGGTAGTGAGACCAGCTATGTTATATGGGTTGGAGACAGTGGCATTGACAAAAAGGCAGGAATCAGAGCTTGAC
Source organism: Protopterus annectens (assembly GCF_019279795.1). Classification (NCBI taxonomy): domain Eukaryota; kingdom Metazoa; phylum Chordata; order Ceratodontiformes; family Protopteridae; genus Protopterus; species Protopterus annectens. The sequence continues at coordinate 191,455,990 of NC_056741.1, read as the reverse complement.
GTGGCAGAGCTGAATATGTTAAGATTTGCACTGGGTGTGACGAGGATGGACAGGATTAGGAATAAGTATATTAGATGGCCAGCCCAGGTTGGAAGGTTTGGAGACAAAGCCAGAGAGGCAAGATTACGTTGGTTTGGACATGTGCTGAGGAGGGATGCAGAGTATATTGGGAAAAAGATGCTAAGGATGAAGCTGCCAGGTAACAGGAAAAGAGGAAGGCCTAAGATAAGGTTTATGCATGAGGTGAGAGAGGACATGCAGGTGGTTGGTGTGACAGAGCAAGATGCAGAGGACAGGAAGAAATGGAAACAGTTGATCTGCTGTGGTGACCCCTAATGGGAGCAGCCGAAAGAAGAGGAAGAAGATACTGAGAAAGTCTGATCAGGCAAATCCCTGTTAGGTTCATAGGTTCATACTAGGCTATCTGCCCTAGGGCATTTATAAGCCTAGCCAGAATGTGTTTGGCTTTCGCCACCCATTTTAAATTTATTTTGCTATGCCCTTTTTCGAGGTGGAGGCCCATTAAAAAACTCCACATTACATACGTTTCAGTGAGCTAGCAATAAAGATGTACTATTTGACACTCGTGATTATATAACTTAATAGTATATACTATACACTATTAACAGCATGATAATCTCAGACATAACTACTAAACATGGTGTATACAACATATTAAACTCACACTAATCAGCAGAACATTTGGCATCATTTTACAGTCTACATGTATATAATTTTATTGAAAGTGGAGGGTCAATTAACTGTTTGTGGACTTTAGATAGCAAATAAGGCATATGTATGTTTTATCCAAACAGTTACATTCATTTGAGACTTGTAACCAGGACATTACTGCACTAAAAGTGTGACAAGTGTGTTATATTGGCTTCATTTGACTGCATAAGGTAGGTTATAGTAACAAGTTACTACAAGAGCAGAAATGTTTTACGGATACGTATGATTCCATTTCGATAGTAAATTATAAGAGTTAGTAAAATAGGTGATTTAAATATCAAACTGCAACTTTAGAAGTCATAGCTGTAAAAACAGTTTGATGTTGACGAGTCCATTTAAGAAGATGGCCTACAACTAACTTTAATAGCTATTATAGCTCTCTTTTTATGCTATCCAAGTTACATTTCCTGTCAGGCATGAGTCTGTCAACCAAGAAAAATAAAAAAATAACCAGAAAAATGCCACAGGCAGCCAAAAGTCGATCTTGCACGGATAATTCAATGAAATAAAATTCAAGGTGACCACCATGGCTAAAAACATGTACTTTAATCCAGTGAATAAATAAATATAGACATGAAATGGAGGCCTAAAGGAAAAGACTAGCACTTTCACAAAATAAGTGCATATTCAAATTTACCTATCAAGAAAATGAGCCTAATTTAAAGAGACCAACAGCCAGTAGGACAATGGAATCAATTAACTCTGATAAGAAAGCCTTCAAGCGTTTAAAGCAGGCTTTAAAGGTACAATCCCATTTAAACTGGGGTCTTTATCAGCCTATAATTTGGAAATCCACTTCATTTTGGCCACTTCAGTATGATACACAATGTCTTCACCTCTTAAATTTTCTTCTACTATTTCCAACACCATAAAGGTAAAAGAATGTCCTAGGTTATTAAAAATATGTTTATATAAGACATTAGAAATGCTGTAATTCCTAATATCATTCATATGTCGCAAAATATGTTCTTTCAAAAGCCTGATTGTTTTTCCTATGTAGTACCCATGGGTCTACTTTAATGAACCAAAAGCTGATTCCAGCGAATGCAAATCCATCGACACATATACATCGAACCGCGAAATGAGCGAACTCACAAAACCGTGAAACTGAAAATACCAATTTGTCATACTCGGCCAACCCCACTGCCCGAAACACACTACCCACCCAAACAAAATAAATAAACCACAAACATACACCAACCAAAACCCTGCTTCTAATCCTACACTAAACCCCACATACACCACTATCTATGCACTCTCCTTAACCCCTCCCTAACCCTAAGGTCCGTAACTACCGCACACTTACCCTACGGAGCTATACCCAAACAAAATAAATAAACCGCACACATACACTAACCAAACCCCTACCTCAAAACCTACACTAAACGTTAAATACATTACCCATAGTACATTACCTATCTATGCACTTACCTTAACCCGCACCCTAATGTCCGTAACTATCGCACACTTACCTCACAGATCTGTAGCTCAGACGGGCCAACCAAAACACTTCCACATTTCGAATTTCGCGGTAATTTCGCGGTTTTGTGAGTTTGCTTATTCCGTGGTTCGATGCATTTGTGTCGATGGATTTGCATTCGCTGGAATCAGCTTTCGGTTAAATAAAGTAGAACCAGTACCCTACCCATTGCATACCTTGCAACTAGCCAAATAAACCATATTCTTAGTTTTGCAATCAGCATACATTTGTAAGCCATTTGTGGTGTTTGTTAAAGTGTGTACAAATGAATTAGAGGTGGAGATCATACTGGAAGCTTTACAGGCTCTACAGGGAAAAGTACCAGTCCTATTGGATAAACATTTCTTCTTTATCCTAGGTCTATAACAAATCTGTCATTTCATAGATGGATAGTTCTTAATCCCAAAATAGGGTCTATCACTGACAATGTTCCTAATACTATCATCTGACAACAGGACGGGCCAATTTCTCCTAACAATATCACATACCTTACCACAATCACTACTATATGCTATCATTAATCTAGTGGTAGAAGTGCCATTATAAACAGTATTATCTGGCACATAAAATCTGTTCACAGACTGAAGTGCTTTATCAAAATAAAGTTGACCTTTCGTTGTCCTTAGTCTAAAAACTTCGGAGCGGGCTTTCTCAACCTCCTTAGGGTGATAGCCTGTATCCAAAAATTCTTTACCCAAGCTCTCAGTAGCTTCCAAAAAATCAGCATCACTAATATGCAGTCTAGAAATCCTAAAAATGTGTCCCTTATGGACATTATTGTACACATGGGGAAGATGCATACTCGTTCTATACAACAAAATGTTTTTCCTGCTCTTCTTCCTAAATAAGGAAGTATCCACCTTCCCATCCTCTCTGAGGGAAAAACGAATCTCAAGGAAGTCAATACACTGCTTGGAATAATTTGAAAGTAAATTTAAAATAAGAGGTGCTTTCAAGATATCTCACAAAATCATAAAGCAAATCAATAGAGTCATCCCACAACAAAAAAACATTGTCAACAAGTGCTCGCAATATAAAACATGCTTAAAAATCTATTATTTGAAATATCCATCACATGTTCTGCCTCTCAACTGGCCATCACTAAACTGGCATAGCTATTGGCACATGGCACTAGCTTTTGCAAATAAAATACATCATTAAAAATAAAAACATTATTAGTAAGAATAAGATCCAGTAGAGTACAAATAAGTTTGATGTGTCCATTGTCATAGTCACTATTCATCCTTAGAAAGGTTCTGACAGACTCAATGCCTAAATCATTTGGAATAGTAGTAAAAAAAGTACACAAATCTAAGGGGACAAGGCACAAATCACTGGTCCTTCCCAAAAGTACCAAACATTGACCAAGTATACATAAAATATGTTCTGTGTCCTTAAGAACTGAAGGAGCCTTCTCAACAGCAGGTTTCAACTTAGTCTCTACAAAGACTGACAACAGCTCAGTCAGTCAGCCATGACCTGATACAATGGGTCACAATGGAGGGTCAATTAACTGTTTGTGGACTTTAGAATGACCATGGATTATCTGAATAAATGAATATATTGCAGTCAAATACTCAAAAACCTCCTTGGTAAATGCCCTTGTCATGAACAGATCATATAAACAGCCATGCACGTATTTATTCATCCTAATAACATCCAATCTACTAATTCTGGAGTAAGTGCATGTATCACTTAGCATTAACTCCATTTTCTTTATGTATGCATCTATATCAAAACCCACAATAGCCTTCCCCCCATTAGCAGGATGAATAAAAATGCTAGGATTGTTCTGTAGCGCCCTCAAAGCTAACCATTCACTTTCAGTTAAATTATAAAACTGCTGTGTGTGATTATTGTTAAGTTTATTAGACACATAATTTTCACAGACTGAGGCTATGGCAAAAAAGTACAAAAAAGTAGTAGATTTTCTAAAACCACAAACACTGTTCACGTCAGTAGATGGAAACAACAATTTGAGCATTGCTTTCCTTGCAAAGAGTTTAAGACTCAGGATAATGTTACCTCCGAATGTCTTGCTGGTACAAATGATAAACCCCTTATTTAGCACAGACATATGCTACTCTGATAAATGAAACAAAGACAAATTAATCACTAGGTTTTCTGATTCCATGCCACTAAACTCTTTAGCTGAGGAGTCTGTTCCATTGATAACTTCCGCCGCATCCATCCATGACTCAACAAGTGCCCTCCTCTGGCCATTAATGGAAGTTTCACTATCACTGGCATCTCCAGAAAGACCTGTATGGAGGCAGAAATAGTTTACTGTTGCCATTGTTCTTATGCTTAGCACCTCCCTCTGGACTAAGGACTGGAGTGGCTGCCCATAGTAGACCACCAGTAGCTGACGAAACATGCTCACTCTGTTCATGAACAATTGCAAGGGAACCATTAGTAGTATTTTAATTTCTTCCTTGCATTACAGTCCCTGCGCTATCAACCCTATTAGAGAGATCATCTGAATTTTTTCAAGCCAGGCCACACAAAAATGTGGCCATTTTTAAAATTCATAAAGTCCCTCTCTAATTTTTGCTTCTCCTGCCATTGTAACCTGATGTGATACACAGAAATATCATTGTAAATCACATCCACTCTGAAAAAAAATATCTTTGAGGTATATTGCAGCTGAATTTCATTCTGCAGTGCCTGGATACTCGTGAGAAGTTCTTTCTCTACATGTGAGTAGAAGTCAATTAAAATTCTGTTATAATTAAAACTTAGTTCATTGTTGAACACTTGCTAATGTCTTAGTAGCTTAGGGTGAGTCTCCCCATAAGTTGGCATACATAACACTCTAAGACCTCTGGGGATCACTGTATGGTACAATCAGGCTTCTAAATGCAGCCGCTGCCATTGAAGCCTTTTTAGCTTAAGTAGTGAATTCTCCAGTTTTTTTGACTTGGCTTCCAAGTAATTGGTATTACTTTCATTTTCCCCTAAATCCTGAACAAAGTAATCTGCAGCAAAGAGTTGACTTACAGGTTCATAATCCTATGGAATCTCCCATGACAGGCAGTTGTATTCAAAATTCTTGGATTGTAATCCAGTTCAATGGATTGCAATCAAATATTTTATTTTAGGCCTGCATTGTATGTCTGTATTTATTTATTCATTGGATTAAAGTTCATGTTTTTAGCCCTGGTGATCACCTTGATTTTTATTTCATTGATTTTATTTGTGCAAGATCAACCTTTGGATACCTGTTTTATTTTTCTAGTTATTTTATATTTTGTATTACTGAGGCAGCACATGGCTGAAGGCTCTAACATTGAACTGGATTACAATAAAATCTATATTTAGAATGAATATAGTACAGGGATACTGATTTTCATTTTTTTCTCTGGGTGAAATACTGGTATATCTCGAATTTTGACTGCCTGAGATTTGATTTTCTTGGAATTTGGCATCTTTGACAATAGAACTAATTTATGAGATGTATTTCTGCTCATATTTATTATTTATAATATTGTCATCTGGCATTATTGAGTGTTCTCTATATAGAATCTGTTTTAATTTTCAATATATCTTGATTGAGAAGAAAATTATAATAAAATCTCCATAATGACTGGAAATTACATTTAACAATTACATGATATTTCCTTGATTTTTATCTCATGAAAACAAAATTTAATTTTTTTTGTAAGCCCAAAAAAATCAGTGTCCTTAAATATACCAGAAACATGAGGGGTACACATAGAAGAGTAGTTTCAATGTCTGTTGCATAGAAATATGGTAGGTGAAGAGAACCATTTGAAGTTTTATGCTCCTATTATATCAAAGTGATCCAGATAACCATGCAGAACTTTAAGAGGGGGAAGTACCAAGGCTGTATGGATTTCCCTCCCAATTTTTAAAAGTGTGAAATACCTTAAACCTCTTGTTGATGGAGGCCAAGGGATATAAGCAAAGTATCGATTAAGGACAAGCCTGTGTTTCAGCTACAGAATACCCATAACGGGTACATTCTGGCCGATAAAGCCAAACACCAGCAGCTGTTGACATATCATGTTTCAGACTTTTTGTTATCTCATCAGTAAAGCATAAGTGGATTGTTTGGCTACACTTTCAAAACATGTGGCTTAAAACAAAGGTTAATGCCCATAAGCTTAAAGGTGCCTGCAAAACATCCCAAAAAAATCCAAGCAAAGGGCAAACATTTTACACAAACAAGCCATTTAGTAAAAACTGCAACAAAGACTCAGCCAAGCTAGAGACATCACTGTGTAAAATCTTAAGCTTCTGTAGTGGCAGCCCATGGAATATATATGAATAACCCCTTAAGGACTTGAATGTACCCATAGTGACTTAAAAAGTAAAAATAAAAGGCCATGGACACTAAGAAGCCATGCATCTGAAACACTGGTTTGCCATTAAGATCTTTTGCTTGGGAATTTGTAAGTGGAGAAACATAAGTTACTTTGATCTTCTTATCAAACTTGGAGATCAAAAATGTTCCAAGATTATATGAAATAATTTACAATTATTCTAATAATATAAAAGTGTAGGGAGATAAAACAGACGAGTAATTATAGACCAATACCATTATTGAATTTGGATATAAGAATGTTTGCAAAATCCTAGTAAAAAGGTTGACTTGTGTCTTACAATTTTGAGGCAAGAAAAATAAGTTTATTGAGTGCAGGCAGAGTATTTATAATTGGAGGAATTTTGGTAGTTTTCCTGAAGAACATCAAGTGGGAAATGATTATGCTGAAATAGTTCTATCTGATATTAGAAAAGCTTTTGATATGGTGCACTGAGACTTTTTTATTTATTTATTTATTTATTTATTTTATTTTACATTTGTTGACCGGGCTAGTCTAACTGGATATATGTCCATTTGCAGTAGAGGCCCGGGGAGATAAGCTCCATGACATGGTCAAATACAATAATACAAGTACAAGCAAATAAAAAATAAGAAATAAAATCTAATGTTCTAGTAAAAATAGCAATTTTCCTAGTACAGAAAAAAATACATCAACAATGGTAACGTGTATTACAGCATAGAGGTTGTAACAGGATGCAGCACTGAGGTAAAAGTCACAAACAGTGCAAATTGAAAGAACTGAGACAACAATGCAGGTTAAGTCAGAGGTAGATAAAAGGAAATAATCATAGTAAAAAGAAAAAAAAAGAAAATCATCAGCAATTGCAACATGTGAATTACAGCAGAAAGGTTAAGCAGGATCTAACACTTTTTGTTTGAAAAATTGTGGAGAATGATTTTGAGGATGTGTTCGTTTAATGGGTGGTGTGAAAAATCCACCTTTGATGTTTTAATAAATGAAATTTACAAAAAGAAAATCTCCTGTGAGACTAGGAAGGAATGCCCTTTATAACCAATATTGTTTCTTTTAGCAACTGGAGAGCTGGCTTTGGAGTTTATGAGACAATGCAACAGAAAAAAGGTTATGTTTCAGCTGTGCACTGATGCATGTATTTTAATGGCTGAAAACACAGACAAGCTTTTAACAATAATGCTTTTTAAATTTGGCAAAATTCACAAAATGTTGTGATTGGAACTGAATTGTAATAAAACAGTGCCGGTCAGTGTTGCACAAAGAAAAGGACAGGAAGCACTCGATGGCTTACATGAGGTGAAGTTTGCCATGTACCTTGGATTCTGTATATGAAGGGGAGGTTATAAGTATCCTGGAGAATATTTACTAGAAAATAAACAAACAGTCATAAAAGAGAGGTGGTAAGACACACACAATGGTTGGTAAAATAAATATTATGAAGATTACAATTCTTGCTTGAATTAGAGATGGCACAAGACATATGCCATTATGATTTGACCACCCTTTGGTGGATAAGAATTATGTCTTATTTGAGGATTATTTTGGTGAAGCAAGTCAGCATAGTTTTCAAGAACTGGAATGCCTAACTGTACCCTGGAAGGGGGTGATGCATCTTCATTCACAGGTTGTGGCATTTAATAGAGCACAAAGGATTAGGTTGCATGAAGTCAGTAAAGATGCAGGATTATGGGAAGTGGTGGACTCTATGCTTCTCTACAAAGAGAACTAATAACTGATATTTAGGGAAAATTGGGAGACAAGGATAAAGATACTAGAAGACATGTCCTGGAAAGCACCTGTCTAAAATAGGATTTGGGATCAGGCAGATTTTAAGTATAGAATTCCTAGTCATCTTCTTCTTCTTTCGGCTTTTCCCGGTTAGGGGGTACTACAGGCGGACCACTTGTCCATACATTTTGATGCAGTGGGAGTTTTACAGTATTTGTTGCCAGCCCCCGCCCACCAGCCCACACAGAGCACACACACACATGCACACCTAGGGGCCATAATAGAAATCCCCACAGCATGTCTGCATGGTGTTGGAGAGAGAGAGCACCGGAGAGAAACCGAGCGACCACGGGGAACCAGACAGACAGACAGAGAGAAAGGGCACCCAGCCAGGATCGAACGGATCGAGAACCTCTGCTGCGACGGCGACGCCTACCACTGCTAACCACACCCTATAGAATTCCTAGTCATAAGCAGGTAAAATGTGAAAAAAAAGCTTGTATATATGGGTATTAACAGTTAAGGGAGCTAGGAGCTATATAATAGCAAGAAAATAAACAGGAGGGAAGAGTCCTTCAAACCCAGGAAATAAACAAGGGTTTTCAGCTTAGGGATCAATATATCTTCAATTTTAATACATTAATGAATATATATATATATATATATATATATATATATATATATATAGGATGTGTAAGTATGGTAGTGACGAGGACGATAGAGTGTGAGTAAGGTAAGTGTGTTGGGTGTGTAGGGTGGGTAGGGGTAGGTGGGGGAGTGGGGGTTAGGGTTAGGGTTTAGTAGGGGGTAAGGTGTAAGGTAAGTAGTAAGGTGGTTAGTGTGGGGTAGGTGAGGTGGGGCGGGGGGAGGGTTAGGTGGGAGGTGTGTAGTTAGCTGGTAAGTGGTGGAGTAAGTAAGTGGTGGCGATGTGGGTGGTAGTGGTGGTAGTGGGATAGTGTGGTTAGGGGTGTGGGTGTGGTTTGGTGAGTGTTAGGGTTAGTGGGACCTTAGGGTAGTAGTTTGGGTTAGGGTTTGTAGATAGTTGTTGTAGTTTTTAGTTTGTGTTGTGTTTTGTGTTGTGTGTGTTTGTTTTGTATCGGTGAAGTGACTTGCGTTCTTTCTGCATCGGTGGCCGTGTTGCTTAACATTAACATCTCGATCTACTAAGTAGATTCCATATATATATATATATATATATATATATATATATATGTATATATATATATATATATATATTGAATGCTTGAACACTGCACTAGGGAGGAAATACAGAGTGACTCCACGGACCAAGCAGAGGTGCATGAAGAAGGGTAAATATAGCTTAATATGTAAAGATATGAGACAGCACAGAAGCATTACAAAGAGGTAGACTAGTGACGGTGTGAATGATTCAGGAAAATTAATGAGGAAATAAAACAATTGGAAATCTACATAGACAACTTATTTTTGTCTTGGGATTATTATTTCATGGTATAACACATTAAAGTAGCATGGGATAGAGGAATTCCTCATTTGAAATTTTGAAGATTTGGAGCTGGAGATGCAGGGATGATTCATATGCTTTGGGAGTGTAGGAGAACACAACAAAGATGGTGGTAGAAAACTCAAGGGTGGACTGAGGTATTTGGTAAAACCTCAGCTTGTTCCTGGGAAGCATTGTAATTCAGGGTAGGGACATGTGCAGCAGGTTGGAATAAGGAGGAACTGACCTCTTGAATACTACTGGTATTTGTAACAAAAATGGTCAAAGTAAGGGATTTGAATATAGAGTAAACTAATTAGAAGAGTTAGCATTATTACAAACTGAAAATCACTGAAACAAAATCCAAAAGGTGCATATCTGTAACACAATTTTTATTGAAAGTTAAACAAGACTAAGGCACTGGGAGTTATACTGGATGATAAACTTTGTTCAGGTTTTATAACTGTGCATGTGGAGAATGGAAAATGTCTTGGTCACATAAATATGTATGTAATGTTCAAATATTGTTCACATCTTTTAATGTATCTCACAGATTCTAGCTATATGTTTTAAAGCTGTTGAAGTTACATACCTTGTTGTTGATCATGTTCTTTGGTTTCAAAAATCAAATAAAAATGATTACAAAATATGGTCAACTCCTTGGTTCCATATCATAACGTTCAGGTCCAGTTTGAGGCATGAGTTGGGAACAACTGTCATGGTTATCTGCTGTATTTGTTCATTAAAAGCATAACACCTCTACTGCACTCTTTGATGCACACTGACAATGATTGCTGACTTGTAACTCCAAAGGAATGATTTATAGTGAAAATTGCATGTAGACAGCAGACCTTTGACAATTTTTCCTGAACCCTCTCATCCAGCACCATAAGATCCCTTACCACAGCCCCCACCCCCTGAGACTAAATCCACAGGACTTCTTCTTTAACTAGGACAATTCTTTTAATGGAGTTAAATGGGAGAGGCAGACAAACCCCTGATCCTTTCCTATCATGATGAGTGCAGTCATTCAGACCCCAGTAGTGTTGTCATTGGACAGATGGTGATTCCTATGGGAAGGGCCTCTTTCTGCCCCAAGGTTAGTCATTTAATTACACTTCCTTTGGCAGTGTATCCACTAGTAACAGAACAACCAATGAATTCTGCAGGTGTTATCAAAGAATAACATCTTCAAATCACATCCAAGTTTCCAAAGTTACAAAGAGAATTTTATTGATTTAACACTTTGTCTTATAGGAAAAGACTTTATCAGAATCCGAAGACTGGATGTGATATGAAGTGTATTCACTGGAGCTCCAGTGAGGCGGGGGTGCATATCAGTCTGAATTCCCCATATATCCTAATATGCCAGTTTACCATAGCTATGCTGTTATGTCTACCTGTGCCTATATTCTGCTAGATGACACTGATTCACAGGAACTTCTTATTTACCCTCCAAAGAAGAGATCCAGACTGCAGCATTTTTTTTCTTACTCTCTTAGTAAGTCCTCTATGTTTCTAGAGCCCTTTAATGAAGTTGATTGGTGATCAGCATGACTGGAAGCCTTGCCAACATGCTCTGTGCAGGCAACAGGTCTGTGTATTTCATTATTTATCTGACGTTTTGCCTGATAATTCAACTCAGTCATTTGTTATGAAATATCAAAATTCCTGTGCAGCCAAACTTTAGGTAAAGAGAAAACTAATGTACTGAAGGAGTGCAGATGTGACTTTTTAAACAAATTGAAATCTTCTGTTTATGGTTGATAAGCATTATATATACACATAACATGTGGAGAATTGGTGTCTGCTTACCTGAAATTAAATATAGCTGATAAGTATGTCTTTGAATATTTGTTATATATTTAGAGAAGGAGTCTGATTATCCCAAGGCTGTGATCAAAGCTGATTACGATGATGTGGAGACTGGAGTCCCTGTTACTGAAGGTACACTCATTGCAGCAGTTACACCTAACTTCTACCAGTTGTCATTTGAACTGCATTTTATGTCTTTCTTTCTTTATAAATAACCCATAATCAGATGCACAGCATTTAATATATAGTTCATATTATTAATAATCATTTTGTGTCCTCCTCTGCTATATGAAATCTTTAACAGAGTACAAGGACAGTCAAACACAAATCAAGCTCTTCGGTATTTATAAGTAAACTTTGGTAAAATAGTTCATGCATTTTATACAATGTCTAACCATTAGTGCTACATCATAGCACTGATGGTATTACTGTCCCATGAACTGTATTAATATCAATAATGTTCATATTTAAAGCAATCACATTATTTTTCAGAGAAACCTTATAAAATTTATAGTCAGCATACACAAGAATAATATATAGATTACCAACAAAGCAGCAAGTTAAGATTATAAAAAGGTATCCAGGAAAATATGAAAGTTAAGATAGTAAACTGCTTAACAAATATCATAGCAGTACAATAATTCTCCCTTGATATCTACATTAGGCATGGCAGTAGCAAACTAAAGTAAACTGCATTAAGTCAACAGGTGCTTGTAATGTTGCTGATTACAATCTGTATTTCTAAAACCCCACAGTTGAAGTATTTCCTGAATATTTTATAGGATACAGTTATGATGACGCTGAATCAGTACCTGTTATCAGACATGACCTAAAGGGTGTTTCATCTGCTACATTTCCTGAAGGAGACTTTGACATCATTGAACACAGTAATGATACTGATTAACAGGTAAAACATGAATACTGTTTACGATGTGTCTGTCTGCACTAAACTGCACCCAGCTGAGCAGTCTTTCTGCTTCAATAGTTATAAATGCTCTAAACAAGCTGGCGTACTGAGCATACATGTAAAAATACTTCACTGAATCAATGGGATACTTTTGCTTTCTTCCATCGTGGAGCCCAATCTACTCTATATCCTTCTCCCTTATTATCCTGTCGACTTACTGCCCTTATCTATTGGGGCCCCCTGGTGTGATCAGTCCTGGAAATGTCACTCTTCCAGGAAAGCCCATACATATGCATTGCCTTAGTTCCACATGTTCAGGTTCTAAAGAGAGCATGTCAGCAGGTGTTATTAGTGGGTCAGGCATGGCTTACATGCTTTTTCCTTTAAACCTTGCCTCCTACAGCCACACAGGACCAATGTCATCCACATGAGCGTGCTATGAGCTCTTGAGTATAACTCATCCACCCATATGCTGATGTGTCTCTTTTTTACCATTCCAACCACAGCAACAATGACTCCTTTTATAGCCAAGGTATCACCACCAGAACTCATTCTCCTGCTCTGTCCCACACCTCTCCCAGATAAGTTAAGCATGTTCTGGTTTACCATTTTTCTTTGACCCAGCCAGCTCCAATGGGCACTTGTACCCCTAGCTCAACTCCGGTTATCTGGGTCAACATGTATTATTACTTTATGAGCAAGTATTATTACTTTATGAACAAGATCTGGTCATCACTTTGGAGAAAGTTATAGTTTTTTTAATATGATTTTGCCTAATGCTGTATATTTGACTGCTCATTATAGTCTGTTTATTTTAGTGTGATTTATTGTGTTTCCTTTATGAGTGTTTAATAAATTGATAGATCTAAAATTATTAGTATTTGCTAGCAGGGTAGACCGTGCTTAATCATATGGTACAAACTGCAAAGAGCAGAACTGCTATACTACAGCAGCAGGCTTCTATTCTGAAGTGATTAAAATATCATTTTTATAAAGATGGGTGTTTATTTTTTCACCTTGAAATGATTTAATGAGACAACAAAACAACATTTCTGTTTACTCAAAAGGCTTCAACTACAGAATATGAAATAAAGCTGTTGCAGTTGTCAGAAACTGGAACTGGGCAATTTAATTGAAAAAAATAGCAGTTTAATTGGTCTTGTTTTCTTTAAAGTTGAAATGTTGTACCACGTTACCTATTTTCTCATTCTGTGGCATTTCCTACTGAGTTTATTTCCACTGTGTTTTCCTGATGGCCCTTTGCTATAGGACCTAATGCTGTTATTGTACTAGATGAACAGATACAGAATATTCTTGTTTGGTGGTCTTACATACTGTATGATTATACCATGGATTTATGGATTAGCCACATTCTTCTTACTGGAAGTGAAGTTAATTTGGGCATCTAATGTGGTGCACAGTATCCTCAAGAGAGGAGAACACAGATCACAGACTGCATCCAATGGCAGGGCTAGCCACTTGACGGTGTAAAATATGGCTCTAGGTGATTTAGTTGTGTTGACTAATGTCACAAAATGGGCATGGGTATTCGCTAATTGTAAGTGAGTTGAGGACCCTAACTAATCTAACCCATGCCAGGGACCCATGCTAATGGTGGGAGGCATGCATATGCCTCTGTTGGCCAGTGTTTGCTTGCCATAAATTCCAGCAGTCCTGGGTCAATAAGTTACTGGCCAGCTGGTGTCCAGTTGCCCAGCTTATCCTGCATTATCTGGGTCAGATCTAGTTACCGCAGGATATTGTATAATGACAAAATTGTCAGCGAAAATGTTACAAAACTGTTCCTTGTGACAGAGCTCCAACAGTACTGCGGTAAGATGTATTGACCTCAGGCTATTTTAGAATGACAAAAATCACACTGAAAACATTATGTAGCTGGGCCTTGTGACACAGCTATTGCAGTGCTGCTGTCAGATGTAGTGACTCTAGACTACTGTGCAATGACAGAATTCTCAGAGAAAACATTAGGGAGTTAGGTCTTGTGACAGAGCTCCTACGTATTGGTGTCAGATGTAGTGACAAAATACTCCAGGAAAATGTTAGGGAGTTTGGCCTTATTGCAGTTCTTCTGCAGTATCAGGAGTGGATGCACTGACCACAGGCTATTGTACAATGAATAAAATGTAACTGAAAATGTTGCATAGCTGATCTCTTGTGCAGAGATCCTGCAGTATTGGTGTCGGATAATATGATCACTGGCTGTGAAAGGACATAAAAAAAGAGAAAACTTCTACTAAACTGTCATATTATACTGAGGCAATAAAATGAACACTTATTATAAAAAGAGACTGGAGAAAGGAGCACAGTGCATCAGAGCAAGAGAATATAGGGAAAGTATAGGAGTAGAGAAATGGTAATAATGTTTATGAATGTAACCTCAGAATGGATTAGGAGGAGAACCTCAGAAACACAGTATATATGCATTGATAGATGTAGCTATCTGTTTATATATTTCTGTATATATATATATATATATATATATATATATATATATATATATATATATATATATACATATCTATATAGCTACATATATATATTTTTTTCAAAATACTGACACCTCACAACCACAAAATCACAACATTGAACACATGGCATACAGCACACAGCACACAAACCATAACACCTACACCACAAAACACTGACATACAACACAACACCACACAGACACACACCTACACTACATAAATGCAGGGGGGCAAGCATGCCTGCGCCCCCACACCCCCCTATTTATATATACTAACTCCGAGATTGCACAAACAGTAATAAAAAAAAAAAAATCACATACAGCCAACACACACACTCATACCTCCATCTCCCTACCCTAACCCACTCATACAAGTTACAAAAACACTCACGCACACTCACTCACCTTAAACTGCAGACACCATCCTAGCCGAACACTTCCGTACGATAACGAAAATGCATAAGCGCGAATTCGGCACTTTCGTTATTTAGAGGTTTTGGCTTCATGGACATGAATTACTGAAATTCGATATTTCAGCAATTCATATTTATGAAGTGAAACTTTCTCTCTCTCTATATATATATATATATATATATATATGTGTGTGTGTGTGTGTGTGTGTGTGTGTAGATATATAGATATAGATAGGTAGATAAGCTTTATGTGTGTTCAGCCTGTGCTGTCTGTGTGAATATAGATATAGATATATTGTCATAGTAAGAAAATTTATGAATATTAGCCCAAAGTATTTTAGCAGGCGGTATACTGGTAGAGAACCTTAGTAATGCAGTGTATATAGAGAGCTGTATACAGCATGTTATTATAGCATACCACTAAACGGATAAGCACAATATAAAACCATAATTTAGTAAACATTCATGGGACTAACCAGTACATCAAAAGAGTGTTATCTATACCAAAACACCAGTAACTGACCCTGCAAACTACTTAAAGGCACAGGCTGAACACACATAAAGCTTATCTAATGTGAATGAAATTCATACAAATGCAATACACTACCAAAGGTCTTTTCATTGCTGTACACAGTTTTAGAGCAAATAGAAATGTAATAACATTTCATGCATACCTGAACTGTGAAAGAACATGGCAAATACAAACGTAATAACATATGATGCATACCTGAACTGTGAAGGAACATGGCAAATACAAACGTAATAACATGATGCATACCTGAACTGTGAAGGAACATGGCAAATACAAACGTAATAACATATGATGCATACCTGAACTGTGAAAGAACATGGCAAATACAAACGTAATAACATATGATGCATACCTGAACTGTGAAGGAACATGGCAAATACAAACGTAATAACATAATGCATACCTGAACTGTGAAGGAACATGGCAAATACAACCATAATAACATATGATGCATACCTGAACTGTGAAGGAACATGGCAAATACAAACGTAATAACATATGATGCATACCTGAACTGTGAAGGAACATGGGAAATACAAACGTAATAACATATGATGCATACCTGAACTGTGAAAGAACATGACAAATACAAACGTAATAACATATTATGCATACCTGAACTGTGAAGGAACATGGCAAATACAAACGTAATAACATATGATGCATACCTGAACTGTGAAGGAACATGGCAAATACAAACGTAATAACATATGATGCATACCTGAACTGTGAAGGAACATGGCAAATACAAACGTAATAACATATGATGCATACCTGAACTGTGAAGGAACATGGCAAATGACTGGAAGATGAGACAACAGTGAGGGGATATTTAGCAATATAATCTAGTACAGTGACCCTCTTACTCCCTGGTCAAACAATAACAGACAGTAATCAGTTTATTGCCAGTACAAAGCAATTAACAAAAAGGCACACAGTAGAACAGGTACATGGGAGACTAAGTAACTGGCATATACAGGGTAATGTAGTGGTCAAGAGTTGAAAATGAGGGTAGGGATATTACAGACACTTTCTCACAGAAATGGATAACTGGTGCCAGAGCCATGGCCTGAAGTTAAACGCCAAAAAATGCATAGTCATACCCTTTGGGAAAAACAAGGCTACCCCTAGCTACCATATAGGTGGCAATCCACTGAGCACAGAAAAAGTCATCAGAGATCTGGGGACCCAGGTTGACAGTAGCCTTTCGTTTGACACTCATGTTGCTAAAGTAGTTAGGAAAACCTTCTATATCACCCACCTGATCATGAAGGGATTCACATCTAGATCAAGGGAGGTCATCGTCCCCCTGTACTCATCACTTATTAGACCTATGATTGAGTACAATGCCCCGTTCAGAATGTATCTGACCAGACACCTGCTGCAGCTTGAAAGGCCCCAAAGTTCCTCACCAAAAGGATAAAGGGTCTCAAAAATATGTCTTATGCTGCCCGACTGAAAGAACTCCAGCTCTATTCAGTCTCATACCGCTTGCTCAGAGGTGACCTGTGCCTGACATATAAGGCCATGTCAAACCCAGATTTGATGAATATGCTTCACCTCAAAAAATCTAGATCCCTCAGAACCACAAGGGCGGGAGACTTAAACCTTGACACGGTTATAAATAGAACGTGCTGGAGGGACAGATTCATCACCCAGAGACTCCCTACGCTGTGGAACAAACTCCCGGTACATGTGAGGCAGAGCACCTCTCTGGTCTTGTTCAAGAGGAATCTTGACCAATGGATGGGAGATTGCAGATATACCCCAGGGATTACTTCAGCGTCACTGCTTGACAGAGGCACAGCAAAATGATAGGCATAGTTTTTATTCAAACTAAAGGGGTGGCGAAAGCCACATAACTATGGGCTAGGCTTATAAATGCCCTTGGGCAGATAGCCTAGTATGAACCTATGAACCTATGAACCTATGAATACAAGGCAGTGCATATTTTACTAGACTAAAGTTAATACGCAGTACGTTTCTTCCTGTTAAATTTGCTTACATTGTGCAATGATAAAATTCTCTGTGAAAACATTAGGGAGCTGGGCTTTGTGGCATAGCTCCTGAATTACTGTGTTGGATATAGTGACCACAGGCTATTGTAGAATGACAGAATTCTCAGTAAAAAGGTTAGGGAGTCTGGCATTGTGGCAGAGCTCCTGCAGTACTGGGGTTGGACATAGTGACCATAGGCTATTGTACAATGACAAAATTCTCAGTGAAAACCATAGGGAGTTGGCTTTGTGGCAGAGCTCCTGAAGTATTAGGGCCGGATGTTCTTACCACAGACTCTCAGAGGAAAGAACAAGAGAAAAATTCTAGTAAACTGTCATTGATACTTATTATAAAAAGGGGTTGGAGAAAAGACCACAGTGAGTCAGAGCAAGACAGTATGAGGGAAGAATAAGAATGGAGAAATGGTAAGAAAGTTTATGAATATACGCTCAAATTATATACTGATAAAAAAATACATAAATACACTATCTATATCTATATCTACAGTAAATATATATAGATATATATATATATATATATATATATATATATATATATGCAGCTGTATAGAGCAAGTTGTTACAGCATAGCACTTCACTGACAAGCAGAATGTAAAATTGTCACTTAGTAACCGTCACTGGGATTAACCAGTACATAAAAAAAATCACCCACTGGCATTACGTACTTATTAAAGGGCACATGCTGAAATACTTAAACTGTATCTGATTTGAATGAAATTGATACAAATACAAAACACTACCGCAGTCTTTTCATTGTTCTACACAGTCTTAGCGTAAATAGAAATATAATGCTATATGCCACATACCAGAACTGTAAAGGAAGATGGTGACTAAGTGGAACAGGAAGAAAGATTGTAAGAGGACACAACAGTGAGGGGATATTTAGCAATGCATTCTACTACAGTGACCCTCCCACCCTAGGGTCAAATAATAACTGACAGTAATCAGTTTATAGTCAGTACAAAGCAATTAGCAATGAGGCAAGAAGTAGAACAGGTCATAACCACAGGCTATTGTACAATGACCACATTATCAGTGAAAATGTTAAGTAGTCAGGCCTTGTGGCAGATCTCCTGCAGTTTCAAGGTCGGATGTAGTGACCACAGGCTCTGTACTCTGAAGGAAGATGGGTACTTGTGCAGAATTATTCACAGCATCTCTGTACAAACATTTGAATGGCTGCATATAGTCTGTTGTACCTACCAAAATTAATTCCAAAACAAGCACTAAAAACAAACCATAAGGGTGGACTCCACAGATAAACAAGGTATGTAATAAAAGAAAAAAAAAACTTTTAACCAAAATCAGGAAGAACAATTGCATTAAAGACAAGTGCTCTCTTATATAAATAAACAAGATACTAAGAAATCTAATTAAATCTAACAAGGCCAACTATGAGATCAGGATAGCTTCATAGGTAAGGAAAATGACAAAGCCTTCTTCAGCTATGGCCACAACTTTTAAGGTAACACACATAGTGTGCTGAACTGGTGATGAATGGTACCACCTTCAGCCATCAGGGTGGCATAGAAAGTCTTCTTGCTGATAAAATTCAGTTCAAACTTCATCCTCCCCCTGCTCTAGCTCCTGCAAGTGAAATCTCCTCCAACATACTTTCTCTGTCTATTAGCTGGACTACCTGCTAGCAGCACTCCCTAAAGCCAAGAATGCCACTTTTGGTCCCAGCAACATCCCTGGTTGAATCCTGAACAGTCTAGAATGTGACCTCTCAGGCCCCTTGAGACACTCTTCAACTACAGCTTTGAAACAGGCTAGATTCCAAGTTTATGGAGCACCACAGCAGTCATTCCCCTCCAAAAGGCAGCTCATCAGCCAGTTCCGGAAAATATAGACTCATTAGTCTAAAAGGCCTAATATCTAAAGCCATGGAATGAATTATCATTGAAACAATAAACAAGGACATTTGGAACCTACAGACACTGGATCGATCCTAATATGGCTTTGTTAAATGAAGTTCATGCCTACTTAACCTGGTAGACTTCTTTGGGAGGGACACCAAGGCAATGGATGAAGGTAACACAGTGAATACTGAGCATCTTTACCTGGTCAAGATATTTAATACAATACCTCACTCAGACATTGTTGACAAGCTCTTCGAGCTAGTCATAAATCCCTACATAACTCATTGGATCGCTGGCTGGCTCACAGACAGGACTTGAAAAGTTACTATCAGTCAGGCCACCTCCACAAAGAGACTGATCACCACTGGCATCTACTTCTCAGAAGTCAAAGCTAATGTTCAAGGCATCTGTCACCACATAAATCCTTGATTTTGCCAGTGGTCTTGCATTTATTGGTGGTAGGGTATCAAGAGGTTTGTGATGATTGTGAAACACATAAGGGACTAAGCAGGCTAGAGTAACATATGCATCCATAATTTAACATGGAGCGAGATGGAGAGAGAGAGAGAGAGAGATGGGAATACCTACCATCAAAAATGTATTTTCTTGTATTGAAACTGAAAACCAGCTGATCAAACAAGCCATGTTTTTGTGTGCAAGCTTGCAGTGCAGTGGGGATCAGGGAGTTTGCCCTTTTCTAAATGCTGTGTGATCTCAGAGGTTGTCTACATCATTTCTACAGGTTGTGGGGTACATGGGTGTTTATCAACCCTGTAAAAAAAACACGTTTTTTTAAATTTTTTTGTCATTTTGCAATTATTTGTGTATTGAGCATTTGTTCTCAATCTCTAATGTTTCATTATTATTTTGGAAGCTCAAGACAGAAAGAAAATGATCTGACACCTGTTATAACAGACTGAAGAGAATAGCTAAAATACTGAGTTAAATAATATTAATAGACAATAAAAGGTTCACAGGAAAAGCATGTAGCAGTTTCAAGATAATGAAGAAAACATTCTGTGAGCCAAATATGAGAAAGGACAAGGTTTATGTCCCATCCCTTGATATCTGAAAACTATACATAAGGATGATGTTGAAACATGATCTAGAAAATGACATTCAGCGAGTTGGCAGGTATCATAGTACGTTTCCCAGGAGTAGTTTGGTTGAGATTGGGTAATGCAAGGCTATGAACACACATTGTAACCAGAGGTGTGCATTTATTGTAATGCACATATTTGGGAAGTTGCTAATGTTGGCTGTGCCCATTAGCTGGGATAGGACACTGAGAGACAGGACAAATAAAATTCCATTATAGCTAATAGGCTCTGGTGACTGGCTGTTACTTGAAAGGGAATGAATGGTGTAGCTGGTTGATAGGAAGACTTGTGGTTTATATGCCAGATATATATAATATACAACACTGGCAAAGAAAAAGGAGTGTTCTAAAGAGAAAGAAGTTAAAAAAGTAGAAGTAAAGAGGGTGCTAACTACTGAAGTATAACAAAGTGAACACAAGCAGGGAGACAGAAAAGAGGTACATATAAATGCAATAGAACAAAGAAAGGGTTACAAAAGGGATACTGTACTGGAAACTGACTTCATAACCTGCAATGCAAAATCTTAGGAAAAGCATGTTCCAAATGCATGCAACAGAATTACTTTGAAACAATGTGGAAAAGGGTAAATCATGAACAAAAATGCTGAATGTCAGATGACAGAGACCGAAAAAGTTCCAAAACTGAAAACTAGAACATGGGTGTGTGTGTATATACAATGTAAGCATAAATGGCAATTATAAAAAAAAATATTAAAATAGCAGTGCATTTTACAGAGTAATAAAGATAGTGTCAGACTCAGGATAATTGGGAAATATATTAACAAATGAGGTACACACTAAGCATATACCAATGATGAATTGTGTATAATCAAGAGAAACATCTATACATACCTTTCAATCTCTTAGAGCAAGAAACCTGGACAAAGCCATATATAAAAGTGGGACAAAGGCCTAAACATATGGACATTTTTTTAAATATTGCTCTTACAAACTTAGAAAGTTGAAAGAATAACAGGTTTTGAACTAAAAATGATTTTTCTGAAGCCTATAAAGTCTGAAACTCAAATCTATCATTATTTTCTAACTTCAGTCTTTATGATTTGCCACTAATTTGCCAGAAAACCACAATTTTATGAAAAACAAACCAAAAATATGAGGCAAAAATCTAGTAATTCTTTCAAAATCTGTACAGTTGATTTATGCATCTATATAATTCAGATATTACATCCAGTTAAAGGCTGTTGTGAAGAGGAGGTTGGTGTTAATGCCAGAAAAAATAGAATACTTTTATTTTTATACTGGAGGGAAAGGAAATCTGCTGCAATCTACCGATGAAATATGAACTATTAAAGAAAGCTGCTTACTCTATAGAGACAGAAGAGAAAATAAAATTTGAAAGAAGAGATAGCAGAGTTGTATGCAAACACCATAAGGATGCTAGATATAAAAAGGGAAAGGTTGCAAATAAATCTTAAACACATATAGACTTTTCACCAATCTGTGCTAATATACAAATGAAGACTTCAAACAGAAATGCTAAAGTGTTCAAGAGCAAAATGGACTGAAATGATCACTGATTTCTATGATCCAACGTATACTAAAGAGCACATCATTACTGATGACCATGCAAGATCCCCAGTAATAGAGTACAATGTTTACATCTTCATGAGTTGCATTATCCGCATGTCATAAATATTTACTAAACTGAAATGCTGTAGACAGTGAGGGAAAATAATGGTTCATGGTTTATCAAAAAATCAATTATAATATATGAGAACCAATTATTGTTTAGTAAAATCTGTCAAGCAAATGTAAGCAAAACTATCAGAATTGTCATGTCCAACGAGTCTTAATGAAACAACAATAAATAGTATGTTCAGATTGTATAGGACATCCATTCACTTTACCTTTGTAGCTACCCCAGGATTTCTGCTGTTAAAAGGCATTGTATGCATATATATGTATATGCAAAACAAAGAATCAAAGAGCACTGTTTTTGTAAAGCTCAAACATCTATATAAATGTGCAAACAAAAAAAAAAAAAAAACCTCCTAAAGCATCTTCAGGAGAACATAAAAGAAAATAAAAATACAAAAAGTAAAATAGAAGAAATGAATTTATTGCACTCATAAATGAGTTGCAGTCTACATATATTAAATTATTTATTGTGGTGTGGAGTTTATTTTTCTATTTTGTCAGATACTGTCACCATTGCCATTACATAATAATGGTGGCAGTGGTACAAATACAAGTTGAATTGCCAGCAAAATGTTACTTGATAGTCATATTTTTATGCACAAAATCCAGGCAGGGAAAGGACACGCACGGCATAAAACCAAATGATTTATTTAGTAAAAAACATGTAACCGCTTTTGCGTAGTACTCCTACACATCATCAGACATAAAATTCGATCACAAGCCTAAACATTTTAAACAGTGTTAAACCAATCACTGCTAGCAACCTTTTTCCCTCCAGTTAAATAATTAGTGGAAACCAAGTGATTTAAAGTAACTTAACACTTTAGCAACGTACATTTTTAGTATGCTCCAACCACAACTTATATAATCGATTTCAGATATAATAAATAAGACATATATTGCATATATCTAAACAGTATAATGTACATAAACCATCTCATCATGCTGTTGCAAATATACTGATGTTTTGGAAAATTTAATGCAGAACTGCATCAACAAAAGCTGAACCAGTCCTGCCATCCACATAATTAACTAAATATACGCCTTATATGAAGTTTACAATAAAAAACTTAAACTGCTACATGAACGCTCATCAATCTACTAAGATGTTCAAAAAACAAAAACATAAACAAACAAAAAAATAAATATAAACAAAACAAAACCTCATCGCTAAATACTAACATAAAAAAATCTCTCTCTCTCTCTATATATATATATATATATATATATATATATATATATGTATATATATATATATATATATATATATATAAATAAACACAGTAAAAACAGAAAGGGCAGGGTTCACGAAGCCTCCGTGTAAGAGTTACAAGGCTTACATGGAGGCTGCAGTTAAACAGTGTGACGTCAGCATGTCATGCATATGCATGAGGGCATGCTGAATCACACCTAAGGCTTACACGGTCCGTGGAAGACAGTAGGGGGCGTGTCTGTAGACCGAGCCCTGTAAACGGACTCGCCCCCAGAAGAGTAAAAGTCCCAAAAGTAAACCCCCACGACAGAGTCCATGGAAATGTGAATAAACACAACACAACACATGCCCCCACAGACTATGAACATAAAATATATAAATGAACATGTTATATTTTTTTTAAATTGTAAAGATGTTTGCCCGTGAGTGCACTCGTTTGCGCGGGCATGCCCGTAGCTAAGCCACAGTTAGCAGTCAGTGGAAAAGCATATAAGAACTAAATATGCAAAGTATGCCAAAAAGCAATCGTGTAGCGGTAGAGACATCGGCTGAAGAGCAGGCAGTCATGGTTCGAGCCCCCACAACATCAATTTTTATTTTTAGTGAAATAAGCACGAAACAAGTCCCTGACATATATGTACACATATAAAATTATATTTTATGTAAAATGTAATGAAATGGGCCATTTATTTTGAAGAAATGTGAGATAACAAAATAATAAAAAATGCCAGATGTGCCTATAGCTGAGCTACAGTTTAACAAGTTGAGTGCATCTGCCCGCAGGTGAGCAGTGGTTTAACAGGTGTAAAATGAGTGCCCGAAGGTGAGCAGTGGTTTAACTGGTGCAAAATGAGTGCCCGTAGGTGAGCAGTGGTTTAACATGCTGAAACTGTGTGCCTGTAGCTGAGCTGAGCATAATATGCGTGCTGACAGCCAAATGACGGGTAAACCAGCGTACCCCATTTGCGCGGAGCTGCGCACCGTGCCAACAAGCTCACCGACGGGCAACGTTGAGTAAGCTGTAACAAAATTGCCTTTACACAGACACACCTCCTAGCCTGTGTAGACAGTCATAAAATATAAAAAGCAGTGGCCAGGTTTGAACCCAGGATACCATGCACCATAGTCAAGGTACTGAACCACTAAGCCATGCCAGCTGTACTTAGAAATGCAGTAATAGCAAATATATAGGAAAGAATAGAAAGAGGAGCATGACAAAGCAGGTTTTGTGAAGCAGATACAATTCCAAAATGGCCAATCACAGATAAGTGCGGGAAAACGGCATATATAAGCCCCATAGATGGGAATACACAGCATAACCGATTGTAGAACCAACTTGGAGGAGTCCAAATATATGGTTTGGCTCCTTGTCCACAATCATGAGGCCCAACTCATGCAGGGCCAGGTCCTGTGGGGAGCATATAGGGCTGAGGCATGGGACCGGTTGGCTCATGATCTTACCAGTGCCACAGGGATACCAAAGACTGGTGACCAGGTCCGTCACCACCATGCGGACCTGAAGAGACGGAAGCAGGACCAACTGAACTGTTGGATCCAGGAGGCCTGGCAAATGCCCAACGTCCCACTACTGAGTAAGTTACATCTAATTATTTATGTAAGAAATTAACCTAGCTGATATTATGGAGATGTGTATTCCAATATTACTTTATTTATATTACAGCTGCAGGTGTCCATTCTGCGAACCGTAGAGCCTATGGCAATAGGCTGGTGCGGTTGCGCCACCAGGCAGGTCAGTAATCCTCTCCCTGTAACTGTAAATAAATATAAAAGTATGACAGTTAGCAAAAGAGTGCAGTGTAGTCACTAAGTAATAAAATGTGCAAGTAACAGTGTAAGAGGGTTTGCAAGTATTGCTTGATTACAAAAGTGTGTTGCAGTCTGTAATCCAAACAGAAAAATGAAAATGTCTGAAATAAAGTCTGAAATAAAGATGTCCCACCTGTAATATAATAGTACACAACCTGCAGCAGGCTGAAAAGTACAGCTGCAGAAGCTGAGTAAAACACATGTGTGAAATATATCCCTGTTGAAATACAGAAACATGACAGAAGTGAGACTGTTGGAAAGGATTGTAATAACTACAGGTAAAACATGTCAATAAAGCCTAGAAGTAAGTACCATCCTGAATTGTAAAAATAAAACAAGTGAGCGAGTGTGAGAAAGAGTTATGAATCCACCAATAAAGTAGTAATAACTCCTGAATAAAGTATACTGCAGTCAGTACAGAATGAAATGAATGTGACAAGCAGAACCAAACTGCAAAATGTGTTCAAAATGTTCCTGCAGCTGGAATGTGTATCCCAAAATCTGGATATGTTGCTCTCAGTCTGCAATATGCAGATAGTATGGTTGTCTGAAATACCAAACATCCACAGTTGTCTATAGCTATATAAAGCAAATGTAGCAGAATGATGTAGCTGAACAGAGCCAGATATGAATGTGTATGAATAAAAATGAAAATGTATATTGATGTAGCAGTAACATTCCTATCACCAACTTGAAGTAGTTATCACATAGGAAACTGTAGGTAGAAATGTAGTGTGTATATATCTGCAGCTATTAGAAATGTACAGCATATGTATTGGTATTTGAAGGTATTAATTAAATTTTCTTCACCCTACCCTATAACCACATATAATCCGTTCCACGTAAAATTGGTATGTGCAATCACAATTAACACCCCTGGACATTTGTCCTGTTGGGTCATACATATTTGCATGTACGTTGATGCATCTGCCCTGTTCATACATCCAAACCTGATGGCCTGTTGCCATCAATCAACCCTGTATGTTGTTGGACTGTGTATTGCTGTTCAAATTATGCATGTGTTATGCTTGCTGTTCAATGGTTTGAATATCTGGGTGTTGGGTTAATGGGAATACTAATGCATGCTGTTACAACTAATTGCGAATGGTATTGTATGTTACTAACCCAAACTGTCATGACATAATGCAAAACATAGGATGACAGGGAAGGTGGGTTCCAGCGGACCCACCTCTCCCGCCTCAGCTGGTGAGTGCACCTGGCAGTAGTGCCCAGTCCGTACCCACCTCCGGTGGCCCTGTGCCACCTGCAGGTGGAAGCACTGCAGGGGATGGGGGTCGTCCCCCCTCTGCAAGTGTGGCCAGAGGAGAACAACCACTCACCCTCTGTAGCGTCCGGACTGTGGTGCATAGGGAGATCCAGGAAGCTGTTCTTGGGCCTCTACGCCAGCTTGAATCACAGGTGGCACAACTAACGGGCATGCCTGCTGCCCGGCCTACACAGCCCCCAGCACAGCCCCGTCCTGGGCAGTGAAGGCACAGTGGCAACTGCCCATGGGTGGGGATATCAGTTCCACTGTTGCCATCTTTGGGCTCATGGGCTCTAGATATCCAAACATCCGTCCCCGTCAATTGTGTAACCCCCCCACACGTGTCATACACAGCCCCTGTATGTGTCTTGTTTGTCTTGTCTGTTGACCTACCCAACCTACCTCCCCAGCTATACCGACTTCCTTTACCTGACATACCACTCTCACCTGAAAAAAAAAAAAAAAAAAGGGCACTCTGTACACACAAAAAAATTATGCCCCATACATAGCTGCCCATTTCGCACACATGTCTGCTGGACATGGACATGGAAACTGTCAATTACAATTGGCTGTACAACAAGTATTATTGGTGTCCTTACACTTCTCTCAGGGGTGGAAGGTTTCAAATGTCACACGAAATTACAAACATATGCACAGCTGTTGATGATGAAGAAATGGGCAGCTATGGGCCTTACCTACATCCCTCCTGCAAAGCCCAAGCTTGTTTCCCTACTGTCTTACCCTCTTTGTGACCCC
This sequence comes from Protopterus annectens, assembly GCF_019279795.1. Lineage (NCBI taxonomy): Eukaryota > Metazoa > Chordata > Ceratodontiformes > Protopteridae > Protopterus > Protopterus annectens. The sequence continues at coordinate 191,428,410 of NC_056741.1, read as the reverse complement.
TTTTTCACCACTTTCCTGTCTCCCCATTTTCATTTCTTTCAAAGAAAATAGCGCGGGTGTGCGCAAGAGTAAGCACTTTTAAGCGGTTGTAAGCGGGTGTGCGCGGAGCTGAATGCCAGTGCGCATGCGGGAGCTCCGCACAAACCAGCGCTAATGCGGTTACAACTGCTTAAAAGTGCCTTAGTCACTCTGAATGACAGGTCCTGTAGTCTGCTCAAAAGCAAAATAAAATCCCACTGTCAGTCCCGAACCCAGGACCTTGGTGACAGTAGTCTGCATGACTTACCACTAAGCCATGACTGTTATATAAGAACATTGTGCTACAATAAGTATATCATGTAATAGTAGGAATGAATGTAAAGGGAATATAGGATGTGTAGTACACAAAGCATGTCATGTATATTTACTGTCAAATCTAGTGGATTTCTATAATAGTAGTGTTACTTAGGACAATATTTTGTTTCATTTTATATGTGGTCCTAAGTTACTTTATTTTACCATAGTTTTAACTATTTTCATTTTTCATTCTTATTAACATTTATATGCTTTATTTTATATAAGCATATCAAGAAGGTAATAGGGGTGACATATATCCAAAATAGACTGTGCTTTATTTGGTATTTTACTGTGGTTGAGTCATGCTTACGGAATTGTAGGTTTTTATATAGAAAGAAACAGTTGATTGCTGGTATATACCTTTATACTTGTTTTATAGATAGATTGAATAATTGTTTAATTAATTAACTTTTCTAGTTGTATTTAAACCAAGTGGTTTTATTTGAATGTAGATCTGAGAAAGCGTATACTGTGGTACGCGAAAGCGCTTATCCTGTTTCTTGTATCTGGAATAAATCGTTCTGTTTTGGAAGATTGATTTGTGTCTTTTGACTAAACTATTTGACCTTTTTCGTGGTGAGTCCTACCGTGTCTTCTTGCCATTATATTTTTTCTTATTCACGTGGAGACTCTGTGTGTGTTGCGGTATTTTTTTGCAATTATAATAGTAGAGTGTGAACAGAAACAGCCATGCTAGTTGGTAGCTAGTAGGTAATAATGTCACTGTAGCACCTTGCAAGCCAGACACATACTCACAGCAGGATAATCACTGCCCATACCCCACAACCTCTTACAGGAACACATCCGGACCAAGTAATAAAATATGTGGAGCAAAGGGCCAAAAACAGGGACACATTCCAAATAATGTTACAACAAACTTAGACAGTTCAGAGAGTAACAGGTTCTGCATTTTGTTGGATGTTTGGAAGGGCATGAAGTCTGAAACTTAAATGTTTATCACTATAGTCTGACTTGAGCCCAGAGTGATTTGCCAGAAAGAGCTGTTCATGAGATATTGACCAAAATATGAGGCAGAAATGTGGACAACCTGCAAATATCTGTACAATTGAGAGGTCTGACACTGCCATATTTGAATAGTTAAGAGCCTAGACATAGCAACAGTGACTGAGTTACAGGGATGCCCCACAGACTCCCTGTGAAATGTACAAACAGTAGGCAGAAAGGTGTTACAACACATGCAATGGTAACTATGAAGTACTGAAAGTATGCACCACTTGCACGGCAGAAATAGTGTAGTAATACATATGCTCATGCTATCCCACAGTCACAACTGCAGAATACCAGACAATTTAATAGGTGTACCCCACTGATATGTGCCATTCCATGAGACAGATAAAAGATGCACCTGAGAGTCTCTGGGGCCTGCTCAGCAGCATACTCAAATACCCTAATAGATGTCAAGGCCCACACTATGTCCAGACCACAATGCATGCAGTAACACCCTAGCAGATATAGCAAGCATTCCAAGATGTGAATGTACATGGAAAATAGGAAAGCCACAGCAACACACTACAGTCAAGACACCTAGCAGGCATACAAGTAGTTAATATAAAGGGCAAATATTGAAGCCATAGCAACAAAGTGCAAGAGCCACTGCTATACACCAGTTACACCACATGTCCCACAGGAAAGCACACACACCCACATTAACAGTAGTAGTAGTCTTAGGTGTCAGTGTACATACACACTTAGCACAGGAAACTGGAGAAATGAATGGAGAAATGTTAATCTACAACACAGCTGGAAATATGAGAGAGATACTAACCTTTACACTCACAGAAAAGTGTCCACAGCATACCAGCATGGTCTCTGTCCTTAAAATCTGAAAGGGCTATACCTATCTCACATACCTTTATATAGCACTGTCCTGAAATCACAGTGAGAACTGCAATCAGTACACAACTGGCTGCATGCAATTAGCAAATGCTGGCTAACAATTGGTGCAGAGGCCATCACATGGACATATGCAGATACCTACAAAAGCATGCTGTACTTCCAGTCCACACATGCAATACTTTCATTGCACCCTGTGGAGGTAGGGAGAGACAGAGAGAGAGAGAGAGACAGACAGACAGAGGAAAAAAAAATTAAACATACACAACCGAAACCGTTCAGCAACAATCACTTGAAAGCTGACAACTGGCAAGTGGAGCAGCAGGACACGAAACCAGACGGCAACACAAGCAGCTGTGACAAACACAGGTAATGTAAAGTAATACTATAAAAGTCTACAAACTGTGAACCCTCCATATGCATTATTGGTCTGTATCCATATGTATATGAAGATGTGCAAAGGGCAGGGGACATACAGCAACTATCAGTGAAGGCTGTACATACATATGTATGTGAGAGCATCTATGTGCACATATCAATGTAGGTTGAATGTAGGTTGTAGTGCAATGTACAAAGTAGGTTTCACAGTTATGTATGCTTAGCAGTATGTTAGTATGTGTATACAGTTTTGTAAACGAACATGTTGATATACCTATCTATCATATGGATACGTATGTATGTCAATATATTTATGTATGTATGTATATATATATATATATATATATATATATATATATATATATATATATATATATATATATATATATATATAAAATATGCATATATGTATACATACATAGAGAGAGATGTAGGAATGCATAGACAGATGTAGATAGATAGAATATGTACAAACATATATATGTAATACACACATACAGATATAGATATAAGTAGATACATATACATAGACAGACAGATCTGACTATCTACAGGTATGACTGTATATGACGATCTCACACTCCCCCTGTCCCACCCCCCCGTCACTCTCACCCCCTCTCTGTCACACACCCCCCTCTCTCCATATCTATAGCAATATATGTACATCAATATATATATATGTGTATATGTATAAAGACACACACACACATATATATATATATATATATATAGATATATATATATATATATATATACATATAGATATATCTATATACATATATTTATATATATATATAGAGAGAGAGGGATGTATATATATTCTGAGTGAGGCACATGTGTACAGAAGTATTGCAACAGGTGCCTGGTGACAAAGGCATGGAGTGAACACCAGTGTCAAAACTGGAGTACCATACCCCATTTGAAATCACCTACACCAGTAACCACCAGATTTGTGATTGGCTGCCCACCACTGCATGTGTCAGGGGTGAACAGGGTCATAAATGTGTACAATAGTTCCCCCAATGATATTCACAGTGGCATACTATTCCTGGAATGCCTGCACATGGTATGTGTCAGCAGACATGGTGTGTCAGCTATGGTCATGTAGGTCAGTGTACCCCCCCACACCACATAATGGCTGCCACGGTATGTACCTCACATGACAGCTACAGATATGGAGAAGGACACAGTGACATGTACAACACTGTGACAATGCACTCAAACACATTACCAATGCACAGTGACTGACAACACCACAGAGTACACACATACTACCCACATAGAGGTTACCACTCCTGGATTTACATACTTAAGTCACACCCATGACAGATGTCTAACAACCATAGTAACAGCTCACACCATCCACAACCTAAATGACTGCTGTGTGTCGTCCGTGACACTGCAATAGAGAGCACATGGTAGAGGTACAGGTTCCTACCCACAGATAAGACATACCCTGCAATAAACCACACAGCGTTAAGAAGCAAGAATCCCCATGAGTACATGTCACACATACCCCTGCTGAATGTTAGTCAGATAGGTAATATGTCATATGAGTCACCCTGTGTAACTGTTTGACAGCAGCAGGTACCATCACATCACATGTGTCACAATGGTCAGGGTAGCAGAACAGTATGCTGCTGTAGTCCCACGGGCAATAGCATATTGTATTGTATTGTAATGTATTGTATTGTGTTGTATTGTATTGGTATGTAGAGGTGCCTCCTTCATGGAGTGGAACCACTGCTGCTGTGCGCCAGTGTACAGGTACATATCCTGTAGTCAGGCTAGTGTTACATAGCACTTCTATAGGTGTGTTTAGCTCCTCTTGGAGTTCATGTAGCATGCAACCGGGGATACCATCAGGTCCCATTCATGTTATGTATTCTGCTTTCCTGAGGGCAGCTCTCATCTGGACATCTGTGATGACAGGGAGGTTACAGTCAGCTGGGATAAGTATGTCTTATTTTGGGGGAGAGGGAGGGGGGAAACCTGCACTGAACCTGTTTGCCACAATGTTGCCAATATCTGTGGGTTCAGTGAATTATTTGTTGTTGTGTACTAACTATGAGCATAGTGGAGGGTTTCTGACCAGGTTGCTAACATAACTGAAGAAGGCCTTGTGGTTATCTGTAGTGTCCCTGTTGATTTCCCTCTCAAAGTTGTCCATGGATGTTTGTATGAAAGAAAATAGCTCCTTACTAGTGCTGATCAGACATGCCTTCCCTTTATGGAATTATGCTCTGTCTTGCAGTAGCTTCCATCTTTTGTTATACAATCTGTCTATGGCTGGGGTCCACCAGACAGGATGCTGTCCCTTTGTGGAGAGTGTCTTGGTCTTATATGGGATTGCATGATCCATGCATTCTCGGAGATGTCCGTAGAAATAATTTGTGAAGGGGTCAGCATTGTGGGTTGTGTCTTCCACTGGCCCAGTGGGCTGAAAGGATACCATGTCACTGTTACAAAGTGTAAAGTTTGCATTTGAAATGTTATTCACTATAGTCATTTGTGCTGGTGGTGGAGGTGGGATATGTATATCCAGGGCAATTAGTTTGTGGTCAGCTCACAGTAGATGATGTACCCCATACAGTACCTCGATACAAACCTCCAGAGTGAGGAGGTGCTTTGGACCTGAATCAGTGTTCTGACTGCTGGGGTTTGGTAGTATGTCATATGGAGTGTGCCAGGTACTGTTGCACAGTTGTTGGCTGAGCACTGATACCTGGCCATTTACATGTGTATGCACCAATAGACAGACAGATGCTATATATGTGAGATATGTTGTATCACAACAGTCGAGTAGCATGTGTAGTATGTGTGCCAAATTCTGCTGACATATTTTGCTGATATCATGTTATTTCCTTTTTCAGGACCATGGCTCACCAGCGTAATCCAGCTTACTCTGCAGCTGAGGATGAGGAGATACACCAGAGCCTGGTGCGGGATTATGCAATACTCTTTTCCCGCACCAGCCAGAATCAGCAGGAGAGGGCTGCACTGTAGCAAGACCTGGTCCGTCGGGTAAATGACATAGGCACGCATAATAGGACATATGAGCAGGTACGACATCACTGCAGTGATTTAATCAGAAATGCCCATCAGCGTGTGTCGGATATCCACAGGCAACAGGTTGCCACAGGTGGTGGGGTGGCTACACATCCCCCACTCACCAGACTGGAGGGACTACTCATAAGTGTTGTGGTTCCAGCCCGCCAACAACAACAACAGCAGCAGACATGCATTATGATGGAAGCTGGAGCCACGCAGCAGCAAGACTACGAGCGTGCAGGTAATATGCCATATGTATAGTTGACTGTTGTGTACACTGGTAGTTAATGCATGTGTGAGGTGTGTCCCTGGTTTGTAGCTATCATCATAGTATTTAATGTGCAAGTGTGATGTTCTCAATATCAGCAGCTGACCTGTGAAAGGTGACTGTTGTACTACTGACCTGTATCATACTCAGTAACAATGGCACAGTTGTGCCCACTGACATTAGTTTCCTCACTTCTGCAGGTCCCTCTGGTGTAACAGCAATGCAGTCTATCCATGCTGGTGAGTGTGTATTAACAATACCTTTAATAGTCTTGATAGTAATAGTAATATTAGGCTCACTGAGTAGTGCTCTGTGTATGCATGCAGGTGTGTCTGTGTCTGTGTGTTGATATCTCGCATACTGAGTAGTGTGCAACTGTGTGCAACTGTGTGCATGTGTGCATGTGCGCAACTGTGTATGTGTGCATGTGTGCATGTGTGCATCTGTGCACATGTGCACCTGTGCATGTGTGCACCTGTGCATGTGTGCACCTGTGCATGTGTGCATGCGTGCATGTGTGCATGTGTGGACCTGTGCATGTGTGGATGTGTGCATCACTGGTAATATTGTGTAGACATTGTAAACTGTGTTTCCTGTTTCCCTCCCACAGGTTCTGGTGCTGCTCTGGTGTCATGCAGCAGGGAACCTGAATCAGGTGCCATGGGTACTGATAATGATGACATCTGTGTAATGGCACAGGAAGGTATGCCAGGGTCCATCATTGGTCAGCCAATTGACAGTACACAGCTGTCAACCCCATCAATGCGCACAGTTATCCTGCAATGCACCCTTTGTCACCAATGTCCCTAGGTGATGGACAGGATACAGTGGGCATAGACCAGGGTAATGTGGTATCTGTGGCACATGCATCCCCACACAGCAGCCATGGGCATGACCCTGAGATGGTACCACACAGACAGATGTCCAGGGGTTCTCGTGGGAGCATCCATGGGTGTACTTCCCCTGTCAGATGTGCCCACAGAGGTCTTACAACCTCAGCTATGTTTCGGGCTGTCATGCAGGCACAGTCACGTATGGAACGGTACACCAGACAGGGTCTGAAGGAGCTGACAGCATGTCGTACAGCCATGACTGACAGTATGCGTGACATTGCGGCTGCCATCTGTAATTTCACCGATGTCATAGTCAGACATTGTGGGGACATATTAGACTGGTTCCACAACTACATGTCCATGAGCCAGGGTGATGGTGGACAGTTGAGGCATCGACGTGGGCGTATGCCAGCAACAGCAGCAGCTGTCAGTCATCGTGGATGACAACAGGGCCGCGGCCACCCCCATAGTGCCAGCAGCAGCCCCAGCAATGCTGGGTCTGTGCTGTCATCAGACTGCCCAGGGAGACCACGTGCACGTGGCTCTGGCCAGGCCCAAAAGGGATCTGTGTCCAGTCAATGAACACCTGCTTCTGATGACAGTACCCAGTCTGGGTTGGTACTGGATATGGTCCGTAGCACCCCTGCAAGGCACAGGTACCGTGTCCGTAGCCAGAGACACTGATCTGTATGACCTGGCATGTACAGTCTGTGGCTGTCCACAAACACCAGTATATGGCAGCCATGAGGTGGAACTGTGTTGCTTCCATACACATATGCGAATTGACAACACCTAGGGCCGCATACACGCACACACTGCATCAACATTGCCCCACCTTGTACTGCTGTCCCTCACCAACACACATACACATACATGTCAATTGGTGGTATCGGTGGCTGACTTAGGCATACCGAGTTCACACCCTGTGCATATGATGAAACTGTGCCACCTCCTGCAATCTGTAACATCAGTGCAGGTACAGGTTAACATGTTGCTGATGCACAGGGTGACTACATAGACGTGTAGTAATAGTATCATGTTGTTAACAGTACTGTGTGCTGATATAATTGTGGGTATATCCCAGCATGCCTGATGCAGTAAGGGTATGATTGTCATGTACTGTTGTCTACACCCATGGTAAGTACCATAGTGTATCATCTGCACATGTTGGCATACTGGTGGTAAGGATGTTAACAGAAGGCTACATACATAGGTAGCACAGGGGATAAGGTAATGAAAGTATTGATACGCAATGATGGACATGTAAACTGCAAGTGGCATGTTGCCCACACTGGACTCTGCAATGCGGATGTATGAGGATGTTGATATGTGTGCAGTACTACAGGACTGGTACAGGACACAAAAGAGCACCCTAGCACTGCAAGCTCACATCTCATACCATGCTAGACAGCCCCAACACACAAAACTAACTGTCACAGGAGGGAGAGTCCCCATACATGTCAAGGATACTGTGGTGGCAGGCCAGGTAGCATACATCCTACTAAGTATGGAACCACTGAGTAAAGGCTCAGTGTCTGTTATTTGACATGTGTATTACTGCAGGTATGAGCACCTGGGTTTCCTTCCAGTTATTGTACATCCTGACGGTACATGGTCTGTACACCTGTGTGCGCTGAGACTGGACCCTAGCCATCTGACCTGTGTATTTCCATGTACATGTGTATAGTGCCTGCATATTTGCACTGTTACCTACTGGAAGTGGTACAGCTTGTTTGTTGTACAATGGACTACATGCAGCCCTGCTTACTGTAGCTTTGTTTGCATGCATGTTTGCTTGCAGTTACCCTGGAACACTGATCCCACCTGCAATGCAGAGTTACAGAGCTTCTGTGGACTCCTAGTGACATCTGCATAGATTACTATATGTATGTCCATGTCTCACTTGACAGAACGTCACTGTTTGTCCTGTTCACATGTACGTTGCCTGTGACACATTGCATATGACTTACCTGTCATTTGTCCACGTGAGCAGTCATATATGCCAGTGCTAAGTAATCACAGGCACTACACCCTCACATACTCACCTTCTGTTGAACCAACTGCTTCGCTAGGGACGGCTTGCACCTGTCACCCCTGGGATATTGGCAAAGGCTCTTGCTACCCCCATAGTGCCTTTTTTAGGCAAGGCTCAAAGGACAAACCTACCTCCATAGGTATCACAAGGGATAAGAAACTAAGAGTAATGCTACTCAATGCCAGAAGTGTAAACCTCAAGAAGCACGTACTCGAAACTCTCCTTAGCATGGAGAACATCGATATCTGTGCAGTAACAGATACCTGGTTCAGGGCTACCGAGAGCACACCAGCACTACCAGGTTTTACCTCATACCATGCTTTTCGGCCCCAAAACTTGGACCAAACCACAAAAGGAGGGGAAGTATTGATATTCATCAAAGATACCCACACCTCCAGGTTGGTGGCAAAGCACAAAGCATCAGAGACTATCCATGTGCAACTAACAGTGGGTAAAACTGCCTTCCAGTTTATAGCCTGCAACAGACCACCCTCCCAAACCCAGGAACCCCACACAGCCTTCCTGAGAACACTGGAAAATATGAAGGTTTCAACTACCCAAACATAGACTGGGAGCATTACTCTAGCTCCAACACCCTAGCCCAAAGGTTCCTAGAATTTATAAACTCAAATGCTATGGAACAACTTGTTACCACTCCCACAAGAGGGGAAAACATACTGGACCTGATCATCACCAACATGGGGACTCTATGCTCCAGACCAGAAGTGTATCCCTCACAGGTAAGATCAGACCATAAACTAATCTCACTGGATATTCACATCCCGACCCCACCCCCTGCCCAGAAAACCACAGTGAAAAACTTCTCTAACGCAAATTCACACTCCTCAGAACCGAGGTGAAATCCTTCAAAGCCCACGAGCCTGTGGAAAATACGGCCCAGACCGCAGAATCCTCTATAAATGCATTCTATGGACACCTTCAGGAATGCATGGATCATGCGATCCCAAATAAAACCAAGACTCAATCCTCCAAAGGCAGACGTCCTGTCTGGTGGACCCCAGCCATAAACAAACTATACAACAGAAGGAGGAAGCTACTAAATGATAGAGCAAAATCCCAAAAAGGGAAGGCATCACTGATCAGTATTAGCAAAAAACTACGGGCACTCATAAAATTGTCTAAGGCCAGCTTCGAGAGAAAATTGCACTGGACACTAAGGATAATCACAAGGCTTTCTTTAGTTATGTTAGGAACCTGGGTGGTAATTCCCAGATATGCTCAGAATTAGTCCAAAATGACAAAAGAAACACCGAACCCACAGACATTGCCAACATCCTAGCTGACAGGTTCAGCGCAAACTCCCCCCCCCTCCACACCAAAAGGGCAAATATCTATCCCAGCAGAGTGCTGCCCCCCTGACATCTCAGATGCTCAGGTAAGAGCCGCCCTCTCCAAAGCAAAAAACACAGCATCAATGGGACCAGACAGTGTCCCCGGGCTGTGTCCTACATGAACTCCAAGAAGAGCTAAACCCAAACATAAAACTACTGTTCAATCTCAGCCTTACTACAGGATATGTGCCCAAAGAGTGGCGTACAGCAACAGTGGTCCCTCTCCATAAAGGTGGTGCCTCAATGGATCCTGGAAACTATCGCCCCATAAGCCTGACTAGCTTGATCTGCAAAGCTATGGAAAGGATCATCATGGACTTCATAAATAAAGATATTGGGGACCTACAGACACCGAATCCTACCCAGTTTGGCTTTGTTAAGGGCAGATCCTACCTCTTAAACCTGGTTGATTTCTTTGAAACAGTCACCAAGGCCATTGACGATGGGAAGGTCTACACAGCCTACCTGGAACTCGCAAAAGCCTTCGATATAATACCCCACTTGGGCATTAGAGAGAAGCTCACCAGCTTAAATATAAACCCCTATGTCACTAGATGCATTGCAAACTGGCTCAAGGACAGAACCCACATGGTTAGAATTGACGGAGCCATGTCAGACTCCAAACCAGTTATAAGTGGTGTCCCACAAGGCTCAGTCCTGGGACCTCTCTTGTTCGGTATATATTTCTCAGAGGTACAGGCCAACACGGAAGGACTGTGGCTGACCAAGTTCGCAGATGACTGCAAACTGGCCGCCATAATCGACTCTCCAGCCGACACAAGCATCCTCCAAAACGGCCTCATAGAAACAGACAACTGGTGCCAGAGCCATGGCCTCAAGCTAAATGCCAAAAAGTGTATAGTCATCCCCTTTGGCAAAAACAAAGTGCCCACAAATTACCACATAGGTGGTAATCCATTAAGTACAGAAGAAGTAATTAGGGACCTGGGGACCCAAGTTGATAGCAATCTCTCATTTGACAACCACATGGCCAAAGTGGTTAGAAAAACATTTTATATAGCCCACCTCATCATGAAGGGATTCACATCTAGATCAGGGGAGGTCATCGTGCCTCTTTACTCATCCCTCATCAGGCCCATAATTGAGTACAATGCCCCTGTTGAGATGTACCTTACCAGACACCTGCAGCAACTGGAAAGACCCCAAAAGTACCTCACCAAGAGGATCAAAGGGCTCAAACAGATGCCATATGCTGCCCGGTTAAAGAAACTCCAGCTCTACTCAGTGGCATACCGCCTGTTCAGAGACGATCTGTGCCTGACGTATAAAGCCATGTCCAACCCGGAATTAATGGACATGCTGCACCTCAGAATATCCAAATCCCATTGAGCTACGCGCTCGAGAGACTTGAACCTCAGCACTGAAATAAATAGGACATGCTGGAGGGACAGATTCATAACCCAGAGGCTCCCTTCACTCTGGAATAAAATCCCAGTCCAGGTTAGGCAGAGTCCCTCATTGACTCTCTTCAAGAGGAATCTTGATGAGTGGATGGGCGATTGAAGGTTTACCCCGGGTATCACTTCTGTGTCACTGTTAGACAGAGGCATAGTATACTAACCTCGAAAAAGGGCATAGCAAAATAAATTTAAAATGGGTGGCGAAAGCCAAACACATTCTGGCTAGGCTTATAAATGCCCTAGGGCAGATAGCCTAGTATGAACCTATGAACCTATGAACCTATGTACCTTGTTCTCCATTGGCCCTATGTGCTGTTAATCACCATGGCAATCACAATACTATGGTAGCATGTGCAAAGGTCACTTGTCAGTCACCTCTATGGTACAGTTGTGGAATATGTGGGTTATGTGGCAATGTCACAGCTGCCACATGTACACAGTCAACCCTCTCCCCTACACATGGACGTACAACACATGTATGAGATGCAACCACATAGCCAAACTGGGGACTAAGCACTCTGAACCCAGTACTGGCATAACCTGTCAGGTGGCATGAAATATTACAGTGACTACAATACCAGTCTGATGTAGACCTACACTGACAGCAATCCAAACACGTGAACACACTGGGCCATTCATGGAGCCTCAGAATAGCATCCTGCCTGAGCAGCACACACCTCTGCAGCTGGCACACAGGCATACATTAAGCCAGAACACAGCACGTGCAACACATAGCACACATATCCTGTGTGCCAAACAGTCACAGCCTGTACGGCTAGACAACACACCTGCTACAGTTGTGTTAGGTACATTTATTGTCCGGTACAGTGAGGTCCCACTCACCAGGCTGGACAAGGTGAAGGTCACAGTGATATGCCCGTGGGGCACTATGGTCTACCACATAACACAAGCATACAGGTCAGTCAGAGGCATGGACACATATGACTCAGTCATTGTCCATGCCACTATGGCTGACCTGTGATGTACCTCCCTGGACTACATGATAGGGAACATGGAAGGGCTCTCTGAGCATGTGGCACAGGCTGGTATGACCCTGACCTTGGCTGGCATCATACCCTCACCAGGAATGCTGACGTATTACTGAATGCTGATGAATTACTGTAGCTACAACACCCTAGCTGAAAGGTTCCTAGCATGTAGTCACTGCATTGCTATGGAACAACTTGTTACCACTCCCACTACAGGTGAAAACATGCAGCACTTGTTCATCAACAACATGTAGACTATATGCCCCAGACCAGATGTGTATCCCTCGCTGCTAGGATGATACCATATACATCTCACACTGTATATACACATACCACATGCAGCACCCACACAGAAGACCACAGTCATAATGTTATCCAGTGCAAATACCATGTATTCACATGTGGCAGGTGTCAGACATGGGAACTATTGAAGGTCACAGGTACATATGTGTATTTGGCATAAGTGTCCATTGCCATTACCGGTTTAATCAATGTCATGCATTATTGTGAACAACAACCCACACACATGGGCATTCTGTGTGACAAAAACACATGTGGCATGTGTGGAATTCAAAGCCATAACTAACTGTGCTATGACAGTAGTGAGAGACGCAGTAGCAGACCGTGCTATTTGCATTACTGGGAGATTTGCCCTCTTCCGCTGTACGTGCTGACATCATCTCTGTGTAGAGATTGGAATATGCAGCAGCTGGTGTGTTGTACTGGTTGGCAAAAGGGTCAGTTCTCTCACACATGTAATTGCACACACCCTACTTCCATCCCCCCCACACACACACACACTTGCCGTTTGCAAAAGGGACATTTCTTTCATACAGAATTGCACACACACTACCACCCCTCCACACACAGTGAACATTTGCAGGATTCAAACCCCTACCTAACTATGTTATGACACTTGAGACAGATGCATTAGCAGAGCACGCTATTCGCATTATTGGGAGGCTTCTATTCTCCTGCTGTACTTATAGGGTGCTGACATCATCAGTGTTTAGAAAGGGGAATGTGCATCCTGTAGTGTGTTCTCCTAGTTGCCAAAAGGGACATTTTTTTCATACAGAATTGCACACACACTAACCCCCCTCCACACACACTGAGCATTTGCATGATTCAAACCCCTATCTAATTATGTTACGACACTCGAGATGAAGGCATTAGCGGAGTGCGCTATTTGCATTACTAGGAGAGTTCTCTTCTCCTGCTGTACTTATAGGGTACTGACATCATCAGTGTTTAGAAAGGGGAATGTGTATCCTGTAGTGTGTTTTCCCAGTTGCCAAAAGGGACATTCCCCTCACACAGACTTGCACACACACCAACCCCGCTCACCCACACTGAGCATTTGCAGGATTCAAACCCCTTCCTAACTATATTATGACACTTGAGAAAGACACATTAGCAGAGCACACTATCCGAATTACTGGAAATCTGCTCTGCACCTGCAGTATTTATAGGGTGCTGACATCATTATTTCTGCAGAGATATGTACATCTAGTACTATCTGTCAGGTGGGGGATAGCATATATATGCATTTGCAGCAACCTACTTCACGGTCAGATATGCACATCGCACTGACAGGTTATGTTCTATACCATGCTTCGTGACCAGAGAACCTGTAACACACAACGCAACCAGTTCAGACCACCCCTCCCACATCCAGGACACACACTTTGCTTCCCTGGGAACAGTGGTTGGATTCAAGACGCTCTCCACAAGGTGCTGGAATATTTTTCCTTTTATTTACTGATAGACTTGAAGTGCGTTCAGTATCATGCACTTTTCAGCAAGTGAATACTCAACTTCTTCAGAATGCAAAACAGTGGAGCCTTCCAAAAGGCTGCCTTTAATACATCAATCAATTAACACTAATTAGAACATTTAAAAGGGCTGTTTCACTAGTTAAAACAAGCATAGTAAACTGCAACCTATAAAAACAGTATGTAAAGACTAAAACAACCACCAGGGCTAGTCAATACAAAACATGCTTGATTCTATATAATGACAATAAAATATTTAGAAGTTAGAATCCATCACGGTATAAGTAACAACACTGATGTGAAGGTGTAAACTATGTTTGTTGCTTTTTCAATATTAATGTGCAAAGTTAATACAAATCATCCCCTATGTACAAAACCATCCCCCTTTTTCAACAAATCTCTACTGTTTGGAGGTTAAGCAACTTTAGGGAGTTCTAAAAATGGCAGGGTTTTTTTGAAACAACTTTAAGAAGTTAAAACACACAATAATAATAATAGGAAGTACCATGCAACTAAAAATGAAAATAAAAATAAACTTAAAAAGAAGAATTAATGTATCTTGCTGCAAATAGGTCTACTTCCTACTTAGTTTGCGTAATTATGCATCCAGTACAAAATGTACAAGTTGTAATATGTGCTGATATTTAGTCTTGTAGGTGCCTAAATGTATATAAAGCATTCACCTATTAATAGGCTTGACAAGGGTGGGGGTGAGTTTACTACCTCTCTAAGTTCTTTAACCTCAGTATACACTGAATTGAGCACATTTCATTTATGCCAGGTCTCTGATTAGAATTAACCCTCAATTGCCAAAGGAGCTCTTTCCTTTCGAGTTTAAGTGAGTCATGACCACCCCTTCCATCACTGACCTGTTGGTCAATGGCCCTAAATTTAAACTCGTGTCCTGGATGTTCGATAGCGTGCCTTGCCAAAGCGGTGGACAGTTTATTACACCTAATGCTGTATAGGTGTTGTAAATCCTCTCGTTTAACCTTCTGTCCGTCTTCCCTATATAGAAGACTGGGCAGTGACAACCAGCTAAGTACACTACCTGTTTACTGTTGCAATTGAGTTTGTAGTTTGTTTTAAACTTCCACTCACCTATTTCAAAATTACAGCCTTCATCAATAAACTTACAGTACTTGCACATGTTACATTTAGTCATACCTTTCCTAGTTGAAAATCCCTGTTTACTACTCTCGAGGAGTTCTTTCAAGTTGCTGCCCCTTTTGTATACTATCTTTGGTTTAATTGGGAGTTTGTGTCTCAATTCATCATCATTAGCCAGGAAGTCCCAATTTTTTAGAATGATATTAAAGATAGCGTTGGAATCTAGGTTGAATGTGCAAGTAAAACTAGCCATGTAGTTCACCTCATTCCTTTCTCTCCCTTCATTAACCACTGTTACACTCTGGGTCGAACACCTCTCATTTAACAGTGGTACATATACATTCAAGGTTCTTTTTGTTTTAAATTCCTCGAAAATCTCAGTGAGGAAGTCATGAGGGTAACCCCTCCTCGAAAAGAACTGAAATAAGGTTTCACATTCACTAACAAATTCCTCATCATACGTTATCATTCTAGCTGCCCTTACTAACTGACCTTTTACAACAGATTTCTTTTGATGTTTAGGGTGGCAGCTAGAAAAATGGAGGAAGGAATTAGAGTATGTCGCCTTCCGATGTATCTTAGATACCCAGGTTTTCTTATTATAATCTTTCCTAAGGTCGACATCTAAATAGTCTATTCTATCCTTATTGAAGTGAAATGTGAAGGAAAGGAAGTCCGTAGAATTATTGAGGTACCTAATGAACTCTTCGATCTCAGTGTTTGTTCCATCAAACATCACAAACATGTCGTCTAAGAATCGAGTGTAGAAGAGGAGCTTTGAATTGTGGTCTCCTTCATTTAGTAAATAGGATCTCTCCCAAGATGCCATGACTAAATTAGCTATGCTCCCCCCACATGGGGAACCCATGGCTATCCCAATTTTTTGATGGTATAATTCCTTCTCAAATTTAATAAAATTGTATGACAGGACCACATCAATTAACTCTCCTACCAATTGACTTTCTTCACTAGTTGCTCCCAGTGACCTTAACATAGCTGGTACCCAATCTACTGTACGTTTATTGATGAAGGCTGTAATTTTGAAATAGGTGAGTGGAAGTTTAAAACAAACTACAAACTCAATTGCAACAGTAAACAGGTAGTGTACTTAGCCAAGTGTTGTCACTGCCCAGTCTTCTATATAGGGAAGACGGACAGAAGGTTAAACGAGAGGATTTACGAACACCTATACAGCATTAGGTGTAATAAACTGTCCAACGCTTTGGCAAGGCACGTTAATGAACATCCAGGACACGAGTTTAAATTTAGGGCCATTGACCAACAGGTCAGTGATGGAAGGGGTGGTCATGACTCACTTAAACTCGAAAGGAAAGAGCTCCTTTGGCAATTGAGGGTTAATTCTAATCAGAGACCTGGCATAAATGAAATGTGCTCAATTCAGTGTATACTGAGGTTAAAGAACTTAGAGGTAGTAAACTCACCCCCCACCCCTTGTCAAGCCTATTAATAGGTGGATGCTTTATATACATTTAGGCACCTACAAGACTAAATATCAGCACATATTACAACTTGTACATTTTGTACTGGATGCATAATTACGTGCAAACTAAGTAGGAAGTAGACCTATTTGCAGCAAGATACATTAATTCTTCTTTTTAAGTTTATTTTTATTTTCATTTTTAGTTGCATGGTACTTCCTATTATTATTATTGTGTTTTAACTTCTTAAAGTTGTTTCAAAAAAACCCTGCAATTTTTAGAACTCCCTAAAGTTGCTTAACCTCCAAACAGTAGAGATTTGTTGAAAAAAGGGGGATGGTTTTGTACATAGGGGATGATTTGTATTAACTTTGCACATTAATATTGAAAAAGCAACAAATACAGTTTACACCTTCACATCAGTGTTGTTACTTATACTGTGATGGATTCTAACTTCTAAATATTTTATTGTTATTATATAGAATCAAGCATGTTTTGTATTGACTAGCCCTGGTGGTTGTTTTAGTCTTTACATACTGTTTTTATAGGTTGCAGTTTACTATGCTTGTTTTAACTAGTGAAACAGCCCTTTTAAATGTTCTAATTAGTGTTAATTGATTGATGTATTAAAGGCAGCCTTTTGGAAGGCTCCACTGTTTTGCATTCTGAAGAAGTTGAGTATTCACTTGCTGAAAAGTACATGATACTGAACGCACTTCAAGTCTATCAGTAAATAAAAGGAAAAATATTCCAGCACCTTGTGGAGAACGTCTTGAATCCAACCAGTGAGTTTTTGGTTTCTTTTTCGTTCATCGGAGGTTTGTCCCTGGGAACAGTGCCAAGATATGCAGGTGTTCACATACACCATTCCAGTTGTTAACGTCAGGTACAGGTATATTGTGTGTGGGAACTACTCAGGCCTCTACAACATTACCCTACAGCCACTACAATTTGTGAGTCCATGTGCTATGGCAGAACCACTCACCACAGCCACAAGGGGGAATACATATTGCACCTGACCATCTGCGATATTGGTACTCACTGTTCCACACCAGAGGTAGACCACCATTGTTGATATCTGACCATACCCACCTTTCCCTGGATATCCATATCCCATCCCCACCCCCAGGCAAGGTTCTCACTGCAAACAAAGTGTATTTATCAAAAGCAGAATTTACACTTGTGAAGACTGGGGCAGAAGACTTCAAAGGACCCATGCTGGGGGAGTATACAGGCCACTCTGCATAATCCTTGACAATTGCATTCTATGAGCATGTGGAAGGTTTGCATTGATCATGCTATCCCAAATACACCCATGACTGCTCCACAACAGGACATCTGTCAGGTGTACACCAGCCATATATGAGCTGTCCAACAGACAGAGTGAGCTAATACATTGCAGAGCAGTAGCCCACAGAGGGAGGACATCTCTGAACAGTACTGGCACAACACTTCAATCCCTCATAATCATCACAACAAAGTGTTGACAGTGAAATTGTCCAGACAATGCAGATAAGGCTCCCCTCAGTCTGTTATTGATGCCCACTTACTGTTAGAGGTCCTCAGCAACCCTCTCCCAGCACACACCAACAACATGGATGTGGCTTAGCAAATTCAACCCCTGGGATCTCCACTGTGTCTCTGCTTGACAGAGGCACAGCACACTAGCCTCACACGGTGCCTTATGTGACCTACTTTACAGTGGCACAGTAGCCTACTGTACTGGGGAGGCAAACACCAAGCACATTCTGGCTAAGCTGTCATTCCCTAGGGCAAATAGCCTAGTGTTGACCTCTACACCCATATGTTTAATTGTCAGATGCACAATATTTGTTGCTGATAGACTGTTTACAGGTCTTTATTGCCATAGCATTCCCTGTTTCTATGAACAACTTGTGTATCTGTGGAAGATGTTTGAATATGGGAGGGATCCACTATATCACGTATGTCTCTGTAGTCATTTAACTGTGTGCACTGGGCAGATTGCTGTAATGTGGTTGGTTCCTGGAATAACACGTACAAATACCAGATATGTGTGGCCAACTGCTAAACTGAGATTTAGCCTGTGTGTGTGAGCATGCCCAGTTCAGGCTTCCCATGGCATGTTGTCTGACATATATCTCATTTATCAAAGTGTGCGAGCATGCCCAGTGTGAGCTTTCCATATGTTGAACTCTGCAGCCCACCACATTTGTGGATGAGTGTGAACTTCAACAATATCTCACGTTTATGGTTGTGTGTTGTGTGTCAATTTGTGTAGTTACTGTCCAACTGCTTTGTGTCTGAACACAACAGGGATTATACTCTGCCTGCAGGGTTTGCATGGGACACTTTGCATACAGTTGTCAACATCCTTTCATACTGACCTAACACTGTAGTACCGTATAGTGTACTGGTTCAGTACTTTCACTGTGGTGGACAGTATCCTGGGCTTTAGTCCTATCACTGCTTTACATTTTCATAGTGAGCACAACAGCCTGGTTAGGGGCCAGTTGTGCACATCTGACCATGTTGCATTATGTTCAGATATGAACTACTTAAACCAGGCTTGTCCAACATTGGTAGTGTATTCCACAACATAGGTGTACATTGGCAAACACTAGCGATGTGCCCTAGGCCATTTGTAATGCTAGTCGGAGAGTGTGTTTGTCCTTCGACACACATTGTAAGTGGAGTTTGCCATGACATATGTCATGGTTAGTATACTGTACCTCTGTCTACCGTGACATAACAGTGATACCCAGGGTAAACCTACCATCTCCCATCCACTCATCAAGATTCCTCTTGAGGAGAGTCAATGAGTGACTCTCTGGCTAACCTGTACTGGGAGTTTACTCATGAGTGGGGGTGGCTTCTGTGTTATGGATCATTCAGTACAGCTTGTCCTATGTATGTCAGTGCTGGGGTTCAGGTCTCTCATGTGCATAGCTCACTGCCATTCAGATTGTAATAGGTGCAGCATGTTCATTGATTCCAGCTTGGATATGGCTTTATACATCAGGCACAGCTTGCCTCTGGGTGGGCAGTATGGCAGTGTGTGGAGCTGTAGTTTGTTTAATCAGGCAACACATGGCATCTGTTCAAGCCCTTTGATACTCCTGGTGAGGTACTTTTGGGGACATTACAGTTGATGGAGGTGTCTGCTGAGGTACATCCCACAGAGGCTATTGTAGTCAATTGTAACGCCGATGAAGGATGACTGCAGAGCCACAATGACCTCCCCTTATCTAGATCTGACAATCTTCATGATTAGGTGGGTATATGGTATGTTTCTGTAACCACTACAGCCACATGTTTGTCCAATGCAGGATATCTATCAACTTGTGTCCCCAGGTCTCTCATTACTTGTTAAGTACTTAATGGGTTAACACCTATGTGGTAATTGGTGGGCACTTACTGTATATCTACAGGGGTTGACTATACACTTTTCTGCAATTAGCTTGCTGACATGGCTATGGCACCAGCTGTCTGTTTCTATGTGGCCCTTTTGTGGGATGCTTGTGTCAGCTGGAGGGTCAGATATGGTGGCCAGTTTGTAGTCCTCTGCAAACATGTTCAGACACAGTCCTTCCATGTTGGCCTGTACCTATGGGACATATATACCAAACGAGGGAGGTCCCAGGGCCAAGCCTTGTGGAATGCCAGTTATATCTGGTTTGTAGTCTGATATGGCTGCAGCATGTCTGACCATGTCAGTTCTGTCCTTGGTCTGGTTTGCAACCCCTCTACAGACATAGGGGTTTATATTTAAGCTGGTGAGCCTATCTATAATGAACACGTGGGGTATTGTATGGAAGCCTTTGCAAGGTCCAGCTACGCTGTGTGGACCACATTGCCCTCATCAATGACCTTAATGACTGTTTCAAATGAGTCAAACATGTTTAAGGGGCAGGATGTGCACTTAAGAATGCCACACTGGGTAGGGTCCGCAATATCTTTATGTCTGCGGTACATGCTGATCCTTTCCATAGCTGTGCAGACCAAGCTTGTCAGGATTCTGGGGTGGTAGTTTGTAGTATCCATTCAGGCAACACCTTTGTTGAGAAGGACCACTGTTGTTGTACACTGTTCTTTGGGTACATATCCTGTGGTGAGGCTGACATTGAGCAGTAGTGTGATTTGGCATTCCATTCTTCTTGGAGTCCATGTTGGACTCAGCCCAGGACACCATCTCATACCATTGCTGCTGTGTGTTTTGCTTTGTAGATGCTGGCTGTTACCTCAGCATCTGCAATGTCAGAGGGGCAGAAGTCTGCTGGGATAGATATTTTGCATTCTGGGGGGGGGGGGTTTGCACTGCACCTGTCAGGTTGTATGTTGGCAATATGTGTGTGTGTTTGGTATGTTGTTTGTAATATTTGAGTGATTCAGAGCATATCTGTGAATTCCCAACAAGGTTCCTACCATCAGTTGAGAAAGCCTTGTAATTATCCTTAGTGTCCTGTACAATTTGTATCTTCATAGGTTCATAGGTTCATACTAGGCTATCCACCCTAGGGCATTTATAAGCCTAGCCAGAGTGTGTGTGGCTTTGCCACCCTTGCTATGTGCATATTATGGCCATTTATGATTTACTTTACTGTGCCTCTGTCTGGACGTGACACAGTGAAGACCCCCAGTGTACATCTACGATCATCCATCCACTTGGCAAGATTCCTGTTGAAGAGTGTCAGTGAGGGGCTCTGCCTAACATGGAGTGGGATTCTGTTCCAGGGTGTAGGGAGCCTCTGGGTTATGTATCTGTCCCTCCAGCACATCCTATTTCATTATGTGTTGAGGTTGACATCTCTCACTCTCACAGCTTCGATGGCTTTGGGTTTTCTGGGGTGGAGCATGTCCATTACTCCTGTGTTGGACATGGCCTTGTACAACAGGCATACAATGCCTCTGTGTAGGCAGTATGTGACTGCATTCAGCTGGGGTGTCTATAGCCAGGCAGCATATGACATATATTTGAGACCCTTTATCCTCTTGGTGAGGTACCTTTGAGGTCTTTCTAACTGCTGCAGGTGTCAGGTAAGGTACATCTCAAATGAGTTATTGTACTAGATTAAGGGTCTGATAAGAGAACAGTATAGGGGCACAATGACCTCTGTTGACGTAGATGTGAATCCTTTCATGATACGGTGTCCAATATAGACAGTCTTCCTAGCCACATTGGCAATGTGAGTGTCACATAACAGGTTACTGTCCACTTGTGTCCCTAAGTCCCTGATTACTCCTTGCATACATAATGGTTTACCACCTATGTGATAATTTGTGAGTACCTTGTTTGGTATTTGGTGGGACATTCATACTGTCCAGTGTCTTCAGGACGGCTGGGTGGGGTTCCTGTGTGTGAGAGTGTGGTCTGTAGCATGCTACAGAGTGTACAGCAGTTTTGCCTACGGTTAGTTGCACATGGGTGGTCTCCGATGCTTCGTGCATTGTCAGTTACCTGGACGTATGGGTGTCTGTGCTGAATATGGATACTCCCCCTTCTTTTATGTTTTGGTCCAGGTTTTGGGGCCATAACGCATGATATGAGGTATAACCTGGTAGTGCTGGTGTGCTGTCAGGAGGCTTGCAGCAGGTTTCTGTCACTGCATGGACATCAATGTTCTCCATACTGGGGAGGGCCTCGGGAGCATGCATATTGAGGATTACACGTCTGGCATTGGTCAGCATTACCCTTATGTTTCTTTCCACTTATGTTTTCTAGGGTGGTGGGTTAGTCTTTTCAGCCTTGCCTACGAAAGGCTCTATGGAGGTGGCAAAAGCCTTATCCAATATCCAGACACCCAGGGGTAACAGGTGCAAGCCATCCCTGGAACAGCAGCGTGGCTTGTCAAGCATGACATCCCAAGCAGACAGACATTGGATCCCCTTGGAATGACACCAGTAATGGTGCCACTTGTTAAAGCTGATCATTCTGTGTTTGTACTGTGGCATTATTCTTGGTGAGGGTAGGATGCTGCAAATGGTCAGTGTCATACCGGCCTGGACTACATAATCAGAGAGCTCATCTATGTCTCTTTTCATGTAGTCCGGGGAGGTACATCTCAGGTCATTCACGCCAGCATGGACAATGACTGCATCATATTTCTACTTGCTTTGGGGTGACCTGCATACTTGTGTTATGTGGCGTATTGTAGCAGCCTACAGGCAGCTTACTGTACCCTTTCCCTTGTTCAGTCTGGTGAGTGGGACAGCAGTGTGTCTGACTATGGAGTCACCTATTACAACTGTATCTGGCATGTTGTTTCTCCTTCTGGCCTGTGACTGTTTGGCACACCAGCTTTGTGTACTATGTGTTGCATGTGCTATGTTTGGAGGTTGTGGTTGCTTGGGTGTCTGCTTTGGAGGCCTCTGTTGGTGTGGTGTGTTTGTAATTAGGGACTCCGGGAATGTTTTTCTGTGTTTATGTCTTTGGTTTGCAGTTGTGATAGGTCTATGTGGGACTGGGTTTGTGGTGTGTGTGGTTACCTTCTCCTCCTGACTAGTTTTGACAATACTGAGTTGAGGGAGCTCAGTCTCCAGTTTGGATAAATGGTTGCATCTCTCACATATATTTGTATTTCTTGGGGGGAGTTGAGGGTTGTCTGTGTACTTGGGGCAGGTGTAACATTGCCTCAAGATTCACAGATTCAACTTGTTGTAGCTGGCCTTAGTGGATTGTATGTATGGACATATTTTATTGCCATACTACTGATGAGTGATTACTTCCCTTTTTATGTTTGCTCTATCATGTAGTAGCTTCCTCATTCTCTTGCATGGTTTGGTAATGGCTGGAGTCCACCATGCCAGATGCCTGCGTGTATGGCATTGTGTCTTGCTTTTATTTGGGATTGCATAATCCAAGCATTCCTGGCAGTGTTCATGGAATCCCTGTATAACAGGTTCTGAGGTGTGGCCCATATTTTGCACCTGCACAGGGCCTTTAATGGATTCCACATCAGTTTGGAGGAGTGCAACTTTTGCTTTACACATGTTTTTCACTGTGGTTTTCTGGCCAGGGACTGTGGTCAGGATGTGTTTATCCAGTGTGATTACTCTATGGTCTGGTCTTACCAGTGAGGGATACACTTCTCATCTTGCCATCCAGTACCAATGTTGCTGATTATCACATCCAGTATGCTTACCCCTCTTATGGGAGTGGTACGTTGTTCCTGGGCATTTTGGTTTATGGATTCTAGGAACTTTTGTCCTACAGTGTTGGAGCTAGTATAATGCTCCCAGTCTATGTCTGGGTATTTTCAGTCACCCAATATAATGTGGTTTGGAGGCCTTGATATATTCATATATTCCAACATAGGCCAGGTGCAGTTACTGGTGTTAGGACGGTAGTCTGTAGCAGGCTATAAACTGGGAGGCAGTTTTAGCCACTGTTACTTGACCATGGCTAGTCCATGCTGCTTCTTGTTGTGGTACCAACATGGGGGTGTGGTTATCCTTGATAATTATTGCTAGTCACCCTCCTTTCGTAGCTTGTTCCATGTTTTGAGGCTGTACAGCACAGTATGAGGTGTAACCTGGTAGTGTTAGGGTGCTGTTGTGAGCCTTGACCCAGTTTTCTGTTACAGGACAGATATCAACATTCTCCATACTGGGTGAGTTTAGACTGCATGCATCTTGCTGTTTAGACTTCTGGCATTGGGTAGCATTACATCTAGGTTCTTATCCCTTGTGATACCTATGGAGGTGGGTTTGTGTTTTGAGCCTTACCTATTCAGGGCACGCTGTGGGTAACAACAGCCTTTGCCAGTATCCATAAGGCCTGGACTGATAGGTGCACACCACCCCTAGCAGGTGGAGCATCATGTCATGCTCAGCATGTCATCCCAGGCTGGCACACATTGGATCCCCTTTGACTAACTGCAATACTTCAGCCAATTATTGCAATTGATCATCTCAGTGTCATATTGTGGCATCATGCTTGGTGAGGGTAGGATGTTAGTCAGGGTCATCAAGTGTGCATATACTACATGGTGTTACATTGCTTAACACATGGCATTCATGCCTCAGGTGGTGCTGCAGGGCTGCCTCTGATGGATGCACATACTACACTCCCTGTACATGTTTGAGAGCAGGTTATGTCATTTTAGGCATCCCTGTTATTATATGAGTAAGTCAGAGAGGGGTATCATTCCCAGGGTTCCTACTGAGCCAGTGTATGTGCTATGCGTTGCCTCTTTGCCAAGGCCAGGGCATACTGGGCATGCCTCCTTCTGCCTACTGGGGCAGGCGCAGGTTGTTCCTCCTCCGAGTCAAGCTCTGCTTGTGATGGCCTTGGCAATGGTGGGGGGCTGTATGGCCTAGCCCTATGCTGGTCCTACTGCAGCTGTTTTTGCAAGATCATATTATGTAGCATAGCACATACCATGACACTTTGGGTACATGTAGTTGGTGAGTACTGCAAGGCTCCACCAGATGTGTCCAGACACCGGAACCGTGACTTGAGCAGCCCAAACACACGCTCTATTACATTATGTGTTTGTGCGTGTGCCTCATTATGGCGTTCCTGTTCAGGTGTGTGTGCATTTCTGATGGATGTCATCAGCCATGGCTCCAGTGCATAACCTGCATCCCCCACTAGGTGTCCATGTGGGATGTCCCCATTGGCAAATGTCTGGTACAGCTGCGTCAAATGCCAGATATGGGAATCATGGTAGCTCCCAGGGCAGCCAGCACACACATTCATTATTATGCCCTGGGCATCACACACGACCTGGCAGTTGATGGAGGGGAAGCCCTTGCAGCTAATGTAGGCCCTACCCTGCTCACCGGCTGGTGCTTTGATGCATATGTGCGTGCAGTCTATTCCACCCACTACCTCAGGGTATTCTGCTATTTGCTGGAAGAGACGCATATTGCTAGCCAATACCTCACGGGCATTGGAGAAATATACATGATCACCGACATGTGCTGACATGGCATCCAGGAACTGGTGCAGTACCCTGGGGGCCGATGCCTGTGATATCCCCATCATATCACCAGTTGGTCTCTGGAAGGTACCTGTTGCTAGTATTCTTATGCCAACACATACCTTGGTTTCCACTGGGATGGGTTCCCCTCTGTTGGTTCTGTGTGTGAGGCGTGGCCTGCACAACTCGACAATTTGCTGCAGGAGGTCTCTGTCCACTCTATAGCTCTCTACTATCTCCAGCTCATGTAACCCATGATAGGTGACCCTGGGCCTGTACACTCTTCTCCGTCTCCTCTCTGTGGGTTGTCTGGCACCATCTGCATTGTCACCACCCTCAGCAAGTAGCCTATGTCTCCTTATGACAGCTATGGCAGCACATAGCATTTCTGCTCTGAGTTCAGCTTTTTCAGTTTTCACTTCTAATAGCTTAGTCCTGTCTTGCAGTGTCTCTTGAGAGAAACATCCTGCACTGCTGTTTGCAGAGTTTTAAGTGCTTGGCTGAGCTACTATTCTGCCTGTGTAATTGCCTGCTTCTAATTGTTTTCACCTGCTAGCTCCAGCAGTATTCCCTGCTAGCTTCCTACTAATTCTCTTGCTTCCTTTTTCCTTTCTGTTTCCTCAGGGGGGAGCAACGTGCATACCAGCAGAAACATGCTCACAGTGGCTTACACGCACGCACACATGCTTACACGGTTCAGAATCTGCTTATTCGAGTTAAAACGTGTGCACACCAGCTCAAACAGTGTTACAAGTCTGCTAACAGGCTCCCACATGCTCAGTCTGCCTTACACGCGCGCACACTGCCCTACTCGTGCTTCATGGCGCCCACACGTGCGCATGCACGCCCAGCAAGAAACTTTGGTGTAAGCAACAGTGTACACCTTCCATTTCTTGACTTTCCCATGCTTATGTTCTGGCACTCCTCTTTCCATGATATGTGTCTGACATCTGTCATGTAACACTGACCTCCAATGAACTGTATTTCTTTCTACCATTCCCCCCTGTGATGTCATCTATCTCTATTCCTCCCCCTTATGTATCTCTTACATTACTCAGAATGTGCTCATTTGCTATGTGACAGTGGAATTCGGTATCCTAACACTCATTTACATCAGATTGCCTACTAATGCTTAGTTACATGTCTTAGACTCAGCTTCTCCCCTTAGCAACCACTAAACGGTGACCATGTTGTTTTTGGTCTGCTAGTCCCTGCATTGTAAATCCATGTATTGCATAAAACCCACATTTGTGGGTTTATAACCTTCATTTTTATGTTTTATACAGCGCAGCCCGTTTGTGCGGGGCTGCTCTGCGTTTAAACACCGGCGATCGCTGAAAAAAAAAAATATTTCTTTTTCATATTTGCATCGGGGTACCTTGCCAATAGCCACATATTTGGCCATTGGCATGCTGCCTGACACATATGCACCCTTTATTTGGAGCTGACATGGCTCCATTGTGGTTTTTGCAGAAACTTACTCAGTTGTCAACTGAGTACATTTCTGCAGCTAAAACGGCTCTTACACGGGCTGCTTTGGGCTTCGTGGATCACTAATCTACCTCATTTGCATGCCTTTGGGCTGCAAGTGAGGTGATTAGCACGTTTTAGCTAGTCTCTTACATGGACTTTAGGGCTGTTCCTTGATCGCAAAGGCTGCATGGAGTCTTACACTACTCTTAGACTCCGTGCAAGCCTTCGTGAAAACTGCCCGAAATATATGCATAAATAAATAATGTATGAGGAGTATGTGCAAGTATGTGTTTCTTTTTTGAACGTCTTAGATATCTGCAATATATGTTGTATTTATTATATGTGAACTCTATTATATAAAAAAATGCCATGATTGTTAAAGAAATTAGATGTAAGCTGTAGCTGTTTGAAAAATAAAGTGAATGAAGTTTATAGAAATCAGTGGTGGGAACTTAAACTGATTTTTGCCATAATGAAGTTATGTAGTGTAAATTTGTTCCACATGGTTCACTTTCGAATTATGTATGCAAAAACCAAGAAAAACATCAAAGTGTACAAGACCAAGTAGGGTTGGTCACAGGTCACTGTGAAGTAACCTGTGTCAGACAGAATAAAATGAGTGTTGTTTTAATCTTTCTGCGTAGCTTAGTGAGTTTACACCAGCAACCAGGAAGTGCATGATGCATAAGGTAAGTGAAGGTATCCTTTTAATTTTGCCCTATTTCCCACTGTATGTAGATGAGGTTTGCAGCAACCTCGGAGTTGGTATATATAGTTGGGGTGTATGGGGATGAAGCTCCCCACATTGGTTGGTTGCATTCATGATGTTGGCCAACTATAATTGAAATCTTCGGTAATGTTCCATTATGATGTTTTCCGTAAGATATTTAGCCATTCGAGGGTTTATGTTTTCGATGACCGAACATAGATCTTTTCAACACAACTAGTGCAAGTCTGACTCTTGCTAACTATCATTCTGTTGTTCACTTTGTTTGTCATAAAGTTTCCCTCTCTCTCTCTCTTTATAAATAATATGCTTATCATCTGGGATAGGTTTTATCTCATATAACGTTAAGTGGCACAGACGTTAAGAGAACACCCTCTATTTTGTATTGCGCTCTGCTTAATTTCTGTCTGCATAATGGTAGATCACACTTAAGTCCAATTAGTATCAGACGTTGTGCAGAAGGATATTAAGTGGTGCATACCTACACACACATACATATATATATATATATATATATATATATATATATATATATATATATATATAAATATATATAGACAGATATAGATATAGATATAGATACACACAGACACACACGTGTATATCTATCTAAAGCTAGAGATACATAGATATATATGTATGTGTGTGTGTGTGTGTGTGTGTGTGTGTGTGTGTGTGTGTGTGTGTGTGTGTGTATATATATATATATATATATATATATATATATATATATATAAATACAGAGAGAAATTTATACTGCAGTTTCCCGTACTTAACATCTTTAGACATCCATATGTATGTATGTATGCACATTTTAGTGTTTTCCACCTAAATTAGTGTAGCTAGTAGCATAGTCCAGATACAGGTTTGATGCATCTGGCTTTGTTTGTAGTGGCTGTTGTATTCTGAGCACATTTTCCAAGCCATTTTTGATTTGAAAGGGCCCTTCTACACCCTTATGCTTATTGCAACCTGTCTGGTGAAGGATGATTGGTCTAGGGCTTGGAGTAAACACCTTTATTGGTTCTTCTAAGTTTCTTAAGTTTTTTTTTTTTTTTTAAGTTTTGAGCATCTGGTATTTAAGCCCTGCATTTGAGCAGGTATGTGCTTGTTTGCACATCACTCAGCACTGTGCACTGCTGCACAATTGTGTGCCATACCTGGACATATAATTTAAACAGTGTTTCCCTTACATACAGCTGTAGTACATTAGTGTAATCCTCATCTTTAGTACATTTCTGGTCTAAGAAGTATTGCTAGTGAGCTGTGACCTATTAAACTGCCAGTCAAAAACCCCATCAGAAATACCCATTTACAGAGCACCTCCTGGATCAGTCCTGAAAGTGCCCCCTTTATGGTAACAGTTCTTCAAACTTAGCATTATGGATAGTTGGACTACCCTTTTTTCTCCTGCCAGCTTTGTTGACTTGCATCTCCTCAGGCAGTGTAGCAACTGCCTGATGTACACTGATAACTGTCTACTAATAACTCACTCTAGTACAGAGTACAAGAGATGTATCTACACCAAGAATCTTGAATCCCTGCTCTCTCACTCTTAAACAGCAACATTGAAGAGGTTGTCAACTCATCCACCACTGCTTATACACATAGTGACACTATTCATGCATATAGTACACAGCCAGTGCATAAATGAACATAAGCAGAGGCTCTCTCAAAACACTCATTGAGACATCAGATACCACCAAAACAAAACACTGCCACAATTAACACAGTTTCCATAGCACCCAGGACACATAGCAATACCAGTGTCTCACCTGTTATGTCCTTAAGGTGTAACACTGAAAAATCAAATTTACTTGTCATTGGAGACTCCATAGTGAGACAAACAGTTGTCCCACTCACCTGGGTTGATATGGAGAAAGTCACGGTCAGCTGCCTATACTGTGCCAGGATCTATCAGGTCATGCATGCACTCAGGTCTCTCGGCACAACTACCATTATGACTTTGCCATAGCTCATACTGGAGTGAACAACCTGAGATATACCTCACAGGACTTTATGAAAAGAGACACAATTGAGGTCTCCAAGTATGTGTCCCAGGCAGATATGTCCCTAGCCTTAAGCAGCATATTATCCTCACCTAGAATGATGCCACAGTATAAACAGAAACTGATTGATTTCAATAATTGGCTTAGTTTTGGTGTCATTTAAAGTGGATCCAGTTTCTGTCAGTCTGGGATGACATGGTCAACAAAATTTGCTGCTTTGCTAGGGATGGTTTGCGCCTGGCACCACTAAGCTTTCAGCTACTGGCAAAGGCTCATGCCTCCCCCAAAGTGGCTTTTTTAGGGAAGGTCTCAAAATCAAAATTGGTGACATGAAAACTGCCAACCATAACAAAATAAGGGTTATGCTGCTAAATGCTAGGAGCTTAAACCAAAAACTGTGCACCCTGGAAGCACTTCTATCAGTGGAGGATATAGATGTCTGTGCAGTTACAGAAACCTGGTTCAAGGCCTCAGGGAGTACCCTGGCCTTTCAAGGCTACAATGCCTTCAACACCTTCAGATCACAGAACAAACGTGAGAACCAAAAGAGGTGGTCTTTCTATCTATATTAAAGATAAATTCACCTCTTGACTAGTTAGACTGGACAACTCCTTGGAGTTACTCCAAGTTAAGATTAGTGTGGGTAAGACCCCCATTCAAGTCATATCTAGTTATAGATCCTCCCTCCATGGATCATGATGTGCACGAGGCTCACATGACCAAACTAGATTCAATCCAAATATTGTCAAACACTCTGGTCATGTCGGAGTTCAATTATCTCACCATCAGCTGGGAAACCCACTCTAGTCCTAACTCACTAGTGCAAAAGTTCCTTGTTAACTCAAATGCCCTAGAACAAATTGTTTAAACTCAAACAAGACAACAAACATACTAGATCTGGTCCTCACTCACAAGACAGACACCCCACCGCAACTGTTGGGCCCTCATTAGCTAAATCTGACCACAAATCAGTCACCTTTGAACTGGCAGTAAAACCAAAATCTCATAAAGGGAAAAGTCAGACTAAAAAAACTTCACCAAAGCAAGCTATACCCTCCTAGGTGAAGGTATAAATGCATTCCAAGCCCCACCCCCAGCTGGAAGTGGTAACTACACCAAAGCTTCACTAAAGCCCTGTGCAATCACTTGTGTAAATATATAGACTCGGCTATTCCAGAGACAATCAAAGCCAGATGCCCAAGTAAAAGAAAAATGCACTGATGGACATCCAGCATCAACAAACTTTATAAAAAACAGAAAAAGTTGCTGTTTAGAAAAACTAAGACAAGGCCCCAACAATGGAAAAGCACCCTCCTCAGTCTCAACAGGCAAATAAAACAACTTGTCCAATCATCTGGGTCTATATTAGAACACTGAACGTTCAAAATGTTGAGTGTTCTAATACTGACCCATTTTCAGTGAACGCTGAAAATATCAAATAAACAGAAAAACAATTTTTTTCCTAGGGAAAGAAGTCAGTTGTCCATTTCTGTTGCTTCGGTATTTTCAGAGCTGTGGTGGAAAGTTACTGTTTGGGTTCAGGTAAGTGTGCGATTGTGTGGACATGAGGGTTAGGGCGGGTTAGGTGAGTTACGGTTAGGGTGCGCGTCAGGTAAGTGTGCGATTGTGTGGATGTGAGGGTTAGGGTGGGGTAGGTGAGTTAGGGTTAGGGCACGGGTGAGGTGACTGTGCGATAGTGACGGACCTTAGGGTTAAGGTTTGGGTTAAGGTAAGTGGATAGTTACTGGTGTATGTATAGTTTAGTGCAGGGTTAGGTGTAAGAGTTTAGGTGTATGTGTGTGGATTGCTGTTTGTTTGGTGTGCTTGAGTTGTTTGTATGTGTTTTGGAACAGCAAATTTTTTCCCTAGGAAAAAATTCTCTGTTCTGTATGTTCAATGTTTTAATATTTCAATTCATAGGGTTCGATATTAGAACACTCTAAATTTTTAATGTTTGGTGTTCTAATATAGACCCAAATCATCTAAAGGTAACTTTGAGCAAAAAAACTTAGCAATTACAGCCAAAGATAATCATAAGGCCTTTTACAGCTATGTAAGTAGCCTAAAAGGTAGGACCCAAGCATGTGTCAAACTAGTGACTAATGGTATCACACACACACACACGCACACACGCACACACGCACACACACACACACACACACACACACACACACACACACACACACACACACACACACACACACACACACACACACTGATCCCACAGAGATAGCAAACCTGCTAGAAGACAGATTTGGGGAAAATTTCACTCCCTTATCCCCTCCAAACATATCACAAACCTTGCCCTGAACTTCCCACCCACCCTATATATCTGAAGAGCAGGTCATTAAAGCCTTGTATAAGGCAAAATACATCCTCAATGGGACCAGATGGCATCCCAGGCTGTCTTCTAAATAAACTAAAACATGAACTAGCATCACCATTAAGTACTCTATTCAATCACAGCCTAACAATTGGCTTTGTTCCTGCAGAATGGAGAACAGCGACAGTTATTCCCCTGCACAAAGGTGGCTTAGCAACAAACCCAGGGAATTATAGATCCATAAGTCTGACCAGCCTCATCTGTAAAGCTCTGAAACATATCATGGACTTCATAAATAAAGACACAGATGACCTTCAAACCCTGGATCATACCCAATTTGGCTTCTTCAAGGGCAGATCTGTCTGTTAAACCTGGTGGATTTCTTTGAAAATGTGACCAGGCCATTGACGAGGACAGATCTGTACACAGAGCATACCTCGACTTGGCAAAGGCCTTTGACACAATCCCACACTCAGGTATTACCAATAAACTTAGCAAACTGAATGTAAACCCCTTTGGTGTAAGATGGGTTGCCAGCTGGCTTACAGACACGTCACACATTATCAAAGTGGGTGACTCCACATCAAACAGCAGACCTGTCACCAATGGGGTGCCACACGGGTCAGTGCTGGGCCCCTACTGTTTGGTATATACTTCTCAGAAGTTTAGGCCAAACTAAGGGGCTGTGGCTGACCAAGTCTGGGGATGACTGCAAACTGGGTGTAATTATTTAATCCCTAGATGATGTCAGTATACTTCAGGAGCATGTTATGCAGACGGATTGCTGGTGTCTTAGTCACGGTCTCAAACTGAATGCAAAGAAATGCATCATCATTCCCCTTTGGTAAAAAAAATATCCCTTCACACTATCAAATTAACAATACCCTATGTATCTATGAAGTGGTAAGAGATCTGGGATCACAAGTAGACTGCGACCTTAGCTTTGACCACCATGTGTCTACTGTAGTAATGAAGTCTTTCTATGTAGCACAATTGATTAGCAAAGGCGTCGTCTCTAGAGCAAAAGAAGTTATAACCCCTCTATACCCTTCACTAATTAGACACATAATGGAGTATAATGCCCCTTTCGGTATGTACCATACAAAACACCTGCAGCAATTAGAGAGACCTTAAAGGTTTCTAACTAAGAAGGCAAAGGGATACCAGTATGTGCCTTACACAGACATAGTAATGTTCCTTCACTATACTCAATATCATGTAGACTTCTTAGGGGAGACTTATCCCTGGCTTACAGAGTAATCTCTGACCCAAACCTAATGAATTTGCTGCACATCTCTAAATCAAACGGGACTAGAGCTACCCATTCCAGGGACCTAAATGTGGCCTACATCTTGAATAGGGCAAACTGGAGAGACAGATTTGTCTCCCAGCAACTGTCACATCTTTGGAATAGGCTGCCAATTCATGTGAAGCAGATCACATCTATGACACTGTTCAAAAGGAAGCTGGACAAGTGGATGAGGCACTGTAAATTCTTACCAGAGATAGCGCCCACAACCCTCTTGGACATGGGCAGTAATTACTAAATACAGTCATAGGTATTGACTAGAGTATCTATGTTATTACATTGGGATGAAACGACTAAGCTTGAAATTACCTCTGGGTCGATAGCCTAGTAACCTCCTATGATCCTATCCATATAAAATGGCATCCTTTGCACTCTTTTTAGTATTCAGTAATGCAGTGAAATGACTGCAAAATCAGAAATAAATATTATTATGTTGTCACATCTACATTGCTGTATTCAGGCTGTTATCTAAAGGCTCCCTTATTGAAATTTGGAACTTGTAATGCTGGGGGCTTACAGACCAAAACATATTGAAAATCCTGAAGAAGACTGAATCTTGTATATTGCTTTTCTCCTTTAAACTTCTTTTTTGCAAAGGACACCCCTCCCCCGCATCTCATGATGTGGGGGTAATGCCCCCAACACTTCACTTGTAAATTTATATATACGGACACTGAGATTGCTATACTTCTGAGATAAGGGAATATTCTGGAAAATGGCCACCTCAGATTTAATATATGTAAGTCTGTTTCTTTTCATCCATTCAATCTTCATGTTTTGGGAGTTGCTCTATCAGGTCCTGACATTTCAAATGATTACTGTATCATCTGCCATTATGTTTGAAGATCATGCGCAAAGGTTTAATAACATTTCTTTTTGTTATACGTATGCCCTCATCTTGTGATGTGGACTTTCTGATTATTAAATGGGTATGTCTTACTCTATTTACTTCAGTTGAC
>NC_056741.1:191326366-191388866 GCF_019279795.1 Protopterus annectens | reverse complement strand
TGCACTGACCACACCTCTGAACTGTGATATATAACAATAAGTATCCTGTTTTTTTTTGCTTATTTTTACTAGTTATTGCTTACTGTAGCCATTTATATCACTTATTATTGTCTGCTGCATACTTTTTGCTGCATTTTATTGCTATAAACTAATCTACGCAGTTGTACTAAAACTGTCTGCTTACAGGGCCTGATAAATAGATTTTTACTGCCACATTGTAAAGCTTTTTTAACTAGTTTCACTGTGTGAAAGGTATTAACTGGAAATTTTCATCATTTGTTAATCATCTGTTTGTTTGTTCTGATTTCCTGCCAAGGAGTGTATCATATAACTGATTTGTTTGCAGTTAAAAACATTATCTTGAGTCTCCTTGCTCCTTTAGCTGTTTAAAACTTTCATTTAGTAGGTTACTGCTGTTTTTCAGCTGTGATAGACATTTCTGTAGTGTTTTCTGCCTAAAATAGTGTAGCTAGTAGCTGTAGTATAGTTTACCACCCTTCTGCCCTGTCGGTGTCTTGCTCTTATACTTGGTGGCTTTGCCGTTGCCTGCCCCTACTGTAGATTTGATTGGGGACACTTCTCCCAGTCTAGTATCATTAGCTCATTCTACCTAATACAGAGAGAACATATGAGAAGGCCAACCCACTTAGTTTCTTAATCTTGAATAATTTTCTGTTACTCCTTTCTCCCTTTCCACTTTATAAAAAAAAAACACTTTGCTAGACTCTACCATTACTAGAATCTCCTTGTGTTCTGACTGAGGGTGCTTCTCAAACAATTTGGAAATATAGAGTGGATAAGTATATTTTTTGGCACTTTTTAACTGTTCAGATTTCTGCACTGTCTTAATTTTTGCTTGACTTAATTATTTATATATTTGCTGGCATTGTTTCCTGATACTCTAAGTGCCTCCATTTTGATTTTTTCCCTAATTTACTGCTTTCTGTACTTGTTTGAGTATTTTTTTTAGTTTAATTGCATTTATTTAAACTGTATTTGCATTAATATTGACATACACTCAAGTGTGCTAACTTGAACTGCATTTGAAATGTTTTTACTGCTGTTTTAGCTGCTTTTCTGTAAAAAAAAACTCTAAGCTTGTTTCCCACCTTTCCTGTAACTAGTCTAGTCCAGATACAGATTTGCTGTATCCAGGACTGTTTGTAAGCTTCTGAGCACCCCAAAGCCTTTCTGTGTTGGAGGGAAGCCTTCTAGCTTATCAGTGGGAGTGTTAAGCACTAGATAGCCTATCAACCACAACAGGAGTGGTTTCTGGCCCAGGAATTGTAGTTTATTGACCGTTTGGGCAGTTATTCCATCCCTTTCAACTTTCTGGTTTAAAAGCCCGCATTTGTGTGGGTTTGCATTTGTTTAAGCTCTGCTCAGTGATGCTGAGCAGAGGTAAACTATTACTGTTGTCAGAAAGTTTGCTCTTCAATTTTTCTCTAAGATCTTGCTAGTTATTTCTCTCTTGCACTTCAGATAGCCTAATCACTCTGCCCTCCAACAGGTTTTTGTAGCAATTGTTACAGCACACCTATGTGCCATCAGCAGTAGTCGTTCTTCATGGAAATAGCTCCAGTACTTAGTAGTTAAGACCACCCCTCCTGGCATGATTAAAAGGCAGTTCCCTGTGCTTTCTCCTATTAACCTGGTGCACTTGGGCATTCTGAGGCAATGCAGCAACTGCCTCATGTACACAGACAAACCTCTCCTCTTACCTCCCAACACTCAGACTTGTAAGAGATGCACTTATATCACCAAATTGGAAACTATGCACTTTCCAGCCAAGACAGGACTAGCTGGTCAAGAGGAGAAGGTCAACACCTGTACCACACCACATGAAAGACATAGCCCTCCAGACCAACTACTATCACAGCTTTCACATAAAAACACAAACCACACACCCACTTTGTGGAGGCTGTCAATAGAAATTTACCCAAACAGCAGAGGCCCCAAGACAGAAA
This sequence comes from Protopterus annectens, assembly GCF_019279795.1. Lineage (NCBI taxonomy): Eukaryota > Metazoa > Chordata > Ceratodontiformes > Protopteridae > Protopterus > Protopterus annectens. Next base: position 191,386,899 of record NC_056741.1, on the reverse strand, counting down.
TGAACTCGTCCACCACAACACAGTACAAACCACAGGATGCATAGCTCACCTCCACAGTGTGCCCCTCAACCTAAGCCTCTAAGGTTAAACACCTTGCCCAATACAGTAATCATAAGTGACTCAATAGTGAAGCACAAAGATGTCCCACTCACTAGGTTGAATAAGGAGAAGGTAACAGACAGCTGTCTATTAGGTGCTAGAATCTGACACAATAACACAAACACTCAGTTTGATTCCACAACAATTACAAGTATGACTCTGTCATTGTCCATATGAGTGTGAATGACCTGAGATGCACCTCCCTGGACTACATGAAAAGAGACATGGTGGAGCTCTTGGATTATGTAGCCCAGGCAGGTATGACACTATCCCTGAGCAGTATCCTACCATCACCCAGAATGATGCCGCAGTGCAAACAAAAAATGATTGACTTCAACAATTGGCTACATTTCTGGTGTCATTCTAAGGGGATCCAGTATCTGCCTACTTGGGATGACATGATTTACAGACCTTGATGCTTTGCCAGAGATGGCCTGGATCTGTCACCCCTGGGTTTCCAGGTACTGGTTAAGGCTTTTGCCACCCCTATAATGCCATTTTAGCTAGTGTCCCAAAGACCAAATTACCACTGTAACAGCTATAAATAAATCCAATCTGAGGGTCATGCTGCTCAATGCTAGAAGTCTAATTCTCAAGATGCACTCACTTGAAGCACTCCTCAAAATGGAGAACATCGACATTTGTGCTGTAACGGGGACCTAGTTTAAAGTGGCAGAAAGCACCCTTGCACTACCAGGCTATAACTCATTCCACACCTTTTGGCCCCCGAAACATAGACTGAAGCTCCAAAGCCGGTGGTGTCTCCATATTCATAAAGGAAATGCACACCTCCAGACTAGTAGCCCAGCATAACACATCTGCAATACTTCAGGCACAAATAACATTGGGTAAGACGGTGATCCAGGTCATAGCTTGCTACAGGTCCCCAGTATTGTCCCTAGACTCTCATTCCACATTCCTGAGCACCATGGAATCTGTCAAGGTCCAACCCAACACTCTCTTACTAGGAGACTTCAACTACCACTCCATCAACTGGGAAAACTACTCAAGCACCAATACACAGGCCCAATGCATCCTGGTATTCATCAATTCCAATGAGCTGGACCAGTTCTTTCTGACCCCCACTAGAGGAAGCAACATCCTTGACCTGGTAATTACTAACATGGGTGACCATTGCTCTACACCAATAGTCAATCCTTCACTGCTCAGATCCGACCATAAACTAATCACCCTGGAAATCCACTTCTCACCCACACCCTGCAAAGGTAACCACCTTGAAAAACTTCTCCAAAGCTGACACTGCACTCCTAAAAACAGAGATGGCTAACTTCACGGCACCCATGCCAATGAAAAATAGCTGCATAACTGCTGAATCATACACCAGTGCACTGTACAAACATGTACATAAATGCATGGAACTAGCCATACACAACAGAACCAAGACACTCTACTCCAAAAAAAGGAAGCCAATCTGGTGGTTCCCTGCCATTAATAAACTCTACAACAGAAGGAAGAAACTGTTGCAGAAAAAAAGTGAAGTCCCAAGACTGGAAAAACACCCTTACTAGCCTCAACAAAGATTTGAGATCCCTCATGAAATCCTCTAAAGCCAGCTATGAAGGCAGGAATGAGTTAGACACTAAAAACAATCACAAAGCCTTCTATAGTTATATCAAGAACCTCCATGGCAATACCCAGATTTACTCTGAGTTACTGCACAATGGTACCTCCTATACTGAGCCAACAGATATTGCCAACATACTGGCCAACAGATTCTGTGTCAACTTTACCCCTCTTCCTCCCCCTAAAGGATCAATCACAATACTGGAAGAATGCCAGGCACCCAGCATTACTGCACCACAGGTTAAAGCTGCATTGTCCAAAGCCAAGAATATAGCTTCCATGGGACCCAATAATATCCCTGGCTGTATTCTATATAAACTACAAAGCGAACTGTCACCACATCTGTGTGCCCTGTTCACTCACTCTCTCACCTCAGATGTTTCCCTACCGCATGACATCCTGCTACAGTCATCCCTTTCCATAAAGGGGGAGTGACTACACACCCTGGGAATTATCGCCCCATTAGCCTGATGAGTCTAATATGTAAAGCTATGGAGCTCATCATCATGGACCTAATTAGCAAAGATATAGGAAATCTCTAAACTTTGGACCCCATGCAGTTTGGCTTTGTGAAAGAGAGATCATGCCTGCTCAACCTGGTTGACTTCTTTGAGCCAGTCACCAGGACTGTGGATGAAGGTACGGCAGCGCATACAGCCTACCTCAATCTGGCCAAGGCCTTTGATACCATTCGTCACTTGGGAATTATTGATAAATTCATCAAACTAGGCATCAACCCCTATATCACTAGGTGGGTTGCAAATTGGCTCGCAGATAAATCACACAATGTGAAAGTAGCAAACTCCAAGTCAGACTATTGACCAGTCACAAGTGGAGTCCCACAGGGATTGGTCCTGGGTCCCCTTCTGCTTGGCATCTACTTCTCAGAAGTACAGGCCAACACAAAGGGATTCTGGCTGACCATGTTCGCAGACAACTGCAAGCTGGGAGCCATTATTAACTCCCCAAGTGATGCAAACATCCTACAGAAAGGTCTCACTGAGACCAATGACTGATGTTGAAACCATGGCCTTAAGCTTAATGCCAAAAAATGTGCTGTCATCCCCTTTGGTAAAAACTCACTTCCCACTAATTACCACATCTTTGGGAACCCACTGAGCACTGAAGGCATTATAAGAGATCTAGGGACGCAGGTTGACAGCAGCCTCTCCTTCGACCACCACATTGCCACTGTGATCAGAAAGTCCTTCTGTGTGGCACATCTCATTACCAAGGTTTTTCCATCAAGGACGAAAGAGGCCATCATCTCTCTCTACTCTTCCCTCATTAGACCAATCATCGAGTATAATGCCCCATTTGGCATGTACCTCACTAGATACCTGCAAGAGCTGGAGCGGCCACAGAAATACCTCATGAAGAGGATCCTAGGCATTAAACACATGTCCTACATGGACAGACTCAAAAGACTCCGGCTATTGTCTGTCTTATATCACCTACTTAAAGGCGATCTCTGCTTGACTTACAAAGCCATGTCTGACCCAGCTCTGTTAGAAATGCTACATCTAAAGAAATCCCAGTCCCTCCACACCACACATTTCAGAGACCTCAACCTCATTACCACAATCAACAGAACATGTTGGAGGGACAGGTTCCTCACCAAGAGACTGCCCAAGCTTTGGAATAGACTTCTCATACATGTCAAGCAGAGCACCTCACTGTCCCTCTTCAAGAGAAATCTTGATGAGTAGATGGGTAATAGAAAGTTCATCCCGGGATCACTACAGTGGCTGTACTTGATAGAGGCACTGGGAACTAACGTCGGGTGGCATGATGCCAGGGCACTTCTATGGGCTAGGCTTGTAAAGGCTCCAGGGCCATTAGCCTAGTACACACCTATGAACCTATTAAAATTCAAAAATGAGCAGGCTGATCGGTAGCCAAACCAGCATGCCCATTGTAAATTGAACATATACCAATAGAAAAAAGTCTAGTTCCTGGACTAATATATGGTATAGAAACTCTACTTTTTATGTTTAAAACATAAATAAATAAACTTACAAAAACTGGAGACTTCAAAACAACAAGAGAGATATGACAGAGAAAAATACAAGAATAACCAGGAACATTATGCAAAACTAGAGAAATGTACCTGCTTATCCTTATATTTTTTCTTTCCAATCTCTCCTGCACATCGTTTAATTAAAAACAACAACAAAAAAAAGCAATGAAACTCTTCCTTTTTCCATTGCTTTTTTACACAACACAGATGTACAGTGTAAGAGTAAGAACGAGTGCCCCATACACATGAGCAGTACACCAAGAAAGGCCCAGGATGCTGGGAGAAAACTTAGAAGAGCTGCATACCACCCTTATACAAGGACATTATTTAAGAAAGGTAAATAACTTTTTCTTAATTAATGTCATTGTATAATAGCAATACCCCATGGCTGGGTGTGGATACTGTTGCTTTACCCATGGTTGGCTTTGTTTGGTCACTTGGGCTTCACCCTTTTGACCACACCACACCAACCGTGGGTTAATCCAGCATTACCCACACCCAGCCATGGGTTATTGCTATAATAACATCTGCTACAGACTATACAAAACATGCCAGCTTAGTACAGAATAGTTTTTCCTCTCTAATACATCATCAGAAGGCAGGCCTTGATGACATGGAATCAGGAAGTAAATTGACAGTTGTTCATCATACAGTAAACTGTAGGATCTGACTGAATTATTCTTGTAATTAAAAAAGATAAAACTAGTTGTTGTATTTTATATCAAACTGTTAAAATTAAGCTGTGTATGTCTTGTTCATCTTAGGTAAGTACATTATTTTATCTCTTTGAAGACAAACATGACATTTTATCAAGTATAACCTTTTATCTCAATTTTCTTTCTGTTAAATACCTTGGTGAATATTCCCTTTCCAATGTCCTCAGGATCAGTATGAGTGTTACCATTCACTATAGTTCGGCACACAGTTGTGCATTCTCTTTTAGATATAGCTAAAGAATGCCTTATGATTGTCTTTAGCTATGGATACTAATTTAGACTCGTAGCTAGCCTTAAAGGACTTAACAACATATCTGATTTGCTTGTTCAAGTGATGGAGGGTATTCTTCCTCTACTGAGTAAGTTTCCTCCTGCTCTTAGCTATCAGTTTCTTTATTTTGTCATATAGCTTATTTACATTTACAGTTTACAGGGTGGTTTGTTTTTACAAGAAGACCTGGTGTTGTTCCTGTTGGGTACAGAGGAGTCAATGCATTTGTTTAAATGTCTGTATATGACATTTGTGTATTCCTCTGCATAGGAGTCATCATTGGCTATGCTAGCAGGGGCTTTGAAAATTTTTATACCCTCACTTAGTAGGCAATAGTTTGCTTTGGAGAAGATTTTCAGCTTTTTTACTCCTGAGAGGGTGTCTGGTTTGATCTTCACTTTAAACAAGACATATTTATGGTCTGAGCTTACTGGGGAGGGCAACACATAGGAGGTAGTGCAGTGACCCCCATGTTGGTGAGCACTAGGTCTAAAACATTGGAGTCCCTTGTTAGGGTGTGGAATAACTGTTCCAGGATATTTGAATTTACAAAGTGCAGGAACTTCATAGTGATTGTGTTTGTGCTAAAGTAGGTTACCCAGTCGATGGAAGGGTAGTTGAAAGCTTCCATGATGAAGGTGTTTGGCTGTATACTGAGCACCTCTAGCAAGTCCAGGTAGTCAGTGTGCTTCTAATGGTTCATTGTAGGGGACCTGGAGCTAAGGATGATGTGGAGGGGTATTTTACCTATAGTTAATTGGACCTGGAGAAGCTCAAGAGAGTCATACTGTTTCACCCGTCTTGAGGTGTATTTGTTTTTAATGAAGATGGATACACCTCTACCTCTGGTTCTTTCATGCTTATTTTGGGGTCTGAATGTGTGAAAGGCATTGTAGCCTTGTATGGCTGGGGTGCTCTCAGCAGCCTTGAACCAAGTCTCAGTGACTGCACAAAGGTCAGCAGCTTCCAAGGTGAAGACTGCTTCTAGGGAGAGCAGTTTACTGTTTAAGGTCCTAGCATTATGCAGCATGACCTTGAGTTGTTTTTTAGTGGATTTCTTTATGTTAGAAGTTTTGTTGTTAGAACATTGCTTAGAAAAGGTACTAAGGGGGAGGCAAGCATCTCTGCCAGTATACTAAAGCAATGAGGAGACAGGTGAAGGCCATCTCTAGCAAAACAGAGTGGAATGTCAATCATGTCTTCCCAGGCAGACAGATACTGGATCCTCCTGGAGTGACATTAGAAGCTAAGACAATTATTGAAATCAATCACTTTTTGTCTGTATTGTGGCATCATCCGTGGTGAAGGTAGAATGCTGCTTTGGGCTAGGGACATACCTGTCTGGAACACATAATGTGAGAGTTTGGTCGTGACTCTCTTCATATAGTCCAGAGAGGTACATCTCAAGTCATTCACACCAACATGTACTATGACAGCATCATGATGGTACTTGTTGCTGATTGACTTGAGTATGTGCATGATTTGATGGATCCTGACACCTGACAGATAGCTGACCTGGTGAGGGGGACATCTGTGTATCTCACTATTGAGTTGCCTATGACCAGAACATTAGGTTTTGTGGTGTTTTGCCTTAGGGGCTTAATTGTTGAGTCGCTGATATGTGTGTTGTTATGTGTAGTGGTGGATTCTGTTCATGTACCAGTATGTGTATGTTGTTTTCACTTGGGAAGTCTCTGGTCTTTTGATAGGCTCTTAGTGAGTACCTCTGCTTATGTGGGGGTATGTGTCTTCACCTTATCTTGTGTGAGAGGAGAGTTGAGTGTGCTGACAGCCTGTTGCATGTCTTGTATATTGTTATGTGAGAGGACTGATTCTAATTTCATGGTATAGTTGCATCTCTTACATACTCTGTTTGTTTGCTTTAGGAGCAAGTGGTTGTCAGTATACATGAGCCAGTTACTACATTGCCTCAGGATGGATGACCATGTCAGTCAGGTTGGCTGGAGAAATGGTGGGAAACTGTCCATCCATTATGGCAGGTATATATTGTAGTTACTAGTTGGGATGGGCTAGATGGACCAGGGTTTACTTGTGAGACTAACAAAGGCAGCTATTCTGTGGAGGGCTAAGGGTGGAAGACTGCGTCAGTGCCGCAGAATTTGCAACTGAGTTGCTCGCTAGGTAATAATACACAACTATGTTACACACAGGGAGGCAGTGGAGCTAAGGACGGTTCTATAGCAGATATCAAGGGAAACCTGTTTTTCTAAGCATTTGTATCTATACATGGCAGCTCTAAACCCCACAGCATGATGCGCAGATATGCACAAGCACATATGCTTAAACACAAGTGATGTTAAACAGTTTTAACACAAATTAATCAATAGAAAAGTCAAAAACAGAGCCTTTTTCCAGCAATCCCGAACTCTGATGGATACAGGGCTGCACACTTCTGCCACAAGGGTGCAAGAGGGCCTTTTTAATGTAGGATGACTGGATTTTGTGTTCAGGAAATACCAAACAGCCTAGATTCAGCAAATCTGAATCTAGCCTATGCTATCAAATAGAGAAGTGCTAGAAATTCAAAGTGCAGAAAAACTGTCACAGCAGTAAAAATAAGAAAAATGAAGCATTAGTTAAGCAAAATACAGTTCCAAAAAGTGCAGTGCAAGCTTACAATATATTTATTTTTTGTTGAACACAATGGATGCCTTGGATTAAGTTTAGATTCAGTCCAGATCTCTGGCTAAAATACAAGTGAAATTAAACAGTTCTGACACAAATTAACCAATAGGCAAGCCTAAAACTGAGCCTTTTTCCAGCAATTCCCAACTTGTATGGTTCCTGGGCTACACATTTCTGCCACAAGGGTGCAGGAGGGCCTTTTTAATGTAAGATGGCTGGTTTTAGTGCTCATGTAATACCAAACAGCCTAGATAAAGTGAATCTGAATCTCGCCTATACTATGAAATACAGAAGTGCTAGAAATTCAGAGTGCAGAAAAAAAAAACATTCACAGCAACAAACAAGAGCAAAAGAATGAAGCAGTTAGTAAGCAAAATGCAGTTAAAAAAGTGCAATGCAAGCTGCAAGCTTAAAATGGATCTATGTTATAACATAGAACAATCACCAGATCGAATGCTGTTATATCGACCACAAAAGAATGAAAACAAAAAAGAGCGAACAGCCAGAACTCTGTTCCCAAAAAAAAAAAAAAAAAAAAGCACATTAAACACACCCCCCTACTTAAATATACCAACTCCGAGATCGCACTACAGTGCCAAAAACAGCAAAGTGACGTAAGTGGCCAAGCGATTTCTTTCCCAGGGAAAGAATTCGCTTAAAAGCCACTTCATCATTTTGCATTTTCAATCATTTACAGTTCGACCAAGATGCATTCGACAGAATGCATCTTCAGTCTTCTGACAGGAACCCCCTTAAAATATTCTTATTTTTGTTGAGCATTGTGGATGCCTTGGATTTAGTTCAGATTCACTTCAGATCTCTGGCTATAATAGTTTTAACACAAATTAAGACAAAGGAGAAACAAACCCTGTACTTTGCATTTGTGAAGCAAACACCTTAATCATCATACCAACCTTTACTCCTGCATACAACATGTGAGTTTTAAAAAAATTGGTAGTGGTTTCTAAATAACCAACTAATCAAGATATGAACTTCAATGATTCCACAACAGAAAAACTTCATCTTAATATCTTAACTAATCATGATCACCCCCCCTTTTTTCCCATTTTTCTACCTGGGGACAGGGTGTCATGTCACTGTCCTGCCTTCTTTGACATTCATGCCTGATTGCTGCAGATCTTCTCTCACACAATCTATCCACCTCTTTGCAGGACTTCCCCCTCCATGTCTTCTTGCCTTCTCCCTGTCTTTCCCAATTCTTCTTCATCTAATTGTCTTCTGCTTTCCTGCACATGTGCCTGAACCACCATAATTTGATCTCTTTGAGCCGTCCTGCAATTGGAGCAACTTTGGCTTCTGCTCTTATATCATAATTTCTTCTACTGTTCTACAGTGTGTATCCTACCACCCATTTCAGACACTTCATCTCCATTACCTCTAGCTTATTCAACTATTCTGCCTTTACTGTCCAGGTTTCTGTAATACACAGTAGCACTGGTCAACCCACTGTTTTGTACACCTTTTCATCTTTTTTAGCATTTTTCTGTCATGTACTACAACTGACACTCTATACCAGCTGGCTGCAGCCCCTCAGATTTTAGCTTTGACATCTTCATTCACTTTTATCCTCAATCACCCCTCCCAGATACTTGAAGTTGTTAACCTGTTCCACTATCTTCCTTTCTATCTCTCTTCTCAGCTTCTTCTGATTTCCCTGTTTGCTGCCATTAGAAACTTGTCAAATTTATTTGATGTGCCTTCAGTTTTGCATTCCATTCCTCTATCCTTTGCTGAAGTTTTTGATCAGAGTCTGCCTGTAATGCCACTTCATTTGCATACAGCAAATTTGTTGATCTGTCCCCTCCTACCTATTTGCTAGTGTACTCCATCACCATTACACATAGCAGTTGTATCCAGATGTGTGCCCACTCCACTGGGAGCCCCTCTGTGAGACCAAGCACAATTCATACTTCAGTCATTGGGTCTGTGTACATAGCCTGCAGTAATTCTACCAATGTTTCCAGAACATTGAACTCTCACCGGGCTGCCCAAATCAGCATTCTTGGCATTTTGTCATATGCTTTCTCCAAATCTATGAATACCCAGTTGGAGTCTTTCCTCATTTCTAGCTTTCTCTCATGTATCTGTCTCACTGAGAACATTTGGTCAGTTGTACTGCATCATGATCTGAATCTAAACTGTTGATCTCCCATGTTACTTTCTTTTACTCTGCATATACATTTCTCAGTTATCGTCTCCAGAACATTCATGCAGTGTGACAGGAGTCTGATGCCTTTGTACTGCCCATAGTTGTGAATGTCCCCTTTGTCCTTAAACACTGGCACTAGTAGGTAACCATCTGAAATGCTGGAACCCGCTAGACCGAGTCCTGAAATATGGAGACTGAATGGCAGAAAGATCTGATTTACAGATACTAAGTCCATGATGCCAGTTATTGGAATATTTCCTTTTCTCTGAAGCATGGCAGTCTTCTAGTTTGTATATATATATATATATATATATATATATATATATATATATATATATATATATATATATATATATATATATCTATATATATATATATATATATATATATATATATATATATATATATATATATGGATTCACTTTGAATAATCAAATGTTCAGAACATCGACGTTCTGATCATCGAGACCCCCTTCACCCCCACACCCCCCCTAATTTAATATTCCAACTCCGAGATCGCGCTACAGTGGGGTAAGGGAAATCTCCCATTTACCACTATATGTGGTAGTGCTAAATGGGAGATTTCCCATACCCTAACTGCAATGCCAACACTTAGATGGCACAAACACACACACAACATGCAGGGCACCTTGCTGCCCTGCATACACACCCAACATTCCACAATCTCACTTACCTGGCACTTCCACTTTAAACCTTCAATGTTCTGAACATAAATGTTCTGGTCTCGATGATCAGAACTTCGATGTTCTGAACATTCGATGACTTAAAGGGAACCCATATATATATATATATATATATATATATATATATATATATATATATATATATATATATATATATATATATATATATATATTGGGGGTGGTGCAGAGGGGTCTGCCTCCACTGCAAAAATGAGTTTTCATGAAAAGAGCAATTTGATTTTCTCCCGTGTTTTCTGTCTTTTTTTCAGCCATTCAGCTCAGCACTCAGCATTCTGCCATGTACTAGTATACTTATTCTCCAGTCATCTGGGATACGCCTTTCTATCCACACTGCTATGAGCATCTTCAGGAGCCATTTCTCCCTTAGCTCATCTGTTGTCTTTCTCATACCTGCTGTGACCTCATCTGAGCTTGCTGCTTTCCCTGACTTAATTTTCCTTAGTGCTGTTCTTACTTCTTCTGTGTTCATCTCCTCCTCTTCTCTCATCTTAGACTGTGTCTGGGACAGTACAGCTTCAAAGGGGTTTTCTTCACTCAGAAGCTGCTGGAAGTACTCCTTCCATCTGCCTTTAATACCCTGTGGACTGGTGAGCAGGTTGTTGCTGGCATCCATTATGAAGCGTGCCTGACTATCTTTTTTATTTTTCTGCCTTTGCCTTCCAACCTGACTTGTACCATCTACTGACTAACTTTACAGAAGCTGGTTGAGTGCCTCTAATATCTTGTTCTTTGGTATTGCAAGTTCTCTCTTAGTCTCTTTATTAGGCAACCAGTATTCCTTCCTAGCCTGGTCCATCTATTCCTTCTCCAACTTTTGCCTGCATTTTTCTTTCTTTTGATTACTTCCTGGTCTTCTGCATTCCACCACCAGCTTTTCTTATGTACCTTATTTCCATACCTTACTCAGCTACATATCAGTTCTGTAGTCATCACACATACTGTTTTGAGGTGCTGACTTTCTCATCCTATTTCCTCTTCTTTTGAGGCGCTAGAGCTCTGAGTAATTCCTTGAAGTCTTGTGCTTTCTCTTCACTCAAGTTCTAGGTCCTCATCCTGGTTTCTGTTGACCTTAGAGCCTTCTCTGCCCACTACTTGCTGCTGATTGTGCCAACCAATGGTTTATGCTGTGGGCTGACTGTTTCACTAGGGATGACTTTGCAGCATACCGTTCAACCTCTTAGATCAAGAAAAGACAAAGCCATAAATAATGTGGGACAAAGCATAAAAATAGGGACACATTTTAAAGATTGCTCTTACAAATGTAGGAAGTTGATAGACTAACAGGTTTTACATTAGCATGAATTTTCTGAAGGATATGAAGTCTGAAACTCAAATGTCTGTCATTATTGTTTGACTTCTGCCCTCAATGATTTGCCAATAATTTTTCAGAAAACCAAAAATTTATGAGTAACCGACCAAAAATATGATGCAAAAATCTGGACAGTCTGCAAAAATCTGCACAGTTGAGAGGTATGCAATCACTGATTCTATCTCAGTTCCCTTTTTTTACTATTAGGAAGTCTACATGAGTTGCACGTTGGCCACTCTTACATCTGATCTCTTTTTCTTTCTGAGCCATGTGTTGGCTACTTGCTATTTACCAAACAGAAGTCAAGAATGGCTTTGGACTCTAATTCATTATTCCTATTGTCCCACCCATGTGGACCCAAGCAGTCCTCATATCCACTTCTGTCTGGACCAATATGTGCATTCAGGTCACCCATTATTAACACCAGTTCAGGTTGACCTGCCTTGTCTTTGGTCCTGCAACTGTGTATAGGCTGAGATTATGAATACTGCCCTATCATTAGGCTGGAGTCTGATTGCCATGAGTATGTCACTAATTCTTATATCATCCCTCACTGTCTTCTAAAGCCTCTCCCTCAGCACAATTCTCACATGATTTTTAGCATATCCTCCTCCTGAGTAGTAGACTCTGGATCCCAAGTGGCTTTACTGCATTGCCCTTCCATCATCTCTTAAATACCTCGGATATCCAGACCTCATTATCATCATGTCATCCACTTCCAAGCTCCATCCTGTCAGTGGACATACATTGAGTGTGGCATTTCTTGGTTTATGTTTGGCAAGTTGAATAGTTTTACATTTGGCTATCCAGGTATCTTGATAAGTGGAGACTGGATGGACAGTGGCATATTGACCCAGAGCTGCTTGGCTTTATGGCAGACACACACTGGCCAATAGGGAGACATACATCCTTCCCACCATTAGTATGTGCCCTTGGTATAATTGGTATAGGCTGGGTCCTCAACCCACTTATCACAAGCAAATACCCCACTCAGAATGAAAGAATCACCTAGAGCCATATACCACCTAGTGGAAAGCCCTGCCATAGCATCCAGTCTGTAATCAGTGTTCTGCTATCTTGAGGATGCTGTGCACCACAGTAGACACCTGAAGCAGTTGATCTATGCAAGCCTTCCCCCTGTTGGGCACCATGTAGAATCTGTGCTGCTGCCTACAGCTCCTTTGGGTTGAGCATGATTTTTTGTGGGTAGAAGGAACAACACAGAGACACAAGGAGAGCATGCAAACTCCAGACAGACATTGGCTGTAGATCTGAATGAATCCTTGTACCTTGTGCATGGCAGGCGAAGACCTTAACCATTATGGCAACTCATCTCATCTTGATATCTAAATTAAAGTACTATGTAATGTATAAACCTACAGTTAGAACATGTTAACTTTTCCAATGAGTGAAAACTAAATTCACAAAAATGGGTGCAGCTGCTGTGTCTTTGGCTACCCAGTGTGCTGTTTAAAATACTCTCCATCAAAATAAATTAAATTATTACACAAATGATGCCCATAAAGCATAAAAATAATGTTAAATCATTAGCTAAATTAAAACTACAATTTTAATAGAATGAATGAACCACTTAATCCCTTTGTCATGTGGGATGACTTTTTAAAGCCTATTGATACCTGCTGTAACAAATAAAATTGTTTCAACAAATTCTGGTTTAACCAGTTCTTGAAGAAAAATGTCAAAACATTTTTAACCTTGCAATCAACAATGACGTTGACAAGGGATCAGTAACAGAGTCTCTTGCTAAAACAATTTGCATAAAAGGAAAGCTAGTAACTCTAGAATGTATATTGGAAATCCTACAAAAATGATGGGCACCACATTTAAAAAGTTAAACCAGAAGATATAATTTCCTGTAACAACAAGTCTTGTAATATCATCTTGATAAATGTGTAAGCTATGTTAACCTCGTTAATGGAAGCATTCATATAAAAATTACTATTGTTTAGCAAATCCAAGATTTTCATTGATTAATTGTGAGGACTTTTATGAAACCACCCCTATCAAGTTTCATAAGCCTGATAGATTTGTCATTTGTAATATTTTTAAAGTAGCTTGTTTGTGTGCACATAAATTAAAAAAATGTTCTTACACTTCTTATTACAAAATTGTCTAATATCAAATTCAGAAGAGGCTTCAAAAGACTGCAATGCTTGGTGTAAAAGAAGTTTGAAGAAACTAGAATGCTTATAGAAATGCCTGGAATTTTATCAAAGCAACCAGCAAGTAATAAATGTTAAGTTCAACTTACATGTAAAGACTTTTAAATTGATAAGGGTTGTAAACATGTTTACTTTACGTGATAGAACAAACGGAACCCTTGCCTTAACAAATCCATTGTACGCCTACTTGAGTATAAAATCACTATAATTATAAATAATCAAATTATCATCACTTCTAGAGCTGACTCATTGTTGCGCTTCATCGTAATTACTAAGCCTGGGGCAAAGCCTTCCTTGTTGATTCTTCCTCTTCTTCTGAAAAGGAGGAAGATAAAATATCGATCCCCTTGAATATGATCCCCTTGAATATGATTCCCTTGCTGGTTCACACATGTTGTTAACCACTGCAATCTTCTGGGTGATGCTATGGGTAAAACAAATCTCCATTTAAGCTTCACCATTTTCCCTTTTTTGGCTCAATTTAATCTATCCCATTTGGTTACAGATTGGGCTTACTCATCCCTTGGTCATAAATTATGCATTACCCTAATAACTAGGATCATATCAATTTCCTGAAATCATCAATTTCTTGGGCATCCTGTATTTCAGCATTGACTGAATTCTTGTTATTCTGTTTCAAAACATCCCTGTTTTTACTTGAACATGGATAAGCTCAATGTTCTTCATAGTATGTCTTGTCCCTTTGAAGTCCTTTAGATTTCTGTTGGCAAATCATTTTGCAGACTGTGTCAGTTTTTACAAAGATACCATCAAACTTCAACTTATATGGCTCAAATGCCAAATCTTTCATGATATTGTAATTCTGCACTTGGATTTCCTTAAGTAAATTGTCCATAATGTCAACATTGTGTTTGATAAGTAAAGATATAAGTTCCAACTCATTTGATTTAGCAGATCTTTAACATCTAAATACAGCTTTGAAGATGCATCTATTCTATTGTGAAACTTTAATAGTCGGAGTCCATTTGGGACACTTTTAGTTAAAATGCATTCCATTCAAAAGACTGTTGTCCAATTGAAGTGAGCATTATTTTTGACTTGCATGTTAAAAGTTGTTGTGAAAGAGTCTAATTAGAAGGACTGTCAGACAAATAATAATAATAATTTCATTTTCCTGGCAGATTATATTCAGTAACAATCATCACACTGCTGGTGACATGGTATGTGCAAACTTTTTGGAGCTCACCTGCTTTAATGGAACACTGGGTGTAATTCTTTCTGCGCCATTACTTTAAGCATAGTCACATAATATAGCTTTCTTATAAGCCAATGATTCTGAAACAGCTGAGTCTTCAGCAGGAAAAAGAAGAAAAGTCACTGCCACACAGAGTCGCAGTGCACAGTAAGGACATATGGTGAAATATAAAAATAAGTGAAACATGAAAACAGAGTATATAAGAAGACCCTTAATGAAGGTGTAGATTATTCCTGACTATCCTGTCTATCTCAAGACATTTATGACTTACTATAAACCCTGTCATTATGGTATCACACCACAGCATTAGCTGAACCTTACATGCTCTATTTACTTTGTTAATGATCTTTAAATGTTCATTCTCCTGGCAACAGAAAATACTATGTTCCCCTGTGTAACCCCATTAACCATTTTCTCCACTAACACCCACCATCAGGTCTTACATCTTGGATCTGGTCCATCTTATGTTATATTTTATCTATGTTTATATCTTGTACCTAAAATCCTTCTCAGTATCTCCATGTTAATAATGCATAGCTGTATATCTGTCTATCTATCTATCTATCTATCTATCTATCTATCTATCTATCTATGTATAGAGCAACTTGATCCCCCAAAATAAATCTTTCATTTAGCATGTAGCTTTCATCACAGCTCACTCTTCAAATATCTTGTCATAGCTCTCCCTGTACCATCACTCATCATCACAGTGATAAGGTATACACAATGTTTCTTTTAAGTCTCACCCCATCTCGCATATACCTTTGTCTTTCTGGCCCACAATGCCTCTTACTGATCAGATCCACTTGAAATATATCTAACATTTCCTATCCTTCCTCTTTCTACCACTGTAACATTCCTCCAGTAGATACTAACTCAACCCAGTGGCTCTTCTAATGGTCCCAAATGAGGTGTTCCCTAATGTGGATTATAAACATGGATTAAAAACAACATTAAGCATCCCATACACTCTGTATTTTATCACTAGACCTTCCTAATAGTTGTGTGTGTGTGTGTGTGTGTGTGTGTGTGTGTGTGTGTGTGTGTGTGTGTGTGTGTGTGTGTGTGTGTGTGTGTGTGTGTGTGTGTGTGTGTGTGTGTGTGTGTGTGTGTGCGTGTGTGTGTGTGTGTGTGTGTGTGTGTGTGTGTGTGTGTGTGTGTGTGTGTGTGTGTGTGTGTGTGTGTGTGTATGTGTGTGCGATGCCCATAAAACCATTCTCCTTCACTTTTCAGTTTTTATCATAATATGATGCACTCCTTAAGCACAATATGACAGCATCCTTACACTTTAGACTGACATGCCTAATAGTTTCCCCCAGCATGTTAATATAATTCAGAATTTTGCTTTCAAACTTTCTTCTTGGTCAACTCTTCTGGCTGTTGTACTCCACAGACATTTTCTCTTACTTCTTGACCATACCATATACCTCAGTTCCTCTCTTGTGGTTGAGCTATATTCTGTACACTGTCCAAGAACAACATCTCTCACTTAGCTCATAACATTTTCAGAGAATATACTGCTCCTTTTTTAACTTCTCATTTTTCTTAGCAATGGGCTGTTGATTCTGTCCTTAATCATTCAGAATTGTCTACACTTGGAGGTTTAACCCTTTATTAGGCTTATAATATGATTGGAGCATTCTTTTGTAGATGGAGCAACTTCACTGCATTCAGCTTTGCCTCATTCAACCTCCTTCTTGTTATGGAGACCGTCCATCCTGGTCATTCCTACTAGTCACCTCCATTGATTCTTCTTTGTGTTTGGATGTTCTTTTCCTTCTGTTAGGCTTTGCGGGGGATTTGATCTCTTCCATTAACAACATTCTGTCCAATCTATCATGTTTTCCAGATGGTCCATCTCTTATCTCAGCCTAACAACACTCTTGGTATTTGTATGGATCCTTGCATCATATAACATTATTCTCACACATTTTTTCAACATTATCTCATCATATTTATGCCACAGTTGGTGCAGCTAGAGGGGCTTCACAGAAAAAGACTTCTAAGATCAAAAATGCCTTTCTTTTTATAGATAGCTCACACAAATCATTCTCATTCATGACCTAACAAATAATTTCTTGAGCTCTTCTTACTTATTGTTCTTATTTCCTCCCTTAAAGGAAAACAATGCCCTTTGCTACAAACATCTTAATTTGGATCATGTTTTTCGTCCCTATCTGGCAATCTTGTTTTTAAATAATAAAGAGACAGTGTGTTACTGTGTCAATTCTGACTGTTTTTCAAATAATTTCCATTACCAGTGTACAGTAAATGCTGCAGACATAAAATCAACCTTGTGACTAATAAACTGCAGCTGCCATCAGCTTTTTGGTTACGTTATGGCAAATGATAAAAAAAAAAATATATATATATATATATATATATATATATATATTTTATTTTTCCCTACCCCCATGTCGATGTCCGTGCTAGCAACAAAGTTGTAACATACCACAATGTGAAGGCAGCAGTTCTGAGGATACAGGAACATTATTACTTGCCATGTATTCCAAAGAGAGTGTATTTTGCAATTCTACCTCCTTCACATCTGTACAATTGGCATAGCCATTGTTGGGCATCTGCAAAACCCACAGTTGCAGGGGATTCCAGATTATCTCTGGCTATGCGGGGTCCTGTAATGACCAAATCCCATCAGCTGAGTTATCAGAGAAAAGAAGTGGAGGAAACTCAATGGTTTGTCACATTAAAAAGTAAAATTGTGTAGCACACAGAAGTGAAGTACTACATTACGTTAGCTTTATTAGTAAGATAATGTGTTCTCCCCAACATTAGAACAACACCTAACCTCTTGTTATGGAGCCATGCTGCCCAAGTTGCTTCTCCCTAAGTACTCATTTTCCTGGAGATTTTTTTTTTCCTTAATTTAACCTGCTAACATCTTCAGATTCCACTCAGGTCCAGATTTGTAAACAGTGCTTCTAAATGGGCCATTAGAAGCCTATATTTTCTAATAAAATGCAGTCATGCTGTACCAAGCAGTTAATTTGGTATACATTTTCTTCCTAAATTAAACCTTTAATTATTGATTGCCATGGAGTTTAAAGGGCTAGTTCACTCAGATTTAAGCAACCATTTCTTCTGATTAATAAACCAAAGGACTATGAGGATCTGTATTGCCATTTTTCTTAGATATTTCATGTGAATTTGTTGATTTTTGTAGGAGAGACTAACACCGAAAGCACACCGGCAGGGTTGTAGTTTCCATGTAAAAGGAATGTTTTAACATCATTTGAGCATATAGGCATAGCTAGGGTGGGGTAGGGAGCTAAACCATTTACAAGGAGTTAGGAAGCAGGATTGGCGATGCTGATGGTGCGATAATGCTTCAATATTGCATTGTGGGATACCTAGAGGTAGAATAAAAAATCAAAATCAGATTAAGATGCTGGACTCTGTATGTGCAGATGCTGGACTTACATATAAGTAAATATAAAAAAAAAGGTTATTCACAAGGTGGTATTAAAATGTAGGAACCATTAACACATGATAAAATGAAAATTAATTTTCACTCTGTGGGTGCAGTTCTCCTTTAATAAGAAAGGAACTTTGTCAACACATGTTGGGAAGGATTAATTTAGGTTTTTGTTTTCATACCCACAAGATAACTCCTCTTTATTATATTGAAAACTTACTCCATTCACCATCTAGTTAATAGACATAGGAGTTTATTCTCTATGTCTGACCCTGATATTCTAAGCATCCTTATATTCTGTCTCTTGCAGTGATTTTATAGTTCATGTTTTTACTTTTTGTTCATACAACATTTATTCAAGCATTGTAGATTGGCAAAGTTTCACTATACCTACCCATTTAACTCTATTTTGAGAAATCCATTATGTGTAAAACTGCTCTGCAAAAGTCTTGGAATATTACCTAGTACACATTTTGTAAGCAAGGTAAAAGTGGTAGGTATAATAAAACATCAGGAAAAGTGTTTTTGTAGGGAATCAAGCTCCCCTTGCATCCCTGATGTGACAGGGTCTGTTCCCACTAATCCAGACTGCAAATACACTACATCTGAGACTGCACAAACTTACAGACAGTATAGAACATCAGAAACAAAAGGATGTCTCAGAAGGAATTCTGTAAGTTATGCTATGCATTGTGAAGTGGGAGTAGGTTTAATGAAAAAGCTCCTAATAATCTTTTCTCATTAGCTTTCAGTTTCTTGTTTAATAGACTGTGTTATTCCTCCATGACTTTAACCAGCACTGAGATTACCAATTGTTCCTACTTTTCCAAGGGAGATTTCATCATTCCATGTCAAGAGCATCCATGAGACTTTTCTAAAAGAATTGACATATTTGCTGTTTGTTGTTCACATTTTCAAAAGCTGAGATTTGACCTTTCATTATTTCTACTTTGAAATTCCAGCTTCATTTGAAGTACTGGGTAGGGAAAATGTACTTTGGTCCAAATTCTGAGAGATAGTTGTGTGGCAATACTAGTGATGCAAACCATATTGTGTTTTTTTGTAACAGGTCAAACTGCCATGTGCAGCGATACTAGCCATGGCCACCATATCGTGTGTTGTTTGTAGTGGGTCAAACTGCCATGTGCAGTGATACTAACCATGCCCACCATATCATGTGTTGTTTTAACAGGTCAAACTGTCATGTGCAGTGATACTAGCCATGCCCACCATATCATTTGTTGTTTGTAACAGGTCAAACTGCCAGGTGCAGCGATACTAGCCATGCCCACCATATCATGTGTTGTTTGTAACATGTCAAACTACCATGTGCAGAGATACTAGCAATGCCCACCATATCATGTGTTGTTTGTAACAGGTTAAACTGCCATGTGCAGTGATACTAGTCATGCCCACCATATCATGTGTTGTTTGTAACAGGTCAAACTGCCATGTGCAGTGATACTTGTCATGCCCACCATATCATGTGTTCTTTGTAACAGATCAAACTGCTATGTGCAGCAATACTAACCATGCCCACCATATCATGTGTTGTTTGTAACAGGTCAAACTGCCATGTGCAGTGATACTAGCCATGCCCACCATATCATGTGTTGTTTGTAACAGGTCAAACTGCCATGCACAGTGATGATAGCCCTGCCCACCATATCATGTGTTGTTTGTAACTTGTCAAACTGCCATGTGCAGAGATACTAGCCATGCCCACCATATCATGTGTTGTTTGTAACAGGTCAAACTGCCATGTGCAGAGATACTAACCATGCCCACCATATCATGTGTTGTTTGTAACAGGTCAAACTGCCATGTGCAGTGATACTAGCCATGCCCACCATATCATGTGTTGTTTGTAACAGGTCAAACTGCCATGTGCAGCAATACTAACCATGCCCACCATATCATGTGTTGTTTGTAACAGGTCAAACTACCATGTGCAGAGATACTAGCAATGCCCACCATATCATGTGTTGTTTGTAACAGGTTAAACTGCCATGTGCAGTGATACTAGTCATGCCCACCATATCATGTATTGTTTGTAACAGGTCAAACTGCCATGTGCAGTGATACTAGTCATGCCCACCATATCATGTGTTGTTTGTAACAGGTCAAACTGCCATGTGCAGTGATACTAGCCATGCCCACCATATCATGTGTTGTTTGTAACAGGTCAAACTGCCATGTGCAGTAAAACTAGCCATGCCCACCATATCATGTGTTGTTTGTAACAGGTTAAACTGCCATGTGCAGAGATACTAACCATGCCCACCATATCATGTGTTGTTTGTAACAGGTTAAACTGCCATGTGCAGTGATACTAGCAATGCCCACCATATAATGTGTTGTTTGTAACAGGTCAAACTGCCATGTGCAGTGATACTAGTCATGCCCACCATATTGTGTTGTTTGTAGCAGGAATATTTTTAACCTGTTATTCTTCCTGCAGTGCAAGCAGCTTAAAATCCATGAAGTGGCTCTTAATTTTCTGTGAGGATCTCACTGACTCCTCTTAATTTAGCATCAACAGGCATACCCAGACACACAGCCATACATCATAAACATTGAATAATGTTTTTACTGATATTATCCATCATTCAACTATCAAGCCAGGTTCCACTATGAATAACTCATGGAAATTCCATTGAATACTAACTGTCTGTTCATAGACATTTTTGAAAGGGGTATGACAGCTCTCACTGTATGGGCTCTATCAGTGAACACGTTTGCTATTTGCCATGTGAAACAGGGGTTAATGTTTAGTGCAGTAAGATTGTTGATAATAATATTATAGGGAGTTGTGTTAAAGGCCTTTGCCACATCCAGGTAGGCAGTATTGACAAAGTGAGCCTCAGTCATGATTTTTGTAACTCTTTCAAAGTCAAGTAGGCTGAAAAGACACAATATGCCTTTCATGAATCCAAACTGAATAAGGACTTGGGTTTAAAGATCACCTCTTTAGCTGTTTATAATTTCAACTATAATGAGTTCCCTAACCTTACAAATGACACTAGTGAGGTTTATGGGTATATAGTTCCCAGGATCTGTGATGAAGCCACCTGTATCTAGTGATATCAAACCTCTGACTATCATGCATACAGCCAGTGGAGAGACGAAAGTTGATACATTTTGGAGGGGTGAGCAAAGCTATTGGATTTGAATAGCAGACAGGCAGGGCTGTTTCTGGGATCTATGGAACTGGCACTTTTGCTATTTGATAGTGACAATAGGTTCTTATCTATGGTAGATTGGGGGAGAAGTGTTTAGTAGAACAAGAAAGAGACAGGCCTATGACTGACAGGGGTGAAACATGCTAAACTTGTCTTTTATGGTGCTAGTGATGGTTTTCAGATCAGAATAGTTAGTACCATTAGACAACAGTTCATAGCTGCAATGGGTGTTACAACTATGTTCATGTAGTGAAAATGGTTTTATGATTGTATTTGGATGAACTGCTTAAATTCATAGCTAGTCTAGTTTTCTTTTTAGTGGTATGATCGAGATTCTTGCTAACTGAGTTAGTCTCCTTTGTGAAGAGAGAAAGACAATTTAAGACATATAAGTAAACAATCCTTTCCTTTTGTTATACAACTTGTTTATATGATAATTCCACCATAAGGGTTTGCTTTGTTTTCCCATAGTGACAGATACCTCTATATAGCCTGATAAGAATTTGTAGGCATATGTAACAAAAGTGGTAATGATGCCATTATGGCATTTAGGTAATATAAACCTACTCAGGTCATCAGAAAATGCTAAAAAGTTGACCTAGAAATACTTCTTGAATATAAGGAGATCTGTAGGAGAAGAGGTACTACTTCTCAGGAAGAAGATACACAGGATTATGATTGGGTCAAGAACAATAAACATCTTATTTTTTGTCAATTAATTTACCTCAAAAGAAAGAGAAACTGCATAATAAGAGTTATAACTGAAAAGGTTAGTTCATATTTTTTGCAGTGAATGCAGCTTTATCTGCTTTGTTTACAACCCATTACAAAAGTGTATGAATGTGAGGGGTTTTACAACTTTGAAAGATATAAACTCTTCATGTCTCTCTGGCATGAATAATTTAAAAAACTGACATTTGACAAATGAAGACATTTCCTAAAATATAAAATAGTTAAACGGGACTCACAGAAACATTCAAAGGAACTGAAATTAAGAATGTGTTCTGCAAAAGAGGTACACAGTATAGAGAGGAGAGAAACTAATGACATTGATTAGACAGAAAAAAAAGAAAGTAAATTATATTTAAAAGATTAAGAACATTTATAAATTGCAGTGTGGGCAGAGAAGTCTTAACAGATATCTCTTACTGAATTTAAACTTTGCAAACTTTTTCAAAAACTTTATTAAAGTGCTATAAGTAAGTCAGGAGGAAAAGATAGTTTAATTGCTTTGGGGAAATGGTCAATTAAATCTTCACATAGGAAGAACAGAGTCCTTAGGCAAATGTTTTAAAAATGACATGTAAACAAAGGCAATAAACTAGAGTGTATATGGGGTTGGGTTGTAAAATTTGTTTAAAATTCCAAGAGTTGCTGAGAAATAATCAAAGGCAAAAAGTGAAAGAGTGACACTTTTTAATATCCTGGAAAATTAGGAGAAGGCTGGAATGGAGAGAACAGTATGCGGTATGTGAAAATAAGATCAATTCTGATGCTTGAAATAAAATATTTCCCAATTTCTCAAGACTGCAACTTAACTACAATATGAAATAGGATTGCCATTTTGAAAAATAAATTTAAGAATGAAATTTTGGAGGAAATTTGAAGAAATCTAAGCATTTTGACTAGATTTTTCTTGAGCTGAAAATAACACAAGTTCCAATTTACAAGAGATAATGCAAAAGCTGATGTGAAGGATAAAACAAGAATGAATAGAAAATTCCAGGCAACAGAGCATATGCAGAATCTATAATTAACTCAGTTATACATAATTCAGAAAACAGTGCATAACATTGGAAATCGACTCATTGCGTGTCTACAACTGAAAAGGGTAATATTCAAAAAATATTACTAAATATAAGTCTGCTGGTGGTTACAAGGAAATATATCAAACTATTGCTCACAGACATTTGCTTGTAAAAAGTGAATTTAATTCATTATGCATTGAAAAGAAAAATGAAACTATAAAAATGTCTTTAATGTGGGGATGAAGTCTGTGATGTCTGGGATACATGAGAAAATCCACATGTATATACATTTTAAGTATCCTGTCCAAAATAATTCACTAAAAGTTATTTTATTGATGATTGCAGTGCAGGTCATCAAAACCAAATTTACCTGTAAGTGCTCTAATAAACGAAATGCATTGGAATGTTCAATAAAACGACTGAACGATTTAATAAAAATAAAACACAAATAAGATGGTTTTATATCTAGCTGAACCATCTCATACTTTGAAAAATAAACCATCACATCTCCAGATTTCAGACAAAATAGCAATATGATACCCAAAGATGTCTACTAGTAAACTGCTTGCAGTATTAAAATGCAGAGTCTTTGAATGAACATGTTGAAATAAACAGACTTTGTTTAATTATGTTTTAGCAAATGCTCTATTTTCCATTTGCTGACATAACAGAAATCAAGGAAAATACAGTCCTTTCACACTGAATGCAGACCCAGGACACTGGGTCTTGTCCTTCATGTGGTTGCCAGAGTTGGAGTTATAACTCTACGCGTCAGCTCTGTACCTCACAAAGAATCCTAAAGTAATGATTTTAACAACATCAAACAAAGCTATTGAAATGCAACAATGACACATTTGGGAATAAATCGACAAAAATACCACTGATAATATCACAAAATGCTGTATTATATGTGTTACTAAATATGATTCATGCCCAAGTAGTAAAGCTGTTGAATATGTTGATATTTCTGACTAAATAATCCAAAATGTCATAAGGAGACATTATGGACATTATAAAGAATCTGTTAAATCCTAAAACGTTCATAACTGCAGAACATTTAGGTTATACAAAAAAAATAGTAATAATAATTGTACATGAAAGCCTAAGTTTTCAGAATATGCTGGCAGTTTTTTTTTTTACTGACAGTTCACTAGGCTATAGGTTTAAGCAGTACTTTTCAGAAATCTATTTAAGTCATGTAAGTGGGAGGGAAAAGACTCACAAATATATTTTTTCTAGTTTGCCATTTTCTGCCCTCATACTGTTTAAAATGTTTCAGTCCAATGTGCTTATTGGAGGCATAACTGCTGGTACACAATGCAAAAGACATCAGACTAACTGTTCCAAACTTCCACCAAGTCTACCTACTGCTGTATATTACTTGTCCTAATCAAATGTGGTCCCTCAGTTAGTACAACTGGCCCAAGAAAAACAAATCCTCCATTGCTTTTCATATTTTTACTGTCTCAGGTGAGACTATATTATATAAGCTATGAAAAGCCAGAGTTAGTTAACATAAAACATCTGACTATTCAGCAGCATTAAGATTTAAGGAGGTGGATGCAATGGTTACTTGAATGTATGTATGATCTCAATGATGGAGATCAGGAAGAATGACTTTTAATCTATCAGTCTTTGTAGAAGGGATAGAAAAGGCCAACACACTTGAAATACTGATCATAAAATAGCCTTACATGATATCAAAACTTTGATTATGACTCTTGGCACCTATTTGTGCTAGCAAGCAGAAAGGGGGGCAATAAAGTGGCACAGATGGCTGACCTCCCTTCTGGGAAAAGGGTGTGGGGCACATGCCTAGGGTGCATGATCTCATAGTGGAACCTCTGATGAAGACTGGAGACCAAATGGGAGGACTTGATAAGGGGGCCCAGACATGAGAGGCTACATCACTTGCAGAACTGAGTGACACTTCCTCTCAAATTCCCATCAAATGAACCTGCACATAATGTTGTTCAGGAGCTGTGGGTCTAAGGCTTAAGAAACACTCAGATGATGGCACTAGTTCCAGTATGCTTGACTATTGCCTCCATTGAAATTAATAGATTCACACATAGACGAAACACATAGAGTCTGAATGCAGAGATGATAAGTCAACAAGCAAAGGAGAGTAGTATTGCTGAAACTGAATTCATCCTCAAGTCTTAGTACTTTCATAAGGTGGACCTTGTTTTTCAAAAATCTCACCAAGACAACACTGACATATACACTGCATTTATATAGTAAATATCATGGACAGAAGTAGGTCAAAAATTAAAAAACATAGCTGGGTGCACAAGATCCAGGATATAAAACTGCAAAGTCCTGGTAGGTGCACTTGTGCCAGGACTGGAAAATGACAGTACAGAATCTTCAAAATATGGAAACATTCCTACAATGGGGTCAGGTCAGGCCCAGAGGGGTGAGGATGCCCCCCTGTTGTAGACGGAAGTAGCAATCCACAAAAATCACAAAAACTGATAGACAAAAGAAGAGCCATGAAGAAACAATAGAGTAGACTATTGAGGATAAGAAAGAAATTATGTATTGTTACAATTATGCAAAAAGCCCAGAATTTCCAGACACAAGGTATACAAAAAGAGAAATTAGAGGAAAGAAAAATACTTCCACAAGAAAAACTGTCAGAAGCCTCAAATAAAATTTTATGTTCATTAATAACAACAGATTTGTGAAAAACGCTATATAGACCAAGACACTTTAATCTGTTTGTAAAAAGAAGCATTTGAGGAAATGTAGAAATAACAACAAAACCTAGAGATTTCTGAAAAGTATAAAAAAAGAAATATGGACATGGGAAAGAAGGAGAGATTTCATATGGTGCAATAGTTATGCAAAGTTGAAAGCCAAATTAATCAATATATAGAAGTCAGCCCCAAAGATATTCAAAACAAAATGCAGGCAAATGCATCCAGATATCAAAAATTTCACAATAAAAAATAATAGCACAAAGAGGGAATGTAGAAAAGAAGATTAGTAAAGTAGAAGTTAAAAACTAGAAGTTGAAGTTATGGAGTGCCTGAGAAGTGAAGGATTTGGTGTAGAAGGTCTAAAACAGGTTACATTACAACATGATAGAGTGAGTCCCCAAAGTAAGGAGAAACAGGAAGATCAAGAAAGATCTGAAGAAGAAATATGGACATGAGAAAGAAAAAGAGATTTAATATGGTGTAATATCTATGTAAATGAGAAAGCAAAATCAATCAATACAAAAAGAGCAGTACCAAAGATATTTGAAGAGAAATACAGGCAAAGAGATCCGGACATGAAAAACTTTACAGTACAAAAAATAAGAAGACAAAGAGGAAAAGTAGAAAAGGAGATTAGTAATCGAGAAATTAAATAAATAGAAACTGAGTTTGTGGAGTACCTGCAAAGTGAAGGATTCAGTGTAGAAAATCTAATTCACAAAGCACCAAAACAGGATAGAGTAATGGACATCCTAATTAAGGGGAAACCAGTGGAATGAGAAAATTGGTCAGGTGCCATATGAAACTATTTTGGAGCCTTCCATATGAAACCAGTATAAACATTCAATTAAATCTGTACAGCAAGGGAAAGATCAGGAAACTGTGGAAACTCTGATGCAGTCAGTGTTGAGGAGTGATAGGCCAGTGAGTTCCCATATGACAAAGCAACGGATGGCACAGGATGAAATTGAAGAGAATGTGCTACAGGAAGATGCTACAGAACTTTCTATAGAATGTCCACAGGAAATGGAAAACAAATAAATATGCCCTCATTTTAGAAGAAAATGAGCTAAGAGAAAAGTTGCTTGATTTAATAGAAATGGACAGACACATTAAGATCAGTGAAACAAATAGACTGCAGAAGGTCAAGAAAACCCAAAAAGTCAGAAGTTTAATAAAACAAATGAACACAGTAATTAAGACTGTCCATAGAGATCCATGCAATATAACAGAAGTAAACAGAATATATTACTGTACAGATAAATTAATAACTGTTAAAGTTCTACCAAAAGAACACAGGGTAGTGAGGGAAAGGAGGGAGATAAATCGAATGCCATAATGGAAGTATCGAACAGTAAAAACTATAAAGCAATTAAGACAAGAAGTGTCACTGTTAGAAGAGTATAGAAGAGGGAACAGATCAAAAATACTTAGAAAGATAGATGTGATATGTGCAGTATTAGAAAAGATCAGGGTGTATCATACACCATCGCAGATAACAAACTAAAAATCTCAGCAAAGGTGGAAAACTTAGAAGATACGCAGATAAATATAAAGAAAAAATACAAAGTAAGCAATATATTGATGGCCCAAAAAAGTTTTTATAGAGAATTGGGAAACTAGGTAAAAGGAATTGAAAGACCACCAAAAAAAGAAGAAATAGATATACTTTGGAGAAATATTTATGAAGATCCTGTGGAATATAACAAAAGATGCTAAATGAACAGAGGAAGTAAAAGAAAAAATAAGAAGTTTAAAGGTACAGGATATGAAATGGGATGAAATAACAGCCAGAGAGATGGAAATATAGTTAAGAAAAGCCTCTAACTGGAAAATTCCAGGTGCAGATGCAGCACCTAACATCTGGTTAAAAGTATTAACATCTCTGCATGAAGATTTAGCCATGAATAAGAACTATTTATATGCACACCCTGAAAAGACACCATGCTGGCTAATAACAGCAAAAACAATGCTCCTACTTAAGAGTGAACCTGCAAGCTACCCTAAAAATTATAGAACAATAACTTGTCTTCAGATGACATATAAGCTATACACTGGAAGTGATGCCAACAGAGTTTATAGCCATTTAGAAAAAAACTCAATTATGGCAATAGAACAAAAGGGCAATAAAAGAAAGTCATATGGAACAAAGGATCATTTGTTGTTAATAAAGTCATAGTAGAGAAGTGTAAAAAGGGGAATAATCTTAGTATGGCATGGATTTTCTACAAAAAAGCATGTGATAGTATCCCACATTCATGCGAAAAAGATTGCTTAAAAATTTATAAGATGCACCCTACACTGATCAACTACATTACAATGACCATGAAACAGTGACAGACCACTTTGCAATTAAGCCAAGATAAAGGACAAATTATTATCCCAGGGATAAAAATTCAAAGGGAGATATTCCAGGGTGACTGTCACCACTTCTATTCTATCTTGTTCTTAACCCATTAAGCTGCCTACTTAACAGCTTAGGCCATGGCTATAATTTAGCTCCTAGAAAACAGCAAAGTATAAAGACTTCTCGTCTTCTCTTTGTTGATGATTTTAGCTCATCAGATGAGGAATTGAAAGCACAACTGCAAGTTGTCAAAACTTTTTCAGATCATATAAGAATGCCATTTGGTCTTGATAAATGTGCAAAAGCAACCTTTAAAGCATGAAAACTGCTGCACCAAGAAAACATCAGTTTGGGACAAGAATGTGATATAAAAGAATTTGAGCAAGAGGGAGTGTGTAAATATTTGGGAATTGATGAAGGATCAACAATAAAGCACAAACATATGTGAATGAAACTTAGTATAGAATACTTTATAAGACTTAAATTAATCCTGAAAACAGTGTTGACATCTAGGAACAAAATTCAAGCTATAAACCAAGTTGATCTTCCTGTCCTAAAATTGCAGTTTTGGAGAGATTGATTGGCCCCAAAATGGGCTGGATAGATTAGACAGGAAAACAAGAAAGATGCTTCATACTCATCAATTGATTTATAGAAATCAGTGCATACCAAGATTATATATTCCCCGTTCTGAAGGAGGAATGGGCCTCCTTGAAAATGATTACATGTATAGATCTGCAATCATGGGATTCTACACATATCTGCTGACCTCACAAGACCCAAACATAGTGAAAGTTTTGAAATATGAGAAGAATAAATCAAGGATAACTTCTCTGCTTAGTCTAGTAGAAGCATTTTGGCTTCAAGCAGGAATGGAAATCAAACCAAAAGTAGAATAAAATCCGGTATCAACTAAATGGGCCAAAAACAAAAGAAAGGATGTAAGGTAAAAGACCAGATGAGAAGGCAAGAAATGTGGAAAATGCATAAATATAGTGCCAAGTGTAGAAAACATCTGGAAGAACCTCATGTTGATCAGGATCGAATGCAGGAATGGTTAAGGAGCAGTGAATTCAAACTAAGAGATGAAAGAATAATATTGGCAGCCCAAGATGGGGGGCTACATACACATTGGTTTACAAAGTCCATTGAACATGTGGAGAAACAGACAAATGTAGGTTTTGCAAAACAACGTGGAAACAGTCATACATCTTGTTGCTGGTTGTGACATATTAATGGCAAAAGGACTGTATACTGAAAGGCATAATAATGTGGCAAGATGTTTGCACTGGGATTAGGCAAACATTATGGTACTCAAGTGGCTGAAAAACACTGGAAACATGAGCAACAAAGCATAATAGAAATAGATGAAGTCTACATCGTATGGGATCACCAGTTACCAACATTTCAGTATACGGATGGTAGAAAACCAGATACAGTGGTCTGTGAAAAGAAGACAAAAGTAGCACTGATCATTGAAATCGCCACACTCAGTGACTACAGTATCTTGTGTACAGAGAGACAAAAGTTATAAAATATCAGATTTGCTGGCAGAAATGAGGGTGATATGGAAGAAAGATACCCAGACAATTCCAATAGTTGTAGGAGCAATAAAATATAATTATAAAAAAGAATCTATAATCATATTTAGATATGTTACCAATCCATTTAACCCCGTACAAATTGCAGGAGTCATTCCTGAGCACATTGCAGGTGCTGTGAAGAGCTCTTCTGGCTGACATCAAAGACTGAAACAATACTAATTTCATGAACTTTAATCATCATACTTTGACTGAGGAATGGGGTCCATTCCTCTCATGGTATTAGAAACCCAAACGTCTTTGAGAAATTAAAAAAGAGGAAAGAACAGGCTAAATGAGCAGTAGGAGTGCAGCTTAATGGTAAAGGGGAGACTGGCACAAATATATAAATAAATAGATGTGGTGGTATTATGAGTGCCTTATTTCAAATGCAAATAACTAAATAAATAAAAACAATAATAGTAGGCACATAAAACAAGACAATAACATTTATAGTTTTCAAACAGAAACACAGAGTAGACACAAAGAGATAGTATAGCAGAGAACAATGTTAAAAGAATGGAGCAGTTTTCTGGATGAGACGGAAGGGCAGAAAACAGTAAGTAAATTAAAAAATATATATATTGGGCTTTGCATAAGATAGTTCTTATGATGGGTGGGTAAAGAGAAAGAAGCCATCAGCTAAGTAAAATCTGGTGCTTATCCAACACAATGAAAATGAAATGAGAAGACAAAGTGTGCTAAGAGGCTATTATCAGCCATCACAATCTATGTTCCCACAGTTATGTGCAATGAGAAGTAAAATGAGGAAAGGAGAGATGGTACCACCAGTAACAATACTTTACATAAGGATGGCTAGGAACATAACGCCATAGCCAATGCCTATCATTAATAATAATAATAATAATAATAATAGTAATGATTTTATATATATATATATATATATATATATATATATATATATATATATATATATATTTATGTTCCCACAGTTATGTGCAATGAGAAGTAAAATGAGAAAAGAGCAGAGATGGTACCACCAGTAACAATACTTTACATAAGGATGGCTGGGAACATAATGCCATAGCCAATGTCTATCATAATAATAATAATAATAGTAATGATTTTATATATATATATATATATATATATATATATATATATATATATATATATATATATATATATATCTATATATATGTTCCCACAGTTATGTGCAATGAGAAGTGAAATGAGAAAAGAGCAGAGATGGTGCCACCAGTAACAATACTTTACATAAGGATGGCTGGGAACATAACGCCATACCCAATGCTTATTATTATTATTATTAATAATAATAATAATAATAATAGTAATGATTTTATATATATATATATATCTATGTTCCCACAGTTACGTGCAATGAGAAGTAAAATGAGAAAAGAGCAGAGATGGTACCACCAGGAACAATACTTTACATAAGGATGGCTGGGAACATAACGCCATAGCCAATGCCTATCATTATTAATAATAATAATAATAATAATAATAATAGTAATGATTTTATATATATATATATATATATATATATATATATATATATATATGTTCCCACAGTTATGTGCAATGAGAAGTGAAATGAGAAAAGAGCAGAGATGGTACCACCAGTAACAATACTTTACATAAGGATGGCTGGGAACATAACGCCATAGCCAATGCCTATCATTATTAATAATAATAATAATAATAATAGTAATGATTTTATATATATATATATATATATATATATATATATATATATATATATATATATATATATATATATATAAAATGCTAACTTCTATGTGGAACACACTGATAATACCAGACTTATTTTTTTTTTCATCAGGAACTTGAAATACTCCTCTTCAGAGAGCAGAGTTGGAGAGTTTTCATCATCTTACAATAATTCAACAAGCTGCAGCTGTCATTCACAGTTCACCTTAATAACATGAGAACCAAATGTACTTTTCCAGGTTGGAACTTAAACTGTAATACAATGGTCACAGTGTTTTTTATCCAAAATGTAAATTACAATATCTAGTGTTTTTATGTTTTTTTAATGTTATCAAAGTCTACTGCTGACAAGTGTCAGATCAGATATAACAATGAATAATGTGACTAAAAATGGAGTTTCTGGAACACTCTGGGTGGTATGAATGATAACATTAATTGATAAGTAAAACAGAAACATGATCTTGAGGCTCCTTTATTACAGACACAATTTATTTAATATGGTATCAGTGTAGTTGCTTCAGGGAATGAGATTTTTTTTATTTGAATACCATTTTTCAGTTATTATACTGTACCTGACATTTCTTCTGGTGCCAATTCTTATTCAGGATATCCCCAGGGGACAACATTTTAGCTCCTTTTTGAGAAGATGCTATAATTCTATAGCACAAGTTTTCTAAGTGACTCAGAAATCTGTCTGCTGCTAGTAGTTAGATTATTTAGAAATTGGTTTGTTGCTTGTACTAGCATGAAGTAATGTACATTGCAGTCACTTCATATTGCTTGAATACTCTGTATAGCTGTACAAACAAGTACATATATTGTAAGTTTACAAATCTAATAAACTAAACAAAAAAGAAAATAAAAATAAAAACTATGTTGCTATTCCTAAATAAAATGGGCATGTGTCATTCTAAATGTTGTTTATATTTTCAAGTAAAATAAGTGTTTCAGTGTTTGTTGTTTGGCAATAACCATTTCCCATACCCAATGGCATAGCAGTGATTTCTGTTTTCTTAAAATTATGCTTATCATTTAACTTTGAAGCAACTAAAATAGCTTTTTCTTGGATAAAGTGTGATCTGCAGAGCTGCAATAAGTTTTAAGTCTAACCAAAGAGCTTGACAAGACCTGAAAATATTTTACAAATGCTATGACTGCACTATTGTTGTATTAAAAAGTGAACAATGACACGTTTTCTATTTTCTAGTTTGCTAACCATGCATTTTTATTACTGAAAAAGTGTTTAGCTGTTTAAGTGTTAACTGCTTATCTAATGTATGCACACGATGTTTTATATTTTTATGCTTTTTCAGAGTTGTTTTCTAACAGAAAATACATTCTAAAATTAATTCTAGTTCTGTTTCAGCATGTAACACCATGGCTGCAAGGAAGTTATTCATCCATATAGGGAACATGGATGGAACATTAATGCAAATATTCATTTTAACAAATTGTGTTCGTTTTTGTTTGGGTGAACATCTATTTGCATAAAATGGAAGCAAAGCTGCTCATTGGACTTTCAGTAATACTTCCTCAAAGTGCAGTGTGACTATGTATGTATACTCATGAAGGATTAAACAAAGATTTCTTGCTGTCAGCCAGCAAAATGTTTGATATTATTATTAACTGCATTATGTATGTATTCTAATTCAAAGTGTTGGTTTTATTGGAGAATAAGTTATTCGTTCTGTTTGTGGATTAAGTGTTCTTTTGTCCCTGTGAGTTAGTGATGCCATTGTGTTGATGGAGGTTGCCTTGTCCTGCTTTTAACAGAAAGCTGTTCCACTGGTTACTCCACACCTTCACTGTGATGACATCACTGAGTGAATGTACATAACATCCTTGATACCCTGAGAGAGTATAATTTAGGTACTATGTAAAGCAATACATTATCCTGACTATATTCTACACATACATTGAAGCCATCATGCTATATCGTACAGCAGGTTACCAGAAACATTTACATTAGGGTTACACTGATATGTTTCCTATAGTGACTAGTCTGGCGTGGTTCATAGCCAATGCTGAATGTTAACATTAAAAACAAAACTTAAACAAAACTTAAAAAATATCTAGTTTCTGTCATCAGCCCAGACATGGTGAACTACTATGAATACATGAATAACTTTCAGATATAGATCCCTCTTTTTAGCCCATAGTGAAAGCTAACAAGAGTATGCTTCTGACTTTGGAATAGCATACTCAGTCCTGGAACCATATTGCATATTTCAAATGTATGGAATCCATGATCCCATGGGTGGACAAAAATTGTGTGTGTGTGTGTGTGTGTGTGTGTGTGTGTGTGTGTGTGTGTGTGTGTGTGTGTGTGTGTGTGTGTGTGTGTGTGTGTGTGTGTACATATTTATTTTTAATTACACACCCAACAGAGGGAAGAAACTGTTGCAAAAAAGAGTAAAATCCCATGAGTGGAGGAGCTCCCTGGTCAGCCTCAGTAAGAAGCTGAGATCCCTTATAAGATCATCCAAAGCTAGCTACGAAAACAAAATTACCACTGATTCTATGAGCAACCACAAAGCATTTTATAGCTATGTCAAGAATCTCAGTGGCAACACCCAAATCTGCTTTGAGTTACAGCACAATGGCATGAAAATTACAGAACCAACTGATATTGCCAGCATCCTGGCAGATAGGTTCAGTGCTAACTTTACGCCCCCCACCCCCTAAAGGGCCCATATCTATATAGGAAGAATGCAGAGTCCCTGGAATCACATCCATGCAGGTAAAAGCTGCACTCTTTAAAACCAAAAGCACAGCATCCATGGGACCGGACAACATCCCAGGCTGCGTTTTACACGAACTTTAGAACAAACTTGCTCCCCACCTAAGCACCATATTCAATCATAGTTTCACATCAGGCTTTATGCCCACTGAATGGTGCACAGCAACAGTTATCCCACTCCACAAAGGGGGAGCCACCACTGATCCTGGGAACTATCGCCCTATTAGCCTGATGATCCTGGTCTGCAAGGCCATGGAATGTATCATCATGGAACTCATAAACAAAGACATTGGTGACCTCCAAACTCTGGACCCCACCCAGTTCGGGTTTATGAAAGGCAGATCATGCCTTTTGAATCTGATCAACTTCTTTGAGGAAGTCACCAAAGCCATAGACGTGGGTAAGGTGGTTCCCACAGCCTATATTGACCTCGCCAAGGCTTTCGACACCATCCCCCATTCTGTAATTATAGCTAAACTCACTAAACTAGGTATAAATCCCTACATCACAATATGGGTTGCCAACTGGCTGACTGACAGAACCCATACTGTAAAAGTTGCAGACTCCAAATCTGACTTCAGTCAGTGACAAGTGATGTACCAGAGGCTTCAGTCCTGGGACATATCCTGTTTGGGATCTACTTTTCTGAAGTACAGGCTAACACAGAAGGCCTCTGGCTAATGAAGTTTGCAGATGACTGTAAACTAGGAGCCATAGTCGAGTCCCCAAATGATGTGGACATCTTGCAGAAGGGGCTCACTGAGACAGATGCCTGGTGTCAGAGGCATAGCTGCAAGCTCAGTGCCAAAAGGTGCATTGTCATCCCCATTGCTAAAAACTCTGTACCCATGAACTACCTCATAAATGGCAGTCTACTTAACACTGAATGTGTGATAAGAGACCTTGGGACCCAGGTGGACAGTAGTCTCTCCTTTGATAATCACATTACTACAGTAGTCAGGAAATCCTTCTATGTGGCACACCTCATCACAAAAGGGTTTTCATCCAGGAAAAAATAGGTCATTGTTCCCCTCTACTCGGCACTCATTAGACCTATTATAGAGTACAACTCCCCTTTTGGAATGTACCTCACAAGACATTTGCAGCAGCTGAAAAGACCACAGAAGTACCTCACAAAGATGATTACTGGCCTCAAACAGATGCCTTACACTGACCGTCTCAAAAAACTCCAACTTTATTCTGTAGCATATCGCCTACTCCGAGGAGATCTCTGCCTAACATATAAAGCTATGTTAAACCCAGAGCTGTTGGACATGCTACACCTAAAGAAATCCCAATCCCTCTAAACTACACGCTCTAGGGACCTAGGATTGATGCAACTTCTTTGTCAAGTTCTCAGGATGAGAATGTAGTTATAAATAGTACTACGAATTCTATCATTTGTTCATACAATGATTTTAACATTTTTAATTACACCGAAATGGAGATTACGGATACTTTTTTCAAACTTTTTACTAAGGGATTTACATTTGTACCATACCAGATACCTAATATTAGTGATATTTTATTGGACATAAAACTTTTTACCAGAAAGTTGAACTTATCTGTGATTTTTGAAAACAAAAGATGCATAAATGAGTCTAGAAATATAAAAAGATGCAGTGTATATAATCCACCTCTCCAACATGACATCCAGAGCTTTGAAAATGTTGTTTGTAGTGTTGTCGGAAACAACTATCCTCGTAATTCAAGTAATAGTTGGGGAAACCTAACAGATGAAGGAAACGAGCTTCTCCATTTGTTGAAAGACAACAAGAAAA
Source organism: Protopterus annectens (assembly GCF_019279795.1). NCBI lineage: Eukaryota > Metazoa > Chordata > Ceratodontiformes > Protopteridae > Protopterus > Protopterus annectens. Next base: position 191,350,728 of record NC_056741.1, on the reverse strand, counting down.
TTAGAATCATGAAATCCGACAAGGGTGGGGGCATGATCATCATGGATCAATGGGACTATATGAGAAGAATGTTATATATACTGAATAACAATAAGAGTTATATTACAGCATCAAGAAATGAAATAAATATCTCATATTCTAACATTGATTTTATATTAGAGGACAATTTACTTCAAGGTCTATATGACAAAGATCTATTTGAATTTTTTATGGTTGGGACGCCCGTGATTCCAGCAATTTTTGGCATCCCTAAAACCCACAAGAGTGTAACTGACCCACCTATGAGACCGATAGTGTCAGCACAGGGATCAAAAACACAGCCATTAGCTATTTATATTGATGTTAAATTAAAAGGTTACCACCACAAACATCAACATTTACTAATTGACTCATGGGACTTACTAAAGAAAATGAATAATGTGGAATATAATGATGGAGTTACTTTTATAACTATAGACGTCAAAGATTTGTTTAGTGTAATACCACATGACGTAGGGTTAACTTGGTTTGAAGACATGCTTTTAGATATGGACCTTCTTAAACCTGATGAGTTTCGTATTATACTAGAAAATATGGAATTGGTACTGAAAAATAACTATATTTATTTCCAAGGAGAATATTACCATCAAATTGAAGGAGTGGCAATGGGGGCAGCATGAGCCCCCACATACGCTAACATTGTCATGCTCTATTGGGAAAAGAATCATGTTTTCACCTCTGAGTATTACAAACATATTCACTGTTATTTCAGATTTTTAGACGATATCTTAATCTTATGGAAAGGTCAGGAACAAGATATCCTTAACTTCATTGAATATATTAATACAAGTACAACATTTTTTAACTTTACACATGAAATTCAAAAAGATACTATACATTATTTGGATGTGAAATTAATGAAAGATATGGAAAGTAACAGATATACATCTGTGTTATACCGGAAAGAGAATTTCTCGAATTCATATCTACTTTTGATAGTGACCACCCCCTTACATTAAAAAAGAATATAGTAAGGGGGCAAATGATCAGAGCTTCCAGAATGATTAGTAAAGAAGAGGAGTTTTTGAAAGAAATGTCTACCTTGAACAACATGTTTAAGCAAAGGGGATATCCGAGTGAGTTGATCGAAGAAGCTAAACAATGGGTTACTACACACAGGAATTCTAGATATGCCCCACTGTTGAGTGGAAGTATACACTATAACAACATTCTTACAAATAATGTGAATGAGCTTGATACTCAGGAATCAAGAGATCAGAAGGTAAATATTACTAATACCCCATACTTAACCTTAACATACCATAACAACATAGATTGGTTGAGAAAAAGTATTAACAGTGTATGGGAAATGTTTAAATCCATGTCAACTAGGGTGGATGTTTTCAAAAACAAGCTTACTTACAGTTATAGGAGAAACAATAACCTGAAAAATATATTAGAGAAGGGAAAGGATGGACCAGATGTGGATAGGTTCACCACGATTGGCAACAAGAGCGGGACCTTTAGATGTAATAGATGTCCCCAATGTCCTTTTATAGCCGAAGAAAAGTCCATTTATTTGCCTAGCCTACATATTACACTTAAAGCTAGAAGATACAGCAGCTGCTATACCAAAGGCATGGCTTATTTAGCATACTGCACATTCTGTTGGTGCTTCTACGTAGGAAAAACAGAAAGACACCTACGTAGAAGAATATACGAACACATGAGAGATATTAATTGTAAAAATGTAAACAACGCACTTTATAGGCATACCATCACATGCACTAATGCAAATTTAAAATTTTGGGCCTTGGAAATAATAGAGTGTCCTGATAGAGGTGGTGACTGGGCAACAAAAATTCTATACAGAGAAATGATATGGCAACTTAGATTAGATGCCTGCAACGGTAAAGGATGAATGATTGTATTTCTATTACCCCAGCACTAAAATTATTGGCATCTGATCCGAAGAAACACACTTAAAATGTATGTTTTTAAAAATGTATGGTTTAAGGATGAGTTGATGTAGTCCCCCGTACAACAACTGATTATTCGGTGTGGTTAATAATTTTTTAATTTTTTAGTATTTAATTTTTTAGTATCTATTGTATTATTGTACTGCTGTATTATATTTTGGGGGGTTTTACACAGAGGAAAATATTTCATCATTCCACTTTTTTAATAATTTTATTACATAATACATGGGCACTCATACATACATCTATTTACATTCACTTTTTAAAAAATTTTTTTTAATTTTTCTCAAAAATTTTAATAAACATATTTTTAATAACCTAGTATTATTTTGAGTTCAAATTTATTAAAATATTTCATACATATACATACATATTATCACTATTTATTATTACTTTGATTAATATTTATATATTTACATATATGTAACAGGCGTACATTTATATATAACATGTATATACATTTACTTTTTTATATGTATTCCAGTACTTTAATATTTATTCAGTTTTGATTAACTAAGTTATGGTAACATACAAATGATATCAAATATAAAGAATACATGTATATATATTTTTTACTGGTATTGCATACATATGAATGTTATAATGAGAATTCAGCTTCTGCACTTTTTTGTGTTTTTTAGCTTGTAGTGGGTTTACTACATATAAGGCGAGCCATCACTTTAAAATGAATTATTTATTTAATTTAAGTTGAATCTAATTGAATAATTATTAATTATGTTATTAAGAGTAGTATATAAACGGAAAGATTCTCTGATTAAAGTGATTCTGAAGAGGTCTCCAGGTGGGAGACGAAAGCGCTCAATCTTGTGTATTCTCTATTATGGAATAAACTTTTTCGTATCACACAGCCGTGGAGTTGGGAGTTTGGTTTTCACAATGGTGGATTTCCTGTGGTTACTTGCTGGACTTTGTTGGAATCTTGTAATGATCTCATGGGTAGGCAAAAATTGTATGCTATTTGTGTGTGTGTGTGTGTGTGTGTGTGTGTGTGTGTGTGTGTGTGTGTGTGTGTGTGTGTGTACATATTTATTTTTAATTACACACCCAACAGAAGGAAGAAACTGTTGCAAAAAAGAGTAAAATCCCATGAGTGGAGGAGCTCCCTGGTCAGCCTCAGTAAGAAGCTGAGATCCCTTATAAGATCATCCAAAGCTAGCTACGAAAACAAAATCACCACTGATTCTAAGAGCAACCACAAAGCATTTTATAGCTATGTCAAGAATCTCAATGGCAACACCCAGATCTGCTTTGAGTTACAGCACAATGGCATGAAAATTACAGAACCAACTGATATTGCCAGCATCCTGGCAGATAGGTTCAGTGCTAACTTTACGCCCCCCACCCCCTAAAGGGCCCATATCTATATAGGAAGAATGCAGAGTCCCTGGAATCACATCCATACAGGTAAAAGCTGCACTCTTTAAAACCAAAAGCACAGCATCCATGGGACCGGACAACATCCCAGGCTGCGTTTTACACGAACTTCAGAACAAACTTGCTCCCCACCTAAGCACCATATTCAATCATAGTTTCACATCAGGCTTTATGCCCACTGAATGGTGCACAGCAACTGTTATCCCACTCCACAAAGGGGGAGCCACCACTGATCCTGGGAACTATCGCCCTATTAGCCTGATGATCCTGGTCTGCAAGGCCATGGAATGTATCATCATGGAACTCATAAATAAAGACATTGGTGACCTCCAAACTCTGGACCCCACCCAGTTCGGGTTTATGAAAGGCAGATCATGCCTTTTGAACCTGATCAACTTCTTTGAGGAAGTCACCAAAGCCATAGACGTGGGTAAAGTGGTTCCCACAGCCTATATTGACCTCGCCAAGGCTTTCGACACCATCCCCCATTCTGTAATTATAGCTAAACTCACTAAACTAGGTATAAATCCCTACATCACAATATGGGTTGCCAACTGGCTGACTGACAGAACCCATACTGTAAAAGTTGCAGACTCCAAATCTGACTTCAGTCAGTGACAAGTGATGTACCAGAGGCTTCAGTCCTGGGACATATCCTGTTTGGGATCTACTTTTCTGAAGTACAGGCTAACACAGAAGGCCTCTGGCTAATGAAGTTTGCAGATGACTGTAAACTAGGAGCCATAGTCAAGTCCCCAAATGATGTGGACATCTTGCAGAAGGGGCTCACTGAGACAGATGCCTGGTGTCAGAGGCATAGCTGCAAGCTCAGTGCCAAAAGGTGCATTGTCATCCCCATTGCTAAAAACTCTGTACCCATGAACTACCTCATAAACGGCAGTCTACTTAACACTGAATGTGTGATAAGAGACCTTGGGACCCAAGTGGACAGTAGTCTCTCCTTTGATAATCACATTACTACAGTAGTCAGGAAATCCTTCTATGTGGCGCACCTCATCACAAAAGGGTTTTCATCCAGGAAAAAATAGGTCATTGCTCCCCTCTACTCGGCACTCATTAGACCTATTATAGAGTACAACTCCCCTTTTGGAATGTACCTCACAAGACATTTGCAGCAGCTGAAAAGACCACAGAAGTACCTCACAAAGATGATTACTGGCCTCAAACAGATGCCTTACACTGACCGTCTCAAAAAACTCCAACTTTATTCTGTAGCATATCGCCTACTCCGAGGAGATCTCTGCCTAACATATAAAGCTATGTTAAACCCAGAGCTGTTGGACATGCTACACCTAAAGAAATCCCAATCCCTCCCAACTACACGCTCTAGGGACCTAAACTTGTTACCACAATAAACAGGACATGCTGGAGGGATAGATTCCTGTCCCAAAGACTTCCTATACTCTGGAACAAGCTACCCATCTATGTCAAGCAAAGTTCCTCATTAGCACTCTTCAAGAAAAATCTTGATGAGTGGATGGGAAATAAGAAGTACACCCTGGGATCACTTCTGTGTCTCTGCTGGACAGGGGCACATGAAATTAACTTTCTTGGGTGGCATAAGCCAGAGAACCTTGTTGGCTAGGCTTACTTAGGCCCTTGGACTGATAGCCTAGGACCTATCTATGAACTTGCCTTTGTTGCTGAAAGATTGGAAGGTTGTGGGTTCTGTTCTCACACCAGGTACTTGATACTGGCAATGTAGTGCAGCATAAGGGGTGTTGCACTCCTGACTATGCCATCAATTGCTTTCTCATCTGCCTGAGTTGGTGGTAGCTTAGGTGGATGTAAAAGATTCCATGGCACTTATCAGAAAATAATTGCAGGGGACCTTTCCTGGTGCCACTGGAAACAGGACATCAGCCTAGTGAGACTAACCTGGTTATCAAAGATTAAAAAATTAAGGAGAGCAGAGAGCCACATAGACCTTTTATCAGGCTCATCACAGGAGTACTGTCTGGTTAAGTGACTTACTCAGAGTCCCACAGTGGGCAAATATAGGATTAAAGAATCAAACCATAGGCTACAGGAAGCAGCTGGTTAATAGCTCATAGCTATAATCCTATGTGTTAAATTACAGGCAATCTTTTGTGCTAACTGCCAAAATGTTCTCTTCACTAAATGGTAGAACATCCTTTTTCAAATTGTCACAGAGTCCACTGCACTAACTAAAATATCCTAAAAGACTGTAGCTGAGAGCAGGTATTTTAAGTCCATGATATTAAAGTCCTTGTTGCCTCAGTTATATGACGGACTTTATTTTTACAGGGGTTATCCAGCAGCTTTTTTGAACAAGGGTTTCTTAAATACACTTATTGGTAGCATTGTCTCCTCACAGTAAGATGTCCTGTTTGGTTCTCAGCTAGAGCGCCTTTTGTGTGGAGACATGCATGAATGGACGTAGCTTCATTGAAGGCTGTGCATCAGGGCTGGCACCTCGGCATGTAAAAATCTACTGCCAATCATTAGCGGACTGGAGTTCTGCTGTGATGACCCCTAAAATGGAAAAAGCCGAAAGACACAACAACCTTTGAAAGTGGATGTTACTAAATTGGAGTCAGACATTGAGAGATAGAGATAAAGATAAAAACAAAGAGACAGAGATGGACAGACAGTGGAAACAGAGAGTGAGTTTTGAACCAAAAAGAAGGTATGGTATCATGCTGACTGCAAAACCTAGAAATGGCAGTATCCCAAAGAAAGACTACGTTGGATGTACAATAGCAAACACAAACCATGCACCACCTGTTTCATGTATACAGTACAAGACTGACACTGAAGCACATCCCCAATCTTAAAAATGTCAGTAGTTTTATTATAATAGTAATAGCTTGAAATTACATGTTGTAACTTTATATGTGTATTATTATAAATCACATTGCACACTAAGGGGGGCTGCCTCTCTCATTAACCTGTTGCTTTCAATAAATGTATGATAATATAAATTATTTTACTCTATCAAATTTCTGTGTATATACTACAAACATTTTAAAGGTTTTCTTGCTGAGTGTAGTTAGATTTCTAGCATGCAAAAAAAAAAAGTTTTAAGAAGATTCACATAAGAACCTTGTATATAGATAGATCCATATACAAGTCTCTGTATTCATATCAATTACTTAGTGGTAGTTATATAATTACAGGTTTTATAAAAAATGTATAAAGTCTAGGAATTAAGAAATGATGAAATCAGTGTTTGTAAGTTACATTAGATCAAAGTTATAGTATGGACCAAGAGCATCCATGGATATTAAAATGTAACTTAATATGGAAGACTAAAACATCTGAACTTGTACATTGTCTCATATAGATTTTTAAGATGAGACCTAATTTGGGTATATAGGGGCATTTAGAGACAACTACCACTGAGAATGCATGGGGTTATTAAAAGGTACATAATTATTAGACAATCTGTATAGAACATCTTATATAAGTCAGAAATGTGTTAATTTGTCTTCAAGAAAGTAACTGATGAAGGAACAGACTAGTTTAGATATTTTTTAAGATCAGCTTCTGCACATTATTGGAACATCTGTTTTGGTACATTGTCAGGCTAGAAGTGCATTATTCAGTGGTGGCTGGTGACTTCAAATCAAAGGGGGGCTGCAGGAGACACCTGAATGGTGGGGTCAATGGGAAGGGGTGCAGCCAACAAGAAAGTGGAGGAGCTATGCTCAAGACCACAAAAACTATAACTTTAATTAAATACGCTGCCCTGGGTACCAAACTGTCATTATGAGAGTCCAATCAAGAAAAATTGAAGTGTAGAAGAAAAAAAAATTCAATGCATTGGCTGCATGACAGCTTGCTTAATATCTAGATGGAAACAAAAAGGTTGTGAGGCATGAAAAAATAAATTACTTTTTAAATACATTACTGGAATGCCAGTCAAAATCAAGTATAAGAAAAACAAGCAGCACTCAACTCAAGCCAATTCTCCTTGCACTGCAGTTCTAATTATAATTTATATTTAGCTTTATTAAAGTGCCAAGTAAAATGCTAAAAGTAGCAATCTCTGTGATACCCCCACTTGTAAAAATGTTTCTTATCCAAAAAAGACCTGTTGCCTGACAACAACTATTTACTTGTTTCATGAGGAAAATATGATCAAAGTAAAATATGAAAAGCAAACAAGAAACAAGCTCAAGATACATTGCTTAAAGGATTACTGCACAGGTTATGGACCACACATGATAGATTAGCATTCTGTTTAGTTTACAGGTAAAGCCTGCAAAGATGACTGCAAGTCTCCAACAAATGTAATGAGCTTCTTAAAATAATGTAATCCTTTCCTTTATTACAAATACTGACATATGCATTTCAGTACCCAAGCCTTATACGTTATCTAGTTATGTAAGTATTCTCTGCATGGCAAAAACAGAAAGGCTTTCAATGTTGGCAATTCTTTAACAGTATGCTTATTAAAGCTTACTTGCATCTTACAATCTCAGACAAACTTACATGATGATCATTAAAGTATTGCTACTTAAATACAGAGCAATAGGCACTTTCTGAATAATAATAAGCATAAATCAACAGTATAAAAATATGACAGAAAACAGAACATTCTGCAACATCAAGGACAGATGAAAAGCCACTGTAGTACTTGTGTCTACCTTGGATTGGGGGATACTCTGCACATTTACACTGCATAACGGCTCCTTGCCTTGCTTGGACACATCCAGAATCACTACACTACATGGGGGAGTGGGGTGCAACAAGTATGTCACAATTTGAAATGTCTCTGGTTGACTGTGATGGCCATGACACATTTGTTATACCTTCCAACCTCAGAGCAAGAAATCTGGATAAAGCCATACATAGAAGTGGGACAAAGGCCCAAAAATGACAAATTTTAAATATTGCTCTTTGGGTAGGTCTTGTATTAGTATAAATTTTCTGAAGGGTATGAAATCTGAAACTCAAATGTCTGTCTTTATTTTCTAACTTCAGTCTTTAATGATTTGCCACTAATTTGCCAAACCCCCCCCCCCACAATTTTATGAAAAATGGACCAAAAATGTGATGCAAAAATATAAAATAGCCACACAATACAGCTGGGAACCTGTCATAAAAAGGGACACTTTTTTTAATATTAGTACTGCTAACTTAAGCAGCTGACAAAATAAAAGAATCTACATGCATTTCTGAAATAAAAGTAATCTATAACTCTGATTATTACAGTTATTTATAATTGTAAACCCTCCATGATTTCTTGCAAAATTGCCATTTTGTGGAGGGATTATTAGGGGAAGAGCAACATTTTGAGCCAAAATTGAGGACAGTTGAGAGGTTTGGATATGCTTAATAATATAAAGCAATTTATTTGCACGTACCATTCAACCTGTTAATGCAAGAAATCTGGACAAGGCCAAATATATTGGGGGAACATATAAACAGTACTAAAAATTGCCCTTGCATAAACTGAGACAGTTGATAGAAAACAGGTCTTGCTTTAGCATGCATTTTTCTGATGGATATGAAGTTTGAAACTCGGTGTCTGTCATTATTTAGTGACTTAATTCCTAAATGATTTGCCATCATCATCATCATCATCATAATCTTTCGGTTGTTCCCGTTAGGGGTCACCACAGTGGATCATTGTTTCCATTTCTTCCTGTCCTCTGCATCTTGCTCTGTCACACCAACCACCTGCATGTCCTCTCTCACCACATCCATAAACCTTATCTTAGGCCATCCTCTTTTCCTGTTACCTGGTAGCTTCATTCTTAGCATCTTTTTTCCAATATACTCTGCATCCCTCCTCAGCACATGTCCAAACCAATGTAATCTTGCCTCTCTGGCGTTGATTCCAAACCTTCCAACCTGGGCTGACCCTCTAATATACTTATTCCTAATCCTGTCCACTCTCGTCACACCCAGTGCAAACCTTAACATCTTTAACTCTGCCACATCCAGCTCTAACTCTTGCATTTCTGTCAATGCCACTGTCTCCAACCCATACAACATAGCTGGTCTCACTATCCTCTTGTAGACCTTTCCTTTCATTCTTACTAGTACTCGTCTGTCACAAATCACTCCTGACACTCTTCTCCACCCACTCCATCCTGCCTGTACTCTCTTCTTCACCTCTCTTCCACACTCATCATTACTCTGAACTATTGATCCCAACTCATCCACCTTCACCACCTCTACACCTTGCATCCTCATCATTTCTCTATCCTCCCTCTCATTCACACACATATATTCTGTCTTAGTCCTGCTGACCTTCATTCCTCTTCTCTCTAGAGCATATCTCCATCTTTCCAGGGTCTCCTCCACCTGTTCCCTACTCTCACTACAGATCACAATGTCATCTGCAAACATCATAGTCCATGGGGACTCCTGTCTGATCTCGTCTGTCAACCTATCCATCACCATTGCAAATAAGAAAGGGCTCAGAGCTGATCCTTGATGTAATCCCACCTCCACCTTAAATGCATCCATCACTTCCACTGCAGACCTCACCGCTGACACACTACCCTTGTACATATCTTGTACCACTCTTACATATTTCTCTGACACTCCCGACTTCCTCATACAATACCACAACTCCTCTCTAGGCACCCTATCATATGCTTTCTCTAAGTCTACAGAAACACAATGCAACTCCTTCTGACCTTCTCAGTACTTTTCCATCAACACTCTCAGAGCAAATATTGCCAGAAAACCACAAATTTTATGAGGAACAAACCAAAAATAAGAAGCAAAAATCTATTCATTCTTTGAAAATCTGGGCAGTTGAGAGATATAGTTCAGCCGGGGCTGTCTTTGAATTTGACACTCTTCCCCCTCACAAAATCATGGTCGAATGGAGCCTCCCCCCTGCAGCCATTCCAATGAACCATTACTTGGCTATTTCACCCCATTTACCATAAACACTAATGTGCATACTACTTTACTTCTACAATGATTTGGACTTCATTTGGAAGTTTTATTTTGCATTTTACAGCACAAACACTAAGACATCTGCTAAACAAAGCAATGCAGTCTCACAATGAAAACAGGCTTAGCATTAAAAATTCTCTGTCCTTGAAACTCACATTCATTGAAACAGTATTGAAACCCACATCCAAAGAAATTACATTTGGCTAGTGGCAGACAAAGATTAACTTTGGGCTGTTTTCAGATGATAGGCCCCTTGCACACAAAACATACATGTGTTGTGCGATGCACCTTCCTGATTGCATTAAATTATATTCCTTGTATAATACAGTACAGTTGTTAGAGGGTGTTTTAAATTTATTGTTTTGAACATTTTCCAGTAAACAATGAAATAAAATGCATGAACCAATAATGACAAAACTGCCCGATTGAGAGCATTTCCATCATAAAAGTTTACTCAAACTTCTACAATCCACCAGTATCGGTATATATGCACAATCTCTGCAGAAGTAAAAGCCATCTAAATAATTTCACATTAAAAAGATCTGTAACTAATAAAGAGGTTGCTGCTAGCAAACTTTATATTTCATTGTTTCATCTACAAATAAAGTTCCTGTATCTTCGTGAAAGAGGACATTCTTAGTATGGCAGCATTCACCCCCGGTAGGGGTAGAACTCATAGCCTTCTGCATCAAAAGCAAATACACTACCTGTTGTGCTGTTAATAATGCAAGAAAGCTTCAAATAAGCACCATTAAACTTCTCTTCCCCTGCAGTTCTCAGCTCCTTGTAAAATCTACTTGACAATCAACTGTATCTCTCAACTTCGCAGCACAAGAAATCTGGAAAAAGCCAAAATTTATTGGGGGAGGCAAAAGCCCAAAAACCAGCGACACATTTTAAACACTGCTTATACAACCTTGGAAATTTGCTAATATAAACTGCAGTGTTACCACCATACATTTTACTACCAATACTTGAACCCAGGACCCTGTGCAAAACAGTCAGAGCAACATACCGCTTTGCCAAATCAGCTGTTTTATGAAAAAGAGGAAGACTGAAACTTAAATGGCTACCATTTAGTGAATTAATTTCTCACCATAGCTGTCAACCTCAGCACAAAACACCTGGACAAAGCCAGTAATGGGGGAATACAGCCCTCAAACATATTCAGTGAATTTGGTTCTCACCATAGCTCTCAATCTTAGCACAAAAAAACCTGGACGAAGCCAATGGAATACAGTCCCAAACACAGGGACAAATTTCAAATATTCGTCTTATAAACTTAGAAAATTGCTAGAATAAAAGGTTTTGTATTACTATGTACTTTCTGAATAATATGAAGTCTGAAATTCAAATGTCTGGCAGTTTTATTTATTTAACATTTGTTAACCAAGAAAGTCTAACTTGGAACAAAAGCCAATTTTCAGCAAAGGCCCAGGGAGAAATACTGCAGACATATGTCTTTGTAACATGAGAGGACACCAGAGCAAATCCACACACAAACACAGGGAGAACATGCAGACTCCACACAGAAGACACCCCAGCCAAGTATCAAACCAGTAAAGCTCTAGCTGTAAGGCAACAATGCTACCACTGCACCATCAACTATTAAAGGAATGAGAATTTCAGAAACCACAGATTTTATTAGGAACGGAACAGAACAGAAGAAAATATGAGGCAAAAATCTGTAAAAGTTTCACAAATGGTGGTGGGTAGAGAAATCATGTTTTTGTTACTTGCACCAAGGGTACAGGGTTCAAGCCTGACTTCTTTAACCACCACCTGAGTTCTCTCTGTAGCCACCAGTATAAATCAACTGGGGCATTTTTTACACACATACTGGCTCAGCTTCTCAGAATTCTGTGTTCGGGCCAGAATACACACTTCTGGTTTCCTGGAACCAGTTGCAAATGTTTCAAGACTGCTGACGTTGCAGTCCAATCCCTTTCCAGTCTATGCAGTTGACTTCTGGGGCATCAGCAGTCTGCTGCCTTCTTTCTGAATCTGGACTGGTAAGGCAGCAGTCCGGATTCACTTTCTGTGTGAGGGAGAAGTTATTGTACCATTGTGGTTCACAGCTGGGGGGCTGCAGTCCTGCAGTCACAAGCCACCACTGATAAGCTTAATTCTATTTGATGTCATTTTGCATGTGTTCCTTCACTAGAGAGATCCTACTTTTCTTTTTTTTCCCCAAACTTTATCAACCTTTATGCCTTTACCCAAAATGTTTTTCAACCTACACATACATATATGATCACCAACATGCATTCTTCACTTGACTTTATCTTAACAAGCAAATCCAAAACTAGCTATCATAATTACAATTGTAATACATTTCTTTACTTCAGAAAAATGTATATTGATTCACATCCTGTTACTCTGTCAAGGACTCAAGTTAACAGCTCTGATATTTTAAGTGTCCCTATCATACTGGGATGACATGATCAACAGACCACAATGTTTTGCCGGTGATGGTCTTTATCTGTCACCCCTGGAATTTCAGCTACTGGCTAACACTCTTGCCACCTCCATAGTGCCTTTTTTAGGCAGTATCTCAAGGACAAAATTCTCGCTGTAGAAACTCCATCTAAAAACAACCTCAGGGTTATGCTGCTAAATGCTAGGAGTCTTAACATGAAACTGCACTCACTGGAAGCAGTTCTCACATAGGAAGACGCAGACATTTGCACAGTCATGGAAACCTGGTTCAAGGCTTTGGAGAGCACCCCATCCATACCAGTTTATACCTCCTTCCGTATGTTCAGACCACAAACTGAAGGCATGAGAACTAAAGGAGGTGGTGTATCAATATTCATTAAAGATACATACACCTCCAGATTGGTTAAACAGTATGATTCCCAGGAGATGCATCAGGTGAAATTAACTGCTGATAAGACACCTATTCAAGTCGTTGCCAGCTACAAAACACCCTCCATGAATCAGGATACCCATTCTGCCTATTTGGATCTACTTGAGTCTTTCAAGACACGTCCAAACACCATGGCTTTGGGTGACTTTAACTACCTATTCACTGACTGGGTAAATTACTTGTGCTCAGACTAACTTGCCCAAAGGTTCCTCAACTTCATTAACTCAAATAACTTGGACCAGTGGGTTGACACCCCCACAAGGGGTGCCAGCATCCTGGATCTGTTGCTTACCAATATGGGGGACCTCTGTAGCACCCCCACTGAGAGGTCTTCCCTGGTGAGATCTGACCACAAGACAGTCTCATTTTAATAAACTATCACATTTGAAATAACTATCACACCTGATCCCCCATCAGCGGCAACTAAACTAAAAAACTTCACCAAATCAGATTATAACTTCTTACAAGATGGTATAAATAGCTTCACTGCACCTCCCCCCTCAGATGGAACTGGCAACTATTCCGAGTTCTATACCAATGCTTTATACAAACACCTGCATAACTGCATTGACTTGGCTGTACCTGATAGAACCAAAACAAGCTCCTCAAGGAAAAGCAAACCTGCCTGGTGGACAACTGCCATTAATAGGCTTTATAACAAGAGGAAGAAATTTCTATATAGGAATAAAAGGGAGCAAGCCCTAAATTGGAAACACTCCCTCCTCAGCTTAAACCAGCAAATAGGACTACTTGGGAAGTCCTCCAAAGCAAACTATAAATCCAAATTAGCTTTCTCAACTAAAGACAACCATAAGGCATTCTTTAGTTACATCCATAACCTAAAATGAAAGGCCCAGATTTTTGACGAACTGGTAGTTATTGATACAGCATATACTGAACCTGTGGACATAGCTAACCAGTTGACAGACAGGTTCTGTGAAAACTTCACCCCCTGTTCCCACCACATGTACCCCATGACATCCCTACAACCTGTCCTCTACCTTGTATCTCTAAAGAGAAGGTCATAAACACCCTTTCTAAGGCCAAAAACACAACATCTATGGAACCTGATAGTATACCAGGCTGCATCCTACATGGGCTCCAACAAGAATTAGTGACACCATTAGATACTCTTTTCAATCATAAGTTCATGGGTTGGTACTAGGCTATCAGCCCTAGGGTCTATACAAGCCTAGCCATAACAATTCCCTGGATATTTCTTCCCACAATATTTACTTCCCTGGATCCCTGTCTAGCAGGGTGACTGACATGATCCTCGGGGTGAATTTCCTATCTCCCATCCTATCGTCAAGGTTCCTTTTGAAGAGAGTCAAGGAGGCACTCTGCATGACATGTATGGGCAGTCTATTCCAGAGTATGGGGAGTGTCTGAGTCTGGAACCTATCCCTCCAGCATGTTTTGTTCATTGTGGTGACAAGGTTTAGATCCCTGGAGCATGTGGCTCTGAGGGATTGGGATTTCTTTAAGTGGAGCATGTCCAACAGCTCAAGGTTTGACATGGCCTTGTATGTTAAGCAGAGATCCCCTCTGAGTAGACGATATGCCACAGAGTATAGCTGGTGTTTTTTTAGATGGTCAGCATAGGGCATCAGCTTTAGGCCTGTGATGCTTTTAGTGAGGTATTTATGTGGCCTTTCCAGCTGTTGCAGATGTCTTGTGAGGTACATACCAAATGGGGTGTTGTACTCTATAATTGGGCTAATGAGGGATGATAATCGTAATCATAGTCTAAGCACCAGCTTCTTCCTAGCTGAGTGGAAAATGGCCACTGTTATTCCCTTGCACAAAGGTGGTGCTTCCACTGACACCAGGATCTATACACATATTAGCCTGACTAGCCTTATCTTCAAGGCTATGGAGAAAATCATCATAGACCTTATCAACAAAGATATAGGTAATCTGGAAATACTCAACACTACTCAGTTTGGATTTGTCAAAATGAGATTATGCCTGTTAAACCTGGTGGACTTCTTCGAGACAGTCACCAAGGCCCTGGATGATGTGAAATCTGTGCATACAGCCTACATCGGCTTAACCAAGGCATTTCACACTATCCCCCACTCAGGCATCATTGACAAACTCACCCAGCTAGGTATCAACCCTTATATCATTGGATGGGTCACTAAATGGCTCATTCATAGAACCCATATAGTCAAAATAGGGGAATCCACCTCCAACAGCAGACCTGTAACCTGTGGCATTCCACAGGGATCAGTCCTGGGAGCTTTACAGTTTGGAGTCTATTTCTCTGAAGTACAAGCAAAAACTAGAGGTCTGTGGCTGATAGGGTGCCACCTTTTCAAATGGCCAAAGTGGGACATATTTGGGACACACATCAGATTTTACAGGCCAACACATACCCACGGTCAGTATAAAGGATAGAACTTAACTTTTTTGCCTAAATTAAAGCTTATTCTTGTAGAATTTTAGTTGCTTATTCTATTTCTTGCAACATTTAGGTATTTTAGATACAGAATAACTGTTTTATGCAACTATTACATAAAATATGGGACATAATTATGTCCTACAATATCAGGACATTTGCCATGTTTAATATTTTTTTGTCAGGACACAACTGCCCAAAGAGGGACTGTCCCTCGCAAGGTGGGACAGGTGGTAACCCTAGTGGCTGACAAAGTTTACTGATGACTGCAAACCGGGTATTGCTGTATATGGTGGTCGAATGAAAGTTTATTGTCAATGATAACTCCTAAAAGTTTAATTTCCTGCACTATGTCTATGACGTTGTCCCAGGCTGACAGATACTGGATCCCCTTAGAATGTCACCAGAAATTAAGCCAATTATTGAAGTCAGTCATTTTCTGATTGTATTGAGGCATCATCCAAGGTGAAGGCAAAATGCTGCTTAAGACTAGGGACATACCTGCCCGAGACACATAGTCTGAGAGCTCAGTCATGTCTCTCTTCATATAATCCAGAGAGATACATCTCAAGTCGTTCACGCCAACATGGTCTATGATGGAGTCATAACAGTACCTGTTATTATAACTGTATGCTGTCATTTCTTTACTTCCTGTTTTCAGTGCTGTTCTACATGTGTGTGTATGCCTTTTTAGCATTTCTTGACCATGCCAAGACAGCTCTATGCAACTGTCCTTTGTAACCAACAACATTCACAAACAGTTGTGCCTTGAATTCCATCGGTGTCTCCATCTATGATAAAGAGGGCTTTACCTCTCATTACCTACTAGCATTTAGCCATATAGCAGTAATATATCCAGTTTCATTATCCAGGCAGATTATATTCAGTAATGCTTCCACATGACACTGCTGGTTTTATGGTTTGTATCAACTTTCTAGAGCTCACCTGCTTTAAAGCAATACTGGTGGTAATTCCTTCTTTGTATTTCATTAAGCATATTCACATAATATAGCTTTCTTTATAAGCCAGTGGTTCTGAAGCCACTAAGTCTTCAGCAGGAAAAAGAAGAAAAGACATAGCCAGAAAGAGTCACAATAGACAGGACAAGTGGTGAAATATCTAAAGAAGTGAAACATGAAAACATAGTATATAAGGTGACCCTTAATGAAGGTGTGGATGATTCCTGACCATCCGGGCTATCTCAACAGATCTATGACTTACTATACACCCTGCCATTAGAAAATTACACCACAGCATTAGCTGAATCTTTCATGCTCTATTTATTTTGTTTAAATGTTCATTCTCCTAGCAACAGGAAATGCTGTGTCCCCTATGCAACCTAATTAACCATTTTTCTCCACTAACACCCACCATCAGGCTTGCATCTTGGATTTGGTCCCACTTATGTTATATCTTATCTATGTTCATATCTTAGACCCCAAATCCCCCAAAATAAATCTTTCACTTAGCAGGTAGCTTTCATCATACATCACTCTTCAGATATCATATTTCTTCCTACACCATCACTCATCATCACAGTGATGGGATATACATGTTGCTTCTTCTAAGTAACACCCCCCCCTTGCATATGTCTTTGTCTTTCTGGCACATAATACATCTTACTAAGCAGATCCATGTTAAATTTATATTTAACCTTTCCTATCCTATCCTTGTCCTACCACTGTTATATCCCTCCAGTAGATACTAACTCAACATGCCCGCCCAGTGGTCCTATTAATGGCCTCAAATAGGGTGTTCCCTAATGTAGATTATAAACAGTGATGAAAAACAATATTAGGCATCCCTTACATTGTACATTTTATCACTAGACCCTCCTAAAAGTCTGTGTGTGTAATGCCCATAATACCTTTCCCCTACAATTTCCAGTTTTTATCAGAATGTGTTGTACCCCTTAAGCACAATATGTCATCATTCCTCCAGTTTAGACTGACATGCCTAATAGTGCTCCCAGCATGTTAATGTGATTCAGAATTTTGCTTTCAAACTTTACTTTTGGATAGTTCTTCTCACTATTGTACTCCCCAGACATTTTCTCCCACTTATTGACCATACCATATACCTGAGGTCCTCTGAGGTATATTGGGTAAGTTGTCCATGGACCAACATCTATTGCTTACGTCATAACATTTTCAGAGAATATACTGCTTTTTGTGTAACTTCTCTTCCTTCTTAGCAATGGGCTGTTGATTTTGTCCTTAACTTTTCAGAATTCTCTACACTTGGAGGTTTAACCTTTCCTTAGCTTGTAATATGATTAGAGCATCCTTTTGTGGATGGAGCGACTGCACTGCATTTTTCTTTACCTAATTCAAGCCCCTTCCTGTTATGGAGGCTGTCCATCCTGGTCATTCCTACTAGGTGCCTCTATTCCTTCTTCTTTGTGTTTGGATGTTCTTTTCCTTCTGTTAGGCTTTGCAGGGAATTTGATCTCTTCCATTAACAATATTCTGTTCAGTCTATCATGTTTTCCAGATGGTCCATCTCTTATTTAAGCCTAACAACACTCTTGTTATTTGTATGGATGCTTGCATCATAGTGCATATTATTCTTACACATTTTTCAACATTATCTCTTCATATTCATATCGCAGTTAGTGCAGCTAGGGGGGCTTCTCAGACAAAGACTTCTATGGCCCAGTATCTCATCTCAAAGGCAAAAATGCCTGTTGTTTTCTAAATAGCTCACACAAATCATCCTCATTTATTTTGGTTTCACCATGCTCTAACAAATTGTAATCGTTTGAGCTCTTCCTACTTATTGCTCTTATTGCCTCCCTTAATGACAATGGAGCCTTGTCAGCACATGTTGGGAAGGATTACTTTAGTTTTTTTTGTTTCTTCATATCCACAAAGTAACTCCTCTTTATTTCACCATCTACTTTAATAGTCATATGAGTTCATTTTCTAGGTCTGACTGGTGTTCTAGGCAGCATTGTATTCTGTCTCTTGCAGTGATTTTATAGTTCATATGTTTGCACTTTTTTCATACAACATTTATTCAAGCATTACTGATTGGCTAATGTTCATTATACCTAACCCCCCTTAACTCTATTTTGAGAAATCTATTTGGAGTAAAAATGTCCTGCTAAAGACTTGGAATGTTACCTACTACACATTTTAATAAGCAAGGTAAAACATCAGGAAAGTGTTTGTTTTTTTTTTTTGCAGGAGTGAGAAACTCCCATTGCACCCCTGATGTGCCAGGGTCTGATCCCACAGAGCCAGACTACAAATACACTGCACCAGAGATTACACAAACTTGGAGATAGTCTAGGACATAAGAAACTAAAGGATGTCTTGCCAGGAATTCTGTAAGTTAGTCTAAGCATTGTAAAGCTGGGGTAGGTTTAATAAAAATCTCCTAATAATCTTTCCTTATTAGCTTTCAGTTTCATTTTTAATCAACTCTTTTTTTCCTCCAGGACTTTAACCAGGACTTAGGTTACTGATCATTGCTACTTTTCCAAGTTAGCATTTATCATCCCCATATCATGAGCTACCATGGACCTTTACTGAAAGAATTGGCACATTTACTGTTTGTTCTTTACATTTTTAAAAGTTGAGGTTTGGTCTTTCATTATTTTTACTGTGAAATTCAAGCTTCAATTGGAGTACTGTGTAGGGGAAAAGGAGCTTTGATTTAAATCGTATGAGAGAGTTTACAGGTCAAACTGCCATGTGCAGTGATACTAGCCATGCCCACCATATCATGTATTGTTTGTAACAGGTCACATAGCCATGTGCAGTGATACTAGCCATGCCCACCATATCATGTGTTGTTTGCCATGTGCAATGATACACAGTGTTGATATTCCCACTGGATGTGAATGACATCAGGGGGGTGTGCCATGTTAATTTTAGGATTTTTTTACTTCCCAGTGCGCGGGTTTTTGTGGTGTGCTACGTAGCATAGCATGTTTGCACAAACAGACCATGCAAGTCATAGTGATTACATAGCCAGCTATCAATTAATAACAAATATATTCAATTATTAATATATACTTCTGTATACGCTGTGCTGCATGATGCTGCAGATATTGCTGTGCCATGCAATAAAGTAGGGCCTTTAAATCATGTCAATTATATCCTAGGCAGGTCAACTGCATCATAAATAGCCAATCCCACATGGTGGACCTACAGCAGACCTGTATAAAGTATGCATATACCCTACATTCTGATTTCTCCAATACTCTGTACCATTGGAGTAGATACTTGGAAATTTTAACTGAGATAATACTAGGGGCTGCTGCATCTATTCTAAATCTATATGTGCTAGATGCTAAAGTCAGTGCTGCTGGTGCAGCTGACAGTAGGCCTAGGCCAAGAAGGAGAAGAGTGTTCTGGCCCAGGGTAACCTTCCAGGAGCTACATGAGCTGGAGATTGTAGAGCACTACAGGGTGGACAGGAACATTTTACAAGAATTCATTGAGATCTGCAGCCTCAACTCAGAGCCAGAACTAACAGAGGGGAACCCACCCCAGTTGAAACAAAGATATGTGTAGTCCTTAGGATACTAGCTACAGGTACCTTTCAAAGACCAACTGGGGACATCATGGGGGTATCACAGGCACCCACAGGGATACTCCACCAATTCCTGGATGCTATGCTTCCACATGCCAGTGAGCATATATTTTCCCCCTTTCCCCTGAAGTGACGGCTGGCAATATGCAATAGTTCTACCATGTAGCACACTACCATGAAGTACTGGGTACCATAGATTGCACACATGTACATATCAAGTCACCACCTGGTGAGCAGAGTAGAATCGACATTAACCACAAGGGGTATCACTCCAACAACTGCCAAGTTGTGTTCAATGCCCAGGGGATTATCATGAATATGTGTGCTGGCAACCATGGCAGTTATCATGACTCTCATATCTGGCACTCACCACAGCTCTACCAGATGTTTGCTAGGGGGGGAATCCAACAGGACCATTTACTGGGGGATGCTGGCTATGCCCTGGAACCATGGATGATGCCATCCATCAGAAATGCACACAGACCCATGGAAGAATGCCATAACGAGGCACACACACAAACTAGGAACATTATAGAGTGTGTGTTTGGGCATCTGCAGTCACAGTTCCAGTGTCATGATATATCTGGTGGAGCCCTGCAGTATACTCCAGGCACATGTGCACAGATATTCACTTTGCCACACAATTTGATCCTGTGGAAACAGCTGCAGCAGGATCAGAAGGGGGAAGGGATACACAGACCCCCACCAGTGCATAGGTAACTACAGCCACACTCACAGGAGGATTTGGAGGAGGAACCCCCTGCTGATCTGCCTTTTGGCAGATGTAGGTGTGCTCAGTGTGCCCTGCTTTTGGTTAAGAGACAACACATAGCACATTCACTGACAACCAAGTGACCTAAGGACTGACACCTTACTCCTACTCACATACATATATTAAAATTGATGCTAGGTAACTCACACATCCTGTACCTATCCATGTATTGGCTGTGTACTGCTTGCATCAGACAGAGTCAGCACTGAACTACAATTGTGTTAACTCCTGCATTTGTAAGGTACGTCCGTAACCTACACAATGGCCTACTGGATTATTATGAGATGTCATTGTAGCTATAGACCTGTTACATTATGCAAGTAACTATAGTGGGCTAGTTGGGAAGAAATGACATCTACATGGGACTACAGATACCCATCCCACTACCATGTCTCCATTTGTACTCACTAGGCCTCGTACGTGGAATACTCATGCAGTCCTACTGCAACAGATTACTTGTACATCACTCAAGGGATTTGTTACAGAGTGAGGTTAAATAATAGTGAGACTAGTGTGTATCCTAGCAGGACATGTGGTTTTGTTCCCCCACCCCCAACTCAGCAGTGTCCCCTTGTAAACACCATAACAATAACTCGGCTATCATATCTGAGCATTTCACACTGTCAGTAGACACACAGTCTCAGGGCAGTAATGTAAACTATGATTTTAATTTGTATGTGACAGGTAACTGAGGAATAGCAATGTACATATTTATGCAGGTGATTGTGTGATAAATGATCACCCTTTCTCAAAAGAAGTATCTGTGGTTCAAAGGACTAGAGCCATTAGCTTGTATAATGGTGTTCAGGGTTCTAATACAGACATCTTCAGTTTTATTGGATATGCAATAGTAATAAGTTTTGTTTTGCAGACTGTGACTCTGTCTGTGCTACACTTGTATTACCTCTTTCACATATTAATTGCACATTTGTGTGCTATATCACATATCTAAAACATATTATAAAAGTTTTAGCCATGAACCAGATTGCTAGTACATCATTCAAGGGAGATGTTACAGAATGAGGTTAAATGTTAATGAGACCAGTGTGCATCCTAGCAGAACATGTGGTTGTGTTCCACAACCCCCAGCTCAGCAGTGTCACCTTGTAACTGCCAAAACAGTAACTTGCCTATGCTGTCTGAGCATTTCACACAACCAGTAAACCTCCCAGTCTCAGGACTGTAATGTAGAATATGATCTTACATCATGATCTTACATTGTATGTGACAGGTAAATGAGGAATAGCAATGTACATATTAATGCAGGTGATTTTGTGATGGATGATCCCCTTTCTGGCAAGCAGCCTCTGTGGCTCAAAAGACTAGCTTGTGTGATGGTGTTCAGGCCTCTAATCCAGGGGTCTCTGGATTTATTGGATGTGCAGTAGTATTAATTTGTGTTTTACAGACTGCGACTATGTGTGTGCTATACTATTACCTCTTTCACATATTAATTACACATTTGTGTGCTGTACCACATATCTACAACATGTTTAAAAAGTCCTTGCCAATTTGCATGAAGAGCAGCAGTGCAGAAATAGAGACACATGTCACATCATGTAACACACAAAATCCCGGCCTAGAGTACAGCAAGGTGTGGGCTGGAGTCAGATTATAGAACAGTAAGTGTGTGATGTAAGCAATGTGCCATCCTTTTGCACATTGCTTAGCAATGCACAAACAATCCAAAAGTGCCACCATCCATGCTTGTACACTTAGTTAAGCAGAGGAAAAATCCATTGCTCCTCGTACAATTTAAAACAATATATAAATTTATATATATATATATATATATATATATATATATATATATATATATATATATATATATATATGTGATACACCTATACATACTATGCACACACACACACACATACACACATATATATATATATATATATATATATATATATATATATATATATATATATATATATATATATATATATATATACATGGGTCTACTTTGTTTCATTGAATCTCATTTCACTGAATTTCATTTCACCCCAACCACTTCACTGAAAACTCATTTCACAAAATCTCATTTCACTGAACTGCAGTTGGTATATATGACACTGTGTAGAGCACTGTAAGGCAAGTAAAAGGTATATGCCTTTTTCCCCACTGTAGTGCAATACTGGAGTTAGCATATATAGTAAGGGGGTCTGGGGGACATAGCCCCTCATTTAGTTTGAGTACATGTTGCCTCCTGGAGAGAGTTAGTCATTGGTGTGCAACTATGCATGCTTATTGTTTAAAATGTATTGCTTTGACGTTTTTGGTAAAATACAATATAAAACAAAGAAGGTGTGGGGCTACACCCCCAATGTGGGGGGGCTGTGCCCCCCACACCCCCTCTAACTATGTATACTAACTCCAGGATCACACTACAGTGCAGTGGGGAAAAGGACAAATATACCTTTTACTTGCATTACAGTACTCTACACAGTGCCATATATACTAAGTTTAGTTCAATATAATGAGATTCAGTGACGTGAGTTTCCCGTAATTTGTGTTTTCAGTGATGTGGCTGGGGTAAAATGAAATTCAGTGAAATGAGATTCAACAAAACAAAGTAGACCCTGATATATATATATATATATATATATATATATATATATATATATATATATATATATATATATATATACACATATGTGTGTGTGTGTGTCTGCATTGTCCTAAATACTCATATCACGGAGAGTAAAGTTTCACTATGTCACATATAATGTTGGACAAAGGAGAAA
This sequence comes from Protopterus annectens, assembly GCF_019279795.1. Classification (NCBI taxonomy): domain Eukaryota; kingdom Metazoa; phylum Chordata; order Ceratodontiformes; family Protopteridae; genus Protopterus; species Protopterus annectens. The sequence goes on along the minus strand of NC_056741.1, from coordinate 191,327,135 downwards.
AATGTAAGGGCACAACAATAGATAATGCATTTACAAAATGTGGAAGTGCATAGGAGAACATCTGTTGCATTTGGAGGACAATTGGAAAATCTGAAGGTGAGTTTTCTGTCAGTCTTCTTTCACGTTATGCGTAAATGATGCCACATTTGACAGTGTGTGTCATACCTCCCAACTGCCCCGAATAACTTGTTTATTACCGTGTTTTGGGGTCCAAATACTGGGGTGCCACGATTCCTGAGTGGCATCCCTCCATTTCCAATTTCCCAGCTTTAATTTTTTATTTTATTTTTAATTGTTCCCACGTTTTTTTTATTTTGAGCTGACGTCATCACATGCGCAATGACATCAGGTCCATCAGGGCTATCAGCCTGTCGGAATTGAGCTCCAGGGCTCCAAGGGCACATTTCCAGCTTTCCCTGTGATTTGTGAGTAGTTAGCAATAGCGGATTATTCAAATGAGTGCTTTAGCGCTTAAAAACAATTACAGTAGTTATTCTTCCATTACAGCTCACTCAGGTATTCTGGCTCATTATTCAAACAAGTGCTTTTTTGGCTTCTAAAACATTAGCTTTTAGGAATGGGATTAGGCTGCCCGCTCGCCATTGTTTTCAAATAGATTCTGGCTCTAACAGCTGCAGCACTCAGGAACAGAAACAGCTCATTCTATCTGCCGGTCTTCAGAAACAGCTCATTCTATCTGCCGGTCTTCCTTTGGCTTGAACAAACATTGCTTTTTGGCCTCAACATTCAGGTAGGAAAGGATTATTTC
>NC_056741.1:191258866-191323866 GCF_019279795.1 Protopterus annectens | reverse complement strand
GACCAGTTGTGAATCCCAAACAACAGTAGTTTTGTATTGTTTTGTTCCTGGCAGTTGATGCAGGCCATGCACTATTTTGTCCCTGGCAGTTGACGCAGGCCTCCAAACTCTTGTCCTCCAAAAGGCCTGCTGATGTCATCTACTATAAGATCACCTAAAGCCATGTTAACATCAGACTTCAGCTGTGCATTAAGTACTATGATCTGTAAGCTGTAAAATTGTATAGGTAAGGGTTCTAATATCACTCCCACCAACTTGTTGGGTGTGTGCTTTGTAGTGTTCTGTAATTGTAGTCAGGTAGTGGTGCTATTCTCAATGTATTAAATTTAGTGTGTGGATGTTAGTCTGAGAATTTTACATCGACCTATGTGATCATAGAATCATAGCTTACTAGACTAATGGCCCTAAGGCCCTTACTAGCCTAGGCAAGTTTTACCCTTATGTCCACAATCAGCACCTATTTCCCTGTTGAAAAGGGACACAGGTGGAATACCTCAGGTGAATTTACTGTCACACATCCAATTGTCCATATAGTGTTTGAAGAGGGCCAATGAGGTGCATTGTTTGACATGAAGTGGGAGTTTGTTCCAAAGGTGTGTTAAACTCTGGGAGACAAATCTGCCCCTCCAGAAGCTGTTATTAATGTCACACACCAGGTGAAGGCCTTTAGGACAAGAAACCCATGTACCATTTGACTTATGGATATGCATCATTTCCAGTAAAGCAGGGTCAGAGATTGACTTGTATGCAGAGCAGAGATCGCCTCTGAGTAGTCTGTACGAAACCGACTAAAGTGACAGTGATTTCAAATTATCCTCATAGGACAGATGTTGAATATCATGAATTCCTCCTGTGAGGAACCTTTGTGGTCTCTCCACTTGCTGCCTGTGCTTGGAAAGGTACACATCAAAAGGGGTGTTGTATTCAATTATTGGCCTGATGAGGTAAGAGTACAGGGGGGTTCTAACTTCTTTGTCTGGAGACAATGCCCTTACTTATGACATGAGCAAGATAGAATGCCCATCTTACCACTGTAGAGACATAGTGGTCCAAGCTCATGTAGCTGTCAACCTGTGTGCCCAGTTATCTCTCCACTGAGCGTATAGTTAAGGTGTTGCTATTGATGTGGTAGTTAGCAGGAACATCACTTTTAATGAAAGGAATGATAATACTTTTATCCATATTGAGTTAAAGATCATGACTGTGGCAACAATCATTTCTTTGTGTAAGACCCTATTTTAGGATGTTGACATCATCTGGAAATTCTATGACCCTTCCCAGTTTGCAGTCATCAGCAAATGTTATCATCTACAGACATTTACGTTTTGCTTGTACTTTTTAGGAATAGATTCCAAAGAGTAGAGCACCCAAGACTGAACCCTTTGGCACACCACTGGTTACAGGTCTGCTATAAGAGGTGGATTCCCCTATTTTGACTACATGAGTGCTATCAGGGAGCCAGTTAGTGACCCATATAATGATATATGAATTGATGCCCAGTTAGATGACTTTCTCAATGATGCCTGTGTGGGGGATGGTGTCAAACACCTTGGCTAAGTCCAGGTAGGCTGAATGCACAGATTTACCCTCATCCAGGTCAGTTGAGACTGCCTCAAAGAAGTCCACCAGGTTTAACAGGCATGATCTCCCTTTGACAAATCCAGACTGAGTAGGGTCAACTGTGTGGAGATTACCTATATCTTTGTTGATGTTGATAAGGTCCATGGTGATTAACTCCATGGACTTGCAGATAAGGCTACTCAGTCTAATAGGTCAATATTTTCCAGGGTCAGTGGACACACCACCTTTGTGCAAGGGAATAATGTCGGCTGTTGTCCATTCAGCTGGTACAAAGATGGTGTTTAGACTAGGATTGCAAAATGTACCTGTTTGTAGCTAATGTATGTTGAAGCTCATGTAGTATGCAGCCTGTTATGTTATCAGGTCCCATCAATGATGTGTTTTTGGCCTTAGAGAGGGCATTTATAACCTGCTTTCTACAGATATAAGTTAGGGGCAGGTAGTAGGGATGTCATGGGGTATAGGGAGTGATGTTTTCACTCTGTCAACAGGTTAGCTATGTCCACAAGCTTAGTATATGTGGTATCATGAGTTAGGAAAAATTCTGGGCCCTTCCTTTTAGGCTACAGCTCTAAGTATAGAATGCCTTGTGGGTGTCCTTTGTGGAGGGAGCTAATTTGGGCTCATAGTTTGCTTTGGAGGACTTCACAAGTGTTATTTGCTTGCTTAAGCTAAGGAGGGTGTGTTTTCAGTTTAGATGGGGTCTCCCCTACTCTTAGACAGCAATTTCCTTCTCCTATTGCAAAACCTGTTAATGGCAGTTGTCCACCAGGTAGGTTTATTCTTCCTTGAAGAGCTTGTTTTGTTCCTATCATGTATGGCTGAATCGGTATGGTTACACAGGTATTTGTCTATAGCACTGGTGTACAGCTTGGCATTTTTGATGGATGAGGTGCAGCAAAGCTATTTATACCATCCTGTAAGAGGATATAATCTGGTTTGGATATTTTCTTTTTAGTATAGTTGCTTCTGGGTGGGGGTGGGGGGGTCAGGTGTGATAGTTTCTTTGAATGAGACTGATTTGTGGTCAGATCTCATCAGGGAGGACCTCACAGTGGAGGTTCCTCAGTGGTCCCCCATATTGGTAGCACCGAATCCAGGATGTTGTCTCCCCTTGTGGCGGTGTGAACCAGCTGGCTCTGGGCACTGTAGTTAACAAAGTCGAGTAACCTTTGGGCAAGTGAGTTTGAGCATGAGTAATCTACCCAGTCAGTGGGTTGGTAGTTAAAGTCACCCAAAACCATGTTGTTCAGTTGTATCTTGATAGACTCATGTAGAATCAAGTAAGCGGAGTGAATGTCTTGATTCATGGAGGGGATCCTGTAGCTAGTAATGACTTGAATAGGTGCCATACCAACAGTTAATTTCACCTGAAGTGTCTTCAGGGAATCATACAGTTTAACCAACTGGGATGTATATTTATCTTTAATGAATATTGATACACTGCCTCCTTTAGTTTTTACACCTTCAGTTTGAGGTCTGAACATGTGAAAGGAGATGTAACCTGGTATGGCTGGGGTGCTCTCCACAGCCTTGAACCAAGTCTACATGACTGTACAAATGTCTGTATGTTCCAAGGTAAGGACAGCTTCTAGTGAGTGTAAATTTGTGTTGACAGTCCCAGCATTTAGCAGCATAACCTTGAGGTTGTTTTTAAATGGATCCTGGGATTCATTAAACCCTACATGGAGTGTAGGAATAGTGCAGCAGCTGCTGCACGGAATATGGCTGTTGAGCGATTCCTTAAAGGGCTCATGGGACGTGCATGAGCACTTCTACACTATTCCTATATGGACACCACTGTCTAATGCTAATTACCTCATTTGCTGGTGAAAACCATGAGGTGAATTAGTGATTCAGCAAGGAGGCAGGTGTCCGTGCAGGAATAGTGTAACAAGCAGAAATGTATTCAGTTACTAGCTGAACACATTTCTGCAAATTAGAAAACGGAGGCATGACAGCTCGAAATAAAGCATGTGTTATATTTAGTAGGCATGCCAATGGACAAATATATGTCCATTGGCATGACAAATAGTTTTCATTTTTTTTTAAATATAACTTTTTTTTTGCCAATCTCAGGTGTTTAAGCATAGGGCAGAAGTGCATAAACAGGATTGTGCCGAAAATAAAAAAAAAAGGGGGGAAAATCATTTTTTACCGAAATCTGCATTTTACCATTATGGTCAATGGCATGCAGAATGAAAACAATGCCAGGGAATAGTCGTTGCTAAGGGGAAAGGCCCAGCCTAAGTGTGGTAACTATGGAGTAAGGCAGTAGTGTATACAAATGAGGAGTTTTGTACTGAATCGCAGATTTCTTCTAAGTGTCACAATGCACCACAGTGTAGACAGGAGGAGCAGCCAACATGAAAATGGGGTGTGTCATGCTTGCTGTAAGCACATTGGCTCAGTGGCCCGTGTTTGCCATTAGCTAAGGACAGCTAAGTAAGAGGGTATGTCTGAGGCTGTATTGTCTTATTCCATGAATTGCAGAGCATGTTCGCATCCAGGGGAGGGCCAGTTCTGCTTAAAGTGCTTATTTTAGCTAAACGGATGCACGCAGCCTGCACCAGGTTTTAAACAAAAAAAAAAAAAGGAAATAGCAGAAATATTTACATATGAATAGCGGTTATGTGAGGCGCACATCGGGGCTTAAATGGGGAGAAAATGGGAAGGGGAAACAGCAGAAGGAAGGCAACCAAGGAGAACTACCATAGCCTGCAGGTGTAATGTATCAGAACCAGCCAAACTAGACAGACAGCAGCCCAGCACACTACTATAAAATATGCAAACATATTTCAGTCTGCTTTTTCACACAAACTCTACACCACTGGTGTACACAGTCAGGAGAATTTTAAACAGGCAAAACTAACAAAACATGTTAGGGGCTGCTGTTGCTTTGATCTATCAGTATGTGCTAGAGACAGGTCTATATCATATAGTCAAACTTCCAGAAGTTCGAACGCCATAAGTTCGAACATGGAAGTTCGAAATGTGAAAATATCGAAGCCCCAGAACACCAAATTCTTTCCCAGGGATAGAATTTGGTGGGCAATTTCTGCAGCTTCGCTATTTCCTCCATTGTGGTGCGGTCTCGGAGTTGGTATATTTAAGTTGTGGGGTGTGGGGGGGCACAGCCACCCCATGTTGTGGGGTGTGGGAGGTGAAGCCCCCCACATTAGAAATAGTTTGTAGTGTGCATGTGTTGTTTGTGTGTGTATCGGAACAGCAAATTCTTTTCCCTGGGAAAAAAATCGCTGTTCTGAGTGTTTGATATATAAGCATTTTGAACTTCCAGGTTCGAACTTATGGTGTTCGAACTTCTGGAAGTTCAACTATGTGATATAGACCCACTAGAGACTTAGGGTGGTGAGGAGGATAATGCTGATAACCATCCCAGAGTGAGGAGAAGAGTATACAGACCAAGGATAACCTACTAGAGGCTACATGAGTTGGAGATAGTGAAGCACTATAGGGTGGACAGGGACATTCTGCACCAAATCATTGAGCTGTGCTGGCCTCACCTCAGACCCAGAGCCAACAGAGGGGAACCCATCCCAGTGGACACCAAGGTATGTGTAGCCTTAAGAATACTAGCTACAGGTACTTTCCAAAGACCAACTGAGGATATCATGGGGGTCTCACAGGCATCAGAATCCAGGGTACTCCAACAGTTCCTGGATGCCATACTACCACATGCTGGTGAGCACATTAAGTTCCCCAGCACCCGTGAGAAGTTAACCAGCAATATGTATCTCTCCCACCATATAGCAGAATACCCTGAGGTACTGGGTGCTATAGACTGCACGCACATCCACATCAAAGCACCACCCTTTGAGCAGGGTTGGGCCTATATAAACCACAAGGGCTTCCCCTCCATCAACTGCCAGGTCACCTGCAATGCCCAGGGCATAATCATGAATGTGTGTGCTGGCAGGCCTGGAAGCTATCACAACACCCACATCTGACTTGCCTTGCAGCTGTATCAGGGATTTTCCAGGGGAGACATCCCATATGGCCATCTAGTGAGGGATGCTGGCTATGCACTGGAGCCATGGATGATGACACCCATCAAAAATGCACACACACACACACACACACACACACACACACACACACACACACACACACACACACACACAAACACCATAATGAGGCACACACATAATAATGCCAAAATGAGGCACACGCACAAACCAGGATCATTATAGAGCATGTGTTTGGCATGCTCAAGTCATGGTTCTGCTGCCTTGACATATCTGGTGGAGCCATGCAGCACTCTCCAGCCACTTCTGCACACATGTTCTTAGTATGTGCCATGCTACACAATATGATCCCGTGGAACAGCTGCAGCAGGAACAACAGGGAAAAGGGCCCACAGCCCCCCCCCCACCATTGCCAAGATCACCACAGGCACAGATGGACTTGGAGGAGGAACATCCTCAGCCTGACCCTGTAGGCAGATGGAGGTGTGCCCAGTATGCTCACACCTTGGTAAAGAGGCAACGCATAACACACACAGTGACTCCGTATGGACCCAAGGACTGACACCTCTTACCAACTTGGACATACAGTAAAAGGGATGCCAAACATGACACTACCTGTGCCTTACCATGTATAGGCAGTGTACTGCGTGCATCTGACATAGCCCTCAAGCATCATCCCCACAACTGCCTCAGGCACAAGGTAAGTCACTCTTCTTAACAATTAGTGAATGGAGTAGTATGTTGTGATAGTTATATATATGGCACGGATGCAAGCATGCAAGGGAATTGGGTGGATGAATTGGATAGCATCAGACAAGTGACAGCTATGGAGGACAGCAGGAAATCCATACCAAATGTGGTGTCACCATACTGGGCAATAGTACTCAAGGTGACAACTCCCACTGCAGTACATGTGGGAGGCCGGCTAACTGGGTGGCCATAAGTCATACACATGGATGTCAGTGAGGGTCCCCATACCCACCTCCAGCCTCACCCAGCAAGACAGGTGTAGGTGACCATAAAGAAAGGTTGGGAAAAGGGCCACAGATGCTGACAATGGTGAACATCCTCCCTACTGACCTACACAGATATAGTACAACAGGCATAACAGTTGCAGTATGGTTCTGAAGGGTAAAAAGTCTGAAACTGAAATGTATGCCATTAAAATCTAACCTGTGTGCTTTACTAATTTGTCTCCATTCTGCAAGATAGGGCACAATACAATACTACAAACAGAGTAAGTGAAATACCAGCACAGTCATTGCAAATGTGTAAAATTGTCAGGTGTGCACCCCACGTAGAAATGCAGTAACATTCAAGTTTGTAGAGTAATATCAGTGGAGCACACATTGCCAGACCTTTCCCAATCAATATGATAATTTGCTGCATGTCCACAATATGCAGGGGTCAATGTGCTAAGTATGTGTGTGGTTAATATTCTCAGGAAGTGGTCAGCATGTGCCTTGGATGTTGTGTCTCAGTGGCCTAGGTACAGTACTGTGGTTGACAGGGCCATGTCCAAAGAACTGCAGTGCTAACTAATCTGCCTGTCAGCTACCCCTGTGTTAGCATTTGTACACACTGTCCAGATGTCAATATCAGTCACCGGTGGAAAGCTGGACAGGCCATGAACAGAGGACCATACATCGAAACACTACACAGCTGGAAGTACCCTTCACAGTCAGTGCCTATAATAACTCTCAGCTGCACACAACTTTGGAATAATATATAGTGGTTAGCATCACATTTGTTGTCCTTCTACTATGAAATACTGGTTTTCTGGCCAATCAGTGGCAGATCACAAAAGCCACAGTTATAAAATAATGACAGACTGCTGATGTCAACACACAAGGTGGGATGAGGAGAAGAACACCATTATACTTGTGAGGCAGGTGCCATAAGCTTCCAAATCACACATGCACTCTGGTCACCCCCTCAACAGCCATAGGTATCATGCTGGTCTGTTCCTTGCTGTTGCGAATGATGTCAGAATGACGCCACTGAGTATGGGAAGACACACATGATGCAGTGTGCTGAATAAGTGTCCCATGCAGGTGTGTCTCTAGCTGTAAGCAGCACCCTGATGACACCCAGACTGATGGAGCAATAAGAACAGGAAGGAATACCAGTAATACCTGACCCACTTACCACTGTCAGCCCAGGGGGATCCACTGGCTTGCAGCCTGTGAACGTATAAATGACAGAATGCACTGCCATGCTACTGATGGCCTGCATCAGTCTCACATGGTCTACATGCCTCTGGCAAAGGCCCATGCCTCACGCATAGTGACATTGTACAGAATGTCATAGGGTCCTAACTAACAACCTAACACAGTAATCAGAAAACAAACGCAAGGCTATGCTGACAAATGGCAGTAGTATGCCTCTCCACATCCTAGGCCAAAAACTGTGAACCAAGCAATAAATACTGCTTGGATAAAGGCCCAACTATAGGGATACTGCTGAGATATTGCTGTCATAATGTTAGGAAGAGGATAGAATAACAGAGGGGGTGTAGAAGCATGGATGCCATGGAGGGTGTGAAGTCTGAAACTCTAATGTCTGGTCATACATCCCCCTGACTGCAAACCCCTTAACGAATAGCAACAAACCTGCTTGTAAACCACAATGTGAATGGAAACTGACCAGATATATGAGGCCTGGCTCTGGATAACCAGGGAGAATCTGTATAGTTGAGAGGTATGCCTACACCAGGATATGGCCATTCAGGTATGTTGGGAAATGCACAACAAGGGTATCTCCAGATAGTATACCACCAAGGTGCTGGACCATTTACACAGATCCATCAGTCAACTGGCTGTAGCCACCCATCCACAATGGCCTGATTGTGCCAGAATGTCCAGCCTTTGCCAATGAATATTGGTCTCTGCTTCACTCCTCTTGCATTTCTCTGGTAAATAGCTGAGATCAACCAATGACATCTGTCAGTAGTTGATGACACAATACACTAAAGTGTAAAACTGTACATATGTCAGAAAATCTATGCTAAAACCAACCAGGTTACACAAGCAACACAGACAGTAATAAGAACCATAGTTACAGTATCCCCCTATGTTTGGCCCATTGTGTCTCCATATTGGCAACCTATCTGCAGATATCCCGCAGAAACAGGTGGCTAGGTGTAGCTGTAGCATACAAAACCCTGGAATGTAGTACTACTCACCCTGGAATGGATTCCCGCACTAAGTATAGAAGATCATACTGGGCAAGCTCCTACACTTGGTGAAATGAAGCTTGTCTGAAACCACAGAGGACTATAGATATCTGTTATTTGCAGATGTCTGTCCACACACACCAATAAGTAAAACATTTTGGTCTTCACACACACACACACACACACACACACACACACACACACACACACACACACACACACACACACACACACACTGGACAGGAAAACCCACAGCCAGCTGTAGGTTGCACATAGTGGTAAATCTGCATCCATTCTGTGTGATGCACACACATATCTAAGGCCAACATACTACAATATATCAAGCATACACACATAGGAGTTGCTGTTTTAGTCCATACTTACCCAGTACACATCCCGTTGCCTCATATCACAAGATGTGCTGATGTCATTCGCCATAGAAATGCCTTTTGTTATCCCTTAGCTCTATAGGCATTGTGCTGCTTATGATAACTGTGTAACACTATACTACCACTAACTAGTTATGTAGCAGTTCTAATCTCAGTTCTGGCAAATGTAAAAGTGTGTCTGTGTGCGAGAGTGTGTGCGTTTTTTTGTAGGTAATGATTTTGAGGCCATTCACACTCAGTATACTTTCCATTGCCCTACTTTAGCACTACTGCTGATGTCAGTCATGTATAAAGATACATTTGGACAGCCATCACTCCTATATGTTCTGTGGTGCTTGTGATAACTGTGTGATGCTATAGTGCAATAGTTAGGTAGGGTTTCTAGTCTCAGTCTTGGTAAATAGAAAAGGCAGTCTGTTTGTGTTGGAGTGTGTGTAGGTAAAGATTTTGAGGCCATTCACACTCGGTATGCTTCCCATTCCCCTACTTTAGCATACCTGCTGACATCAGTCACCTATAAAGATACCTTTGGACAACCTTCAGCCCTATAATCTCTGTGGCACTTGTGATAACTGTGTGATGCTATAGTGAAATAGGTAGGGGTTCTAGTCTCAGTCTTGGTAAATAGAAAAGGCTGTCTGTTTGTGTTGGAGTGTGTGTAGGTAAAGATTTTGAGGCCATTCACACTCGGTATGCTTCCCATTCCCCTACTTTAGCACACCTGCTGATATCAGTCACCTACAAAGATACCTTTGGACAACCTTCAGCCCTATAATCTCTGTGGCACTTGTGATAACTATGTGATGCTATAATGCAATAGGTAGGGGTTCTAGTATCAGTCTTGGTAAATAGAAAAGGCTGTTTGTTTGTGTTGGAGTGTGTGTAGGTAAAGATTTTGAGGCCATTCACACTCGGTAGGCTTCCCATTGCCCTACTTTAGCACTCCTGCTGATGTGAGTCACCTATAAAGATATCTTTGGACAACTTTCACTCATCTAAGCTCTGTGGCACTTGTGATAACTGTGTGATACTATAGTGTAATAAACTAATTAGGTAGGGGTTCTAAGCTCATTCCTGGCAAATAGAAATGTCTGTGTGAGAGAGTGTGTGTAGGGTAATGATTTTGAGGCAAGTAACACTTGGTATAGTTCCCATTCTCCTACTTTAGCACACCTGCTGATGTCAGTCATGTATAAAGATACCTTTTGACAACCTTCAGTCCTGTAAGCTCTGTGGCAGTTGTGATAACTGTATGATACTATAGTGCCATAAACTAGTTGAGGAAGGGTTCTCATCTCAGTTCCAGCAAAGAGAAAAGTCTGTATGTTTGTGTGTAGGGTAATGATTTTGAGGCCATTCACATTCAGCATACTTCGCATTCCCCTACTTTAGCACACCTGCTAATGTCAGTCACCTGTAAAGATACCTTTGGACAACCCTCAGTCCTATAATCTCTGTGGCATATGCGATAACTGTGTGATGCTATAGTGCAATAAACTAGTTAATAAGGGGATCTAATCTCAGTCCTTACAAATGAAGAAATGTGTCAGTTTGTGTGCGAGTGTGTGTGTGTTGTTAGGGTAATGATTTTGAGGCCATTCACACTCTATATACTTCCCATTGCCCTACTTTAAAACTCCTGCTCATGTCAGTCACCTATTCCTTTGGACAACCCTTAGCCCTATAAGTTGTGTGGCACTTGCGATAACTGTGTGATACTGTAGTGCAAAAAACTTCTTTTGTAGGGGTTCTACTCTCAGTCCTGGTAAATGAAAAAGTGTGAGTGTGTGTGTGTGTGTGTGTGTGTGTGTGTATCTGTAGGTTAAAGTATTTTGTGTCTGTCCACAACTAGTAAATTTCAAAGTGTCATACTTTACGTGTGCTGCTGATGTCAATCTCCTTAGAAGTATGTTTGGACACCCTTCAACCTATAAGCTCTGTGCCGTGCGCAATAAATGCATAACACTGTAGTAGTAATAACTAGTTGGGTTTGAATATCATTCCTGGCAAGTGTGTGTGTGTGTGTGTGTGTGTGTGTGTGTGTGTGTGTGTGTGTGTGTGTGTGTGTGTGTGTGTGTGTGTGTGTGTGTATAATGTTGTGATCCATATCCATTGTGGAGGGTGGGTTTTGCTACACTTTTGTGTGCTCTACCCAGTACACTACCAAATTTCCACTGTACAGGGCCCACTGTTGTCAACCACTGTTGTGGTAGCCATGGACACTCTGCAGCCCATTAGCTGTTTTGCATGTGAAATAACTATATGTAACAGTATGGAGGCAAAAACAAGTTAGGCAGCCCTTCTACTCCTTTGATACAATTCACCAGTCAGGAATCAAAGACAAACACATTCATCTAGTCATCAAGCCCTATGTCACTAAGTGGGCTGCAAACTGGCTCACAGATAGAACCCACACTGTGAAATCAGCAGACTTCATTTCAGACTGCCAACTAGTCATGAGTGGAGTACCACAGGGTCTTGTCCTGGATCCCGCTTGTTTGTTATGTGTGCTGCTGACATCCAGCCCAACAGGAATGGACTCTGGCTAACAATGTTTTCAGACAATTGCAAGTTGGTGGCTATGTTTACATCCCAATAATATGTTTAAATCCTGCATAAAGTCACCACTTTCACCTCCAACTGTTGTCAGAGCACTGGCCTTAGGCTCAATGGCAAAAAAAATGTGTAGCAAGCCCCTGTTGAATAAATGTGCTGTCAACAAATGACCACATTGCTAGTAGTCCAAGGGACACAGAAGGCCTTATAGGTGGTCTGGGAACACAACTTGACAGCAATTTCTCTTCTGACCACATCACTAATGTGGACAGAAAGTCCTTCCATGTGGCACATTGCATAACTAAGCGTGTTTCATCCCGGAATGAAGAGGTCAATGTCTCCCTCTACTCTACCCTCATTAGACCAATCATCAGGTACAATGGCCCATTTGCCATATAACTCACTAGACACCTTCAACAATTGGGTAGGCAGTGTACCTCACATGTAGGACCCTAGACATGAAACAACTGTCGTATATGGACAGAGCCCAATACCTCCAAGTTTTCCCGGTCACATCTTGGCTACGTACAAGCGATCCATGTTTGACTGACATTGCCATGTCTGCCCACCTGTGTTATGAATGCCACAGCTAGGAAACCCCAATCTGTATGTATCACATGTCATGGATACGTCAACTGCATTACTACATTCAACAAAACATGCTTGGGGACAGCTCCATACCCAGACACTGGCCACGTTATGTGATATATGTTGCACACATGTCAATTGGAACACCTCACTGGCTCTCTTCAGAAGAAATCCAGATGAGTGGATTGTGAATTTAACTGTCACCCCGGGGATCACTCACATGGCAGTAGTTGATAGACACACTGCTGACAAATGTCAGGTGGCATACTGCCAGGGTACTCACAAGGCCTACTTTTCTCATATCTCCATGGACATTAGCCTGGTACACACCTATGAACACCTGCACCTATGGACCTCAGTACTGACAAATGTGTGTGCATGCATTACTGAGTATAACAGTGATTGTGAGTTTGTAAACTTGTAGTTGAAAATACTTTGAGGCCCTTCACACCCACTACACCCCTAATTTCAATACTTAGAAAGGCATGGTGATATAAATCACTTTGTAGGTATCTTGTGACACTCTTTACCCTATAGGCTCCCTGGAGCTTGCAATACCTGCATAAAGCTGTTCTATGAATGAATAGATAAGTGCGGGTTCCACTCCGAGTCCTGGTAAATGTGTGTGTGTGTGTGTGTGTGTGTGTGTGTGTGTGTGTGTGTGTGTGTGTGTGTGTGTGTGTGTGTGTGTGTGTGTATGTGTGTGCAAGCCTTTGTGAGTGCTCATATTTGTAGGAGACAGCATTTGGAAGCCTCATTCTCCAAATACACTGCACATTGCCATGCTTTACAAGGGCTGGTGATGTTACTCACCTTAGGAGAGCCAATGAACAATCTTCACCCTACTAGTTCCATGGTGCATGCGATAAAAGCATATCACTGTAGTAATAATAAATAGATAGGCAGGGGTTCTGCTCTCACTACTAGCAAATGTGTAAATATGGGTGTGTGAGAACAGTATCCTGTGTTTGAGTGAGTACTATATCCAATGTGGTGGGGGGTTTACATTTTTACACCATGGTACCCCAGCACATATCCCAAGGTCCACTGTACAAGGCCCACTGTCTCCATCAACCATACAGGTAACTGATGACACTCTTCAGCCCAAGAAGGGCTGTGCTGTGTGCAGGAACTTCATAACAGTATGGACTGACTGACAAGATAGGCAGGGCTGCTAACCTCAGGTCTGGCAAATGTGTGTATGACTGTATCTGTGTTGCTCATTGTGTATATTTCTGTAGGTGACAGTATTTTGCGGCCCCTCTCGCCCAGTACATCTCCATTGTTATAATGTACAAGGCCTGAGGATGTTGTTCACTTTAGAAGAACTGTGGAGCACACTTCACCCTACAAGCTCCGTGGTGAGTGCAATACATGCATAGCACTTTAATAGCCATAACTAGAGAGGTAGTGGTTCTATTTTCAGTCCTGCCAAGTGTGTATGTGTGTTTGTGGGCAAGACTAGTATCCTGCCTGTGTGTCTTTGAGTGAGAAATGTGGCCATGGTTTACAGTTTTACGCCATCATACTCCCAGCACATGTCCTACATTCCACTCTACAAGGGCCGCATTTTATATCAACTGTATAGGTATCTGTACACACTCCGCATACCTATACACCCTGTGCTGAGTGCAACAGCTATGTAACAGTATGGAATAAGTAGATAATCACAGTACTGGCACACTTGTGTGTGTGCATTGGTGTGTAGAGCAGTGTTTGGGAGTGTGTACACTTGTGAGTGACAGTATTATGGAAACTGTCACTCCAACTACACCACCCATTGCCATACCTTACAGGGGCACATGACGTTAATCACTACACATGTATTTTGGGAACTCAACAAACTATAAGCTTTGTGCACCTTATGATAATTAGCTAACACTGTACTACCACTAATTAGATGGGTAGAGGTTTCAAACGCAACACTGGCAATCATCATGTGTGTGTGTGTGTGTGTGTGTGTGTGTGTGTGTGTGTGTGTGTGTGTGTGTGTGTGTGTGTGTGTGTGTGTGTGTGTGTGTGTGTGTGTGTGTGTGTGTGTGTGTGAAAACAGTATTATCCATGTGTTGCATCAATACAATGCCCTCTGTGTGTGTGGTATTCACAAATCTCTGGTGTGTGCCACACACAACACTTACCATTGTCCACTATACAAGAGCTGCTGACATCAGCCACCATACACTTACCTGTATACACCCCTAAGCCCTATCAGCTATGTGGCACATGCAGGAACTGTTATACAGACCTGTTCATGTACAGCTGTACCCTGGATATGACACACTCAATGTGTTACCATACTGCCATTCCCCTTGGGCCACATCCTGCTGGCACACAGATACCTAGAACACAAACAGTATACATTATGGAGACCGCATTCAGTCAGTGTTAATAACAACAATAATGCATCATGTCTGGACAGCTACAACCTCTGGCATGTAACCATTGAACATAGTGGCTGACAACATGTTACACAACATTACATTGCTAAAGTGTACTAAGTTCACCCTGTGCATCAGAACCATATTATATATAGCATGTCCCTGCATCGATAGCATGGATGACAGGGATGTGGCACAGGTATCAACATATGCACAGGGTGTGGTGTGGGTTTGCCAGAGGCCTAGGCTTAGCCATTTGTTTGACATCATGTGTGTGGATCAGGGGGTTGTTTATTAAAGGACCATGTAGAGCTGATGTGTGTAAGTATGGAGGTGCCTCAGCTGTGATGGTGATGTGTGTGTGTGTATATGGATGCAAGCAGTTCTGCTATGTGGCTGTCCTACACAGGGGTATACTGGACAGCTGTGGACCATACATGCCAGGGTGTACAGTTCACAGTGTCCCAACATGGACACAGCAACTGGGCCTGCCACGGGTTGCACTGGCACCACCAGGCCCAAGGCCAGATGCAGTACTACTCCCTGATGGTTAATGCTATCTGCTGGATCTATGTCCCTGTTGGGACCAGCCAGGACCACATGCCCATGACCTGCTGTGTTGTGGTGTGGTGTGTTGTGGTGTGGGCAGCAACCCCCCTGCAGTTGTGCTGCAGGTACTGTCACTACAGGATCAAGATGTTACATGGCCATGTAGACCTTCAGCTGTTTGTGGTGCTGTCCTATGTCCATGTGGCCGATGGCCAACTGTCACCACATGCTCTATCACAGACATCCCACAGTCAAGGATTGCCACCATCTCACTCAACCGTCTATCCATGACCTCAGCATAACAGTGGGCATCTGCAAGATCACGGATGTTGTCACACATAGCAGGAAGAGTTGCATTCACAACCCTGAGAATCTGTCTGGTGTTACATTCACCATGTGCCTGTGGCTCCATAATGGTCTGAAACATGCGTCTGGTGACACCTGCTGTGGCACTTGTGGCAGAGGCATGATGGGCAGCTGTCCTCCTACAAGCACCCCTGTCAATCTGCCGGTGTGGGACCTAGCCTGTTATCTGGCTACGGCTGGTGTCTACAGACACACTTGCCATAGTCACCACATTTTCCTGCCCCATACCACCACCCGCCAACTGAACCTCATTTATGGCCACTGGTGATGGGTTATGTGTGGGCATTGTGACTGTGTGCGGGGATGGGCTAGACAAAAGTGGGATGCCAACCAATGGCACAGATTCAGCCCCTGACAACCGTGCCTGTGCCTCACTATGCCTATCATCATTGTCAGAGTCTGCAGAGACACTGACATTAGTTTCCAAGTGGGAGGGACCCCGATCCCCATCGCCACCTGTGAGGGGAAGACAATAAATATAAATTAATACCTGTACATTATGGTTGGCTTACACACACACACACACACACACACACACACACACACACACACACACACACACACACACACACACATACACACATGCAGACACACAGACATGCATATGGACACACACACACAGACACATACAGATGAGGTGGCACAAAGATATTACAAAGACCTCACATTACCCAACAGTTGCCATGCATGACACATGGCACTCAGCATCATGCATTGCAGCCATTTTTAATCCTTGATACTAACTCTGTGTTTCTGTGTTTGCCCATACCTTACCTGGATACAAGGAAGGTTCTCTGTTCACCTGTGAGAGAGGGAAGCTTTGAGCAGCCTATCTGTCCCTGGAGGAGTGGTTTCAGCCCAGAAATTAGTAGTTTATTGGCCATTTTGGGCTAATTTCTATCTCTTTGATTTCCCTGCTATAAATACCGTATTTGCCTGGTTTTGCACAATGGGCAGCGCTGGTTAGCTAAGGCAAAACTACTCCCGGCTCCACAAAGTCTACTCTTCAATTTTTCCCCTTTGAACTAGACAAACTTTCAACTTAAGCACTCAAGCCATTCATTTCTCAACCTGGCACTTGCTCAAAACTTATAGCAAACACTTATAAACCCTAGCACTAGACCCTCCTGTACTTACCAGCCATCCAGTAAAACAGTTCACTGTACCTATCCAGGCATGTCCAAAGGGCAGTTTCAGGTGTACTCTTCAGTCCAACTGGTGAATCTGGGCATATTGAGGCAATGTTACAACTGCCTCATGTACACAGACAACCCCCTCCTCCTTCCAACAAACACTAATACTTGCGAGAGATGCAATTATACAGCCAAACTAGAGACTAAGCTCTCTCAAGCCAAGACTGGATCAGACAGTCAAGAGGAGAAGGGAAATACTTGCATCGCACCACCAGTCTTACAAAGACCCATTAAACCAGCACCGATAAAAAACATGAAAACATACTCGGAGGATCTAAATAAAAATCTGCAAAACCAACAGAGACCTACAAAGCAAATATCCAAGCAACCTCCACCCCCCAATACAAACCAGGAAACACATACTTCACAAAACCAGTGTGCCATGCAATCACAGCCCTTAAGGCAAAATAACATACCCAACATACTAGTAATAGGTGACTCTATATTCAGGCACACTGATGTCCCACTCACTAGTGCCAGGATCCATCACATAACACAAGCACTCAGGTCACTGCAGAACAAATACAAATATGACTCTGTCATTGTCCATTTTGGTGTGAATGACCTGAGCTGTACCTCCCTGGACTACATGAAAAGAGACATGGAAGAGCTCTCTGATCTTGTAGCCCAGGCTGGTATGACCCTGACCTTGAGTAGCATCCTGCACTCACTAAGAATGATACCACAGTATAAAGAAAAAATTCTCAATTTTAACAATTGACTAAGTTTCTGGTGTCA
This sequence comes from Protopterus annectens, assembly GCF_019279795.1. NCBI lineage: Eukaryota > Metazoa > Chordata > Ceratodontiformes > Protopteridae > Protopterus > Protopterus annectens. Next base: position 191,306,367 of record NC_056741.1, on the reverse strand, counting down.
TTCAAAGGGGATCTAGTGTCTGTCCACCTGAGATGACATGCTCGAAAAGCCACGCTGCTTCACTAGAGATGGCTTGCACCTGTCACACTTAGACTTTCGAATACTGGCCAAGGCTCTTGCCACCCCCATAGTGCCTTTTTAGGCAAGGCTCAAAAGACAAACCCACTGCCATAAATAGCCCAAGTAACAAAAAACTGAGGTAATGCTACTCAATGCCAGAAGTCTAAACCTCAAAATGCATGCACTCGAGGCACTCCTCAGTATGGAGAAAATCGATATATGTGCAGTAACAGAAACCAGGTTTAAGGCTGAATTTGGTGCAGGGTGCCGATGAAAAGCAGTATCCTGGTGCTTAATAAAATTGAAGTCGTTCGTTTATTGGCGTCTTGTTTGCTTATCCCTTTGGAATTTAAAAAGACCTGCTTCAGTGAGTTTGGCTATCAGGCTGAGTTTATTTTTGATTCTGAGGAAGTCTTCGTGCAGGAGATGAAAGCGCTTAATCTGTTTGTCCGAATTGTGTGTGGTTTATATCAATAAATTATTTTCGTCACCTTTCGTTCTTTGGATTATTGCCACTATCTGAATTTTTTCAAGAATATCCTGATGATTTATGTTTTTTATACGGAGGAGAGCCTTCATTGATACTGGATTGGACATTGTGTATTAGTGTGAGTTGGTGAATTTTTGGTTACTAGTCTTCCTATTTGTGCAACTGAAACATGACACCACAGTAACTAATTTCAAAACAATTCCCACATTTAATGTGACCTATAGCCTGCACGATTCAGTTGAAACATAACAATCTGTTATGGGAAAATATATGCTAATACAAATCAGTACAATACTCCACTTGCATAAGTGTGCACACCCTTTAACTGATATGTTGTGTAGGCACCTGTTGAGATGATTACAGCATTCATTCCTCTCGGGTTGGAGTCTAGCATCATGGCACATCTTTACTTGGCAATAGCTGCCCAGCTCCCTTGCAACAGTGTTACAAATGTGTCAATTTGTGGGGGCATCTCTTGTGCACAACCCTATTCCAGTCAACACACAGCTTTACTCTTGGATGTAGATCTGGGCACTGGCATATACATTCTCAAACTGTACTTTTCATCTTGAGACGCCATTCTTTTGTTGATTGGGATGAATGCTTATGGTCATTGTCATGTTGACAGGTAAAATCCCTCTTCGCCTTCAGCTTTCTAGCATGACTGTAGGTTTTGGGACAAACATGATTGTTATTTGGGACTGTTCATAATTCCCTCCACCTTAGCTATTGGGCCAGTTCCAGCTTAAGAAAAGCAACCCCAAAGCATGATACTGCCACCACCATGCTTCACCATGGGAATGGTATTATTTTTGTAATTCAAATTGTTGTTTTGGGACAAACATACCTTTTGGAATTGTGGGCAAAATATTCAACCTTGGTCCCATCAGACCTTGACACATTTTCCAACATGCTTTTTGGAGACTTTATGTAGTGTTTGGCAATATCTGTCTGGCCCTGACTGTTTTTCTGTGTAGGAAAAGGCTTACATCTTGCTACCCTACCCCATAGGTCAGACATATGGGGATTACAGAAGATTCACAAAAAAATGGCACCAAGCAGAGCTGTAACCAACAAACTATTTAATTAAGCGCTTTTCGTCCAGGTATTTTCCCAAACTTCCTCAGATACAAACAATCATAAAAGTAACACCTTTTAAATATTCCTCCTTCAGTCACATGACCCAATCCTTTATAATTAAATTAAAGGAGCCATAACCATTAGTTACTCTAAACCCATTACTCAGTGTTAAGAATAATACAACAATACTTCATATTATTACTAACTTAAAACATTTCCAACTTGCATATAAAAATAATTACAATATATCAAACTTAAAAAAATAAACACTTAGGAAATAAAAACTTGGAAAAAAATATATATATATATATATATATATATGGTTTACATGCATTTGGTCATACAGCCAAATGCCGACCACAAAATGTTTGAACGCAGAATGGCGACTTGGCATAATTACGAATGCAATTATGTCAAAACGCCAAACACCCCCCTTTTTGACCCATGGTAGTGCTTGTTTAGGTGGTAGAGCGGTCGTAAATGTCGAATTCCAAATTTTTTATGGCATTCCGACCATTCGGCACCTGGAGCTTCGACATCTGAATTTGGAGAAGCTCAATTTCGACATTTGGTTGGTCAACCAAATGCATGTAAACCATATATATATATATATATATATATATATATATATATATATATATATATATATATGTGTGTGTGTGTGTGTGTGTGTGTGTGTGTGTGTGTGTGTGTGTGTGCATGTGTATACATATATATAAACACACATCACATTACTTAACCCCACAATACCCTGTCTCTCTAAATTTTTCAATTTAAGTAGGTTTGTTATAGAGCACAAATCATTTAGACCTGCATAACTACATGCATTCAAATGTAATTGTCAGACTAATTCCAACCTGTCCAAGTATAAACTTAGAAGACCACCCCATGGATCTAAATAACTGTGGTCTATAACACTAAATTTAAAGTAATAACTTGGATTAGACATAACATGTCTTGCTAAAGCATTTTCAGTTTTATTCCTTGAGATGCTGTACAGGTGTTTATAAACACGTTTTCTAAGCCTACACTCAGTTTTACCCACATAGAACCCTGAATAGCCCCGACAACTAGCAAGATAAACAATCATTTTGGAATTATAGTTAAATTTCTTAGATGAACTAAGTTTACACCCATTAACTATAAATGTACTTCTTAAATCAATATGTTTACAGTACGAGCACATCTCGAACTTAACCATTCCTAGATTTTTCACCAGAGCATAAGTCTTGTGTTCCAACATGTTTTTTAAAGTTGAGCCCCCTCTTGAACACAAACACTGTTTTTTTCTTCAGTTTTAGAGCTAATACCGGGTTCATCCAGTAAAAATTTCCAATTTTTAACCAAAAATTCACTTAAGATGTTTTACGTCCATAGAAAAGGGAGTGATGAAACTAATTCCTTCATCAGTCTGCATAACGTTGCTGGAAAGCTCATTCAATTCCCCTATACTCACTTGTGGTGTTATCTGAATGGAATGATCAGGATTTAGAATAGGTGTGAACTGTCCACTAGATCTTTTAAAGATTACTTCTGATATAAGGTCATCCAAAATGCTTTTGGGATAACCCTGTCCCAGAAACATATCCCTCAAGTTCCCAATTTCAATCACAAATTCATCCTCTAAAGACATCATTCTAGCAGCTCTAACTAGCTGCCCTTTAATAAACAAACATTTTTGATGTAAAGGGTAGCAACTAAAGAAATGTAAAAAGCTGCTAGAATATGTACTCTTCCTGAATATTTTAGATGCACACTTTCTACTAACATAGTCCTTCCGGAGGTGCACATCTAAATATGCAATCCGATCCTTATGAAAGGTATAAGTAAAGAGCAAAACATCTGTCAAATTATTCAAGAATGTCATAAATTCAGTCACCTCGGTTTCATTTCCCTTAAACAAAATAAATATATCATCCAAATAAGGAGTGTACATACAAATTTTCTCTGGGTAAAAGATGTTATTATTAAAAATATGAGAATGTTTCCATTGGGCCATCACCGAATTGGCGACACTAGTGCCACATGGTGAGCCCTTGGCTACACCATTTGTTTGGATGAAATATTCACCATTATAATAAATAAAGTTATTAGTGTGAATTAAATCCAACAATTCAGTAACCAAATCCACATCCTGAACAGAGGCACCTTTGTCAAACATGTATTGTAAAGCCCAATCAATACCCATAATATGTGGAATTGAGCTATACTAATCTTTGACATTATTTGTCAAAAAGTTCATTTCTTCGTCAAAAAACAGCTCATTAATGTTATAAAGAAAGCTCCATGAGTCTTTACAAATGTGTTTATCTAGTGCTACAATTTTTTGTAAGATATTATCAACTACTTTAGCACTAGCATAAGTAATTGAATTTCTCCCATCAACTATGGGCCTCAATGGTGGATTCACAAGGTCCTTGTGGACAATAGGTATACCGAATACTGTTGGTATTACAGGTGCAGGCATAAATAATTCAATGTCATCCCTTGCGTCTATTGACAAATCATATAAAAAAGACCTTACACATTGATAGGGTTGATTAACCTCAGTCAAAGAGACCTGCTGGTAGTTAGGGGATGTAAGAATAGCTTTTATCCTTTCTTTATAGTCCCCAAAGTTAATGAACACTAACCCCCCCTCTCTTATCAGGCTTCATGACATGAACAGGCGCGGACTTCAAATAATTCAAAAGTTCCCACTGGTCTCTGTCTAAATTATGAGAACCTAAACTTCCATTACTTAACATAGCCCACACATCCACTTCACACATCTTTTCAAAAATCACTAATGCAGGATGGAGCAGGGGAATAAAAGTGCTAGCAAGCCTGTGAACTGAATTCTAAACAAAGATGATCCCACCATAACTTTTAAATTCAACTTCTGGACAAAAAGTTTCAAATCCATTATAGTACCTGCAGCATTGGCTCTACGTGCAGGAATAAATGTCATCCCTTTAGCTAGTAAATTAATTAAATCAGCATCCACTCTAAACAAAGAATAATTAAATACATTAAAATCCTTCTTGCTATTTTGCACAATAATACAACCATCAGCATCACTGCTGAAAAAGTTATTAATGCTAGATTCCATAAAGTCAAAACATTGGTCCATACGGAGGATTCTGTTAGTAGGGATAACTATTACCTCAATTTCTTGTTGCATTTGCACTGTCCCATCCCAAATTGTTGTTGTTGAAATGTTTGATTCACTTTCCTGGTTGAATGGACCTGTTGAAAATTTGTGTTGTTATTTCTACCATGCTGCTCACTCATGTTAGTCCCTTCTTGAAAACTTGTTTGTTCCCTAAGCCTCTCGCTTCATCTCACCGAGTTTACGTCCTCTTCAGTTGACATACTTGCTACTTGTGCATACGAGGCAGAAGGTGGGCTCAATTTAGTTCCAGGGCTTTGACTGGCTGCCTTTTGCAGATTCAAATGATTTTGATTGGAATTCCAAGCCTGGGAAGGTGGAAGCTGTGGATAAGCCAAACCTTTTTGGCAATCTGAAATATCTTGATGTAACTTTTTGATTTTAATTTGCTTCACATTCAATAACTGTGAATCAATGCTGTTGAAAATCCGACAGTAGCCATAAAAATAGCGACTGAAGTCTGAATCTCCTTTAATTTTATTGTCAAGTTCCAACAGTTCCACAGTTAATGCATCAACCATCTGTTTGTAGTGCTCAATCATTACATTAAGCAGCTCAAAACCCTGTCTATCAAACAAATTAACCAAAGCCACATGAAATAGTGAGTTAACCCCAGTACCAGTGGGACACTTCCATAATCTCAGTCCGTTAGGCACCACCTTGTGTTGGATACATTGTTTAAAATAAATAATTTCGAGCTGCAGCTTTTTAAACTTCAACAGTTTAAAATTAAAGACTTTTAAATTCTCAACTATATTTACAATGGTCAGTGTTGGCTGCACATTACCGTTGTCACTATGAAAATCCAAACTCATTGGTGCAGTCAGCCAGTCATTAATATTAGGCCCCCTATTCACCCTTGTTTCAGTATGCACAATACCAGGTTGTGCTAAATTGACACCAGATATATTGCGGTTAATCCCACCGTCAACAATATTGCCATTTCTACAGTTGTTATGCTGGTCTTTACTAACACAACTTGACAAGTTTCTGTTACTTGTAGCAGAGGGAACATTAAAAGTTTTACTGTCCAGTCTCCCAGAATAAAATGGGAAAATGCTGATTCAAGAAAGCATCTTGTGTATCTGGGACCTTATTGATTTTCTCTATTAAAACATGTACACATTTAGCCAAAACTGCAATAAGTGCTATGAGGTCTCCAAATGAACCTCCATTAACAGAGTCTTGTGAAAATAAACCAGGTGTGTTGGTAACCTCTTCAGTTGTCATAAACTCAAACGACTCTAAACTTTGATGTGTTTATATATATGTATATATTTGTATGTATGTATGTGTGTATATATATATATATATATATATATATATATATATATATATATATATATATATATATATACACATATATATGTTTATATTTTTTTCAAGTTTTTATTTCCTAAGTGTTTATTTTTTAAGTTTGATATATTGTAACTATTTTTGTATGCAAGTTAGAAATGTTTTAAGTTAGTAATAATGTGGAGTATTGTATTATTCTTAACACTAAGTATTGTGTTTAGAGTAATTCATGGTTATGGCTCCTTTAATTTAACTATAAAGGATTGGGTCATGTGACTGAAAGAAGGATATTCAAAATGTGTTACTTGTGTGATTGTTTGTATCTGAGGAAGTCTGGGAAAATACCCAGATGAAAAGCGCTTAATTAAACAGTTTGTTTGTTACACTCTGCTTGGTGCCATGTTTTGTGGTTCTTAGTTTGTTTCTTTTTTTTTTTTCCATAATAAATTTTTATTGAAATATATTTTCCAAAAACATTACAAAAATAAAATAAACATCACACACATGATACACTATAACTACTACAAACCATTTATACAATATCTACATGAAATGCTTCCTATATTTAATATATTCCTAAAATCAGTATCATGCTAATATAATATTGAAGACCTTTTCCCATATTTTCGGGTTATTAATATTTTTGTTAGTTTGTTTCAGAAGTAATTTATGTGCTAGTATATGCTTTATAGCCACAAGCTTAAAATTATTCCATGATGTCTTATGTGGTTCTAGCCAATTTGTGGCTATATAGAGTTTCATCAGCAAAAAATATTCATACAAATAATAGTTTGCGATCTGGAAAGCTCTCTTGGAGGAATGTGTAGAATCATAAATTCCCATGACAGTGTAGAACTTTGATAACCCATCTTTTGCAGTTGTACTTTAAGAGAGTTCCAAAGTTTATATACGCATTTACAACTCCAGAACATATGAAGAAGATCCGCTGTTTGATCTGCACAGTATGGACAAATTGGAGAATTCCTAGGGTTAAATTTATGTAATCTAAGATGTGTGTAATATGCATTGTTCCAAATCATCAATTATGTACATCAGTTTTGAAAAGAAACTGATTTCCTAGTTATATCAATTGCTTTTAATATCTGATTGTCTGTTACTGTTACTTTTTTACCCAATACTCTGAAAGCAAAATTTTGTCCTGAAATTTCAAATCCTTAATTAATTTATATGCAGTTGCTATAAATTTAGTGTCTTGTTGGATAGCTTGCCACAATTCAGAGCACTTATCCACAAATCCGCTGCAGGTTTAAAGTTCCTAAAGTAGCTCAAGGCAAGTTCTTTAACTTGTCTCATTATAACAATGTAACTTCTAGGTAGATTCATTTCCTGTCTAATTTGTAAAGCCGATAAGTCAAGTTTATTAAAAACATCAAATAGAGTCAGATTAAGTATTAATGGAAATTTGCTGAGATCGATCAGCTGATTATTTAGTTTAAAATTAGGATTCCTGTGGAAAGGTTGAAGAACCATCATATATTGCAATAAATCTACGGACTGAAATAAAGTTTGCAAAGATGAGACACAGGTTATTATGTGGTCCATGACCCCATATTTTATCAGACTAATTTTGTCCATAAAGGGCAATGCTTTAGGATTTATTTTCCTATCCAAAATATGCTTATGATTCAAGACCACCCAAGTTGGTATCCATGTTGTATTCGTTACATCATAATTAGCAATTCTTAAAATTTTATTAGCGTTTACAATCAAATAATATGCTTCAAAATTTGGTAGCTCAAGTCCCTCTCTTGTTTTAGGGGTCATTAATTTCTCATAAGATATTCTAGTTCTTTTTGGGTTCCAGATAAATTTAGCTAGATCTTTATGCATTTGTTTAAAAACTGTTTTGAAATTGATAATTGGGCAGACCTAAATATGTATAACATTCGTGGTAGTATATTCATTTTCACTATTGATACTTTTGCTAATACCGGTAGTTTTAAATTCTTCCATCTGTCACAATCAGCTATTATGTGTTCCCATACTGCTTAACATTATTGTTATAAAAGTCCTTATTATCCGTAGAGAAGTTGATACCCAAATATTTAATATTTTCTTTACATGTTAACTTCCCCATCAGGGCCATTAGTGAAAAAGGCTTTGGGGTTCTTAATGGGAAGATATTCGTTTTCTGTAAGTTAATTTTATAATTAGAAACTACTGAAAATTCATTTATGAGCTTTAATATCTTTTCACTGTCTGAAATTGGGGTTGTACAATAAATAATAAGATCATCGTGAATGCTGACATTAATATTTTATTCCTATAAATTATTGGTGCATTATGATACAAATTTTGCTTGATATATAAAAATAGGGTTCTAGATATAGGTTAAACAATAAGGGGACATGGGACAACCCTGACGAGTACCATTTTTAATCTGTATTCTGTTAGAATAAGTCCTATTGATGTATAGCGTAGTGTATGGATTACTATATAATATTTGTAGCATCTGAATGAATTCTTGGGGCAAGTTAAAATAGGGTAACACATCAAACAAAAAATTTATGTCTACTCTATCAAATGCTTTCTGGGCATCTATTATAAGAGCATAGATATTAAAGTTGTTTTTTAGCATACGTCATCATATTATGCAGTGTAAGTGTGTTATCGCTGGTTTGTCTAGTTGCCATAAATCCAGCTTGTTCCTTAGAAATTAGATATATCAAAACCTTCTTTAGTCTCGATGCTATAATTGATGTTAAAATTTTCATATCCACATTCATTAGTGCTATTGGTCTGTAATTATCTGGGTTAAGGGGATCCGAATTGGTTTTATGTATGAAAATTGTTTTGACGCATTGAGGTGGGGGTCACTAATTTTATTTTTAGTTATATAATTAAATACATGAGACAATTCTTTTCCCAAACTATCAGCAAACTCTTTGTAAAATTCAGCTGTAATACCATCAGGCCCTGGCAACTTATGTACTTTCATATGTTGAATTGTATATACTATTTCTTCTTTAGAAATAGGTTTAATCAGGTCACTTTGCAGGCTCTCTTCTAATTCTGGAAAGTTAATTTTTGCAGAAAACTTTTATTCTGGTTATGTAGAGACCTATCAGTTTGCCCCTCATACACCTTAGTATAGATTTTCCCAAAACATCAACAATATCCTCAGTTTTAGAATATATTGTGTCGTTATACTGAATTTCGAAATATATCCAGTTGTTTTTGATTGATTTATAATCCTTGCCAGTGCTTTTGATGGTATTTGAACATTATTAGCATATTTCACTAAACACCTATGTTCTTGAAGTGTTAATTTATTATTATGAAGCAAAAGAGATCCCTTTGAAGCTTCAACATTTCCTCCTCAGTTTGAGCGTTAAAATTCTGAATCAGCTCATTATCAAGTTGTTTTATTCTTATTTCTAGTTTTTGAATATCGCTATTATGAATTTTCTTATAATATGAGGCTTTTTGTATAAGAAATCCTCTAATTTGAGCTTTAGCTGTTGCCCATTCAATGTCAGGGGTATGTTTTTGGAGCTTCAAGCTATCTGTAAATTCTTTCAAATATTTTATAATTCCATCTGCTATCTCGTTTTTACTTAAAAGATTTGGGTTGAGTGACCAATTATAACCCCTATGCCTTCTTGTGTCTTTTAAATCTTTAGAAAATTTTAACGAAATTTTTGAGTGATCTGATAGATGACAGTATGTATAACCACCACTGGTTCTAAATTCGTTAGTGCTTTAGATATCAAAAGTAATCTATTCTAGCCCACATTTTGTGGCATGGTGAATAGAAGGTATATTTATTTGCATTATTAATATCTTGTGAATAAGAAAAGGGGTCATATAATTGAAAATCTTCCTTAAAATCATTTAATGCTATCCCGGCCTGCTTATTAAATGCTCTCTGTGGACAAGACCTATCCAACTTTGGATTTTGATAGGTATTCCAGTCCCCACCCACAACAAAATAATAACCATCATATTGTGTTAATATTGGATATAATGATGCTATGAAACTGTGTTGATCATTGCATGGGGCATATATATTCAAAAGTAGGATAGGTTTATCAAATGCATTATCCGATAAAATCACATAACACCATCGCCCATTTGGATCCACTTTGGAGTCTAAAATCCTATCTTTGTATTGGGTTTTGATAATGGTTCTTAGTTTGTTTCTACTTTAAAGTTTAGAATACAGAAGACTGTTGACAGATGTGGTACACGCCCAGGACTTGTCAGACATTCCTGAAGCTCCTTTAGTGTTGTTGTAGGTCCCCTGGCAGCATCCATGGTCAATTGTTGTCTTGTTATTTCATCCTTTTTGGATGGATGTCCAGCTGTTTTCAGCATCACTGTTATCCCATAACTTCTCCGCTGTTTGATGACTGTCTGCATATTCCATGGTATATCCAGTGTTGTGGACAGTTTTTCTACTCTTCTCCTGATTGATACCTTTCTGCACTGAGATCCCTTTGATGCTTTCTAAGCTGTCTGCAAAACATGGCTTTTGCTTTAGCAGGCAACTAGATAAATGTCAAATAAATCCTAGTAGGATAGCTGAACATTATTTGGTGTTAATCAGAGTCTCTTTAATTGATGGCATGTGTGTACCCAAGAAGACGGAATGCTGTGATTACAGCAAGAGGTACATAACAAAGTATTAGTCTACATGTGTGCACATGTATGCAACCAGCATATAGTACTTCAACTTATTCAACATATAGACTTACTAACACCAGTAAGTCAAGGATTGTCAGTTTTGTTCGCTAATGCTTCCAACCCTTCTGGAAATGGTATTGACAACTTACCTACCAGCAGACTGTTACCCCCGGGACAGGACAATCATGGTATGGCTCCAGGTATGCCAGCTGAGAGTTCCAGAAGTGGTAACACAAATTTTCAGGTTACACCAAATATTTTGCATTTAAGTAATGGCGGTTTAGGCGGAATACCATCTATATCTTTAGTACAAGAAAGGAACACACCAGGGGACTTTTAACCAACAAGTAGCCTTTCAGCTTCCTGAGGGTACTCATATGAGGTCTGAAACCAATGACACCTACAGGGAAACACTGGAGAAATTACAGACTGCCTTGCTAAGGTACAAGACTTTACATTTAGATAATGTGTATTTGCATCAGTGTTTAAGTAAATACATTGTACCTAAGGGATTAAGAATTTTCAAATATCCCAATAATGTTGTGGAAGGCAGTGAATTCCACAAAGAGTTGCTGAATATTTTTAATGTTTGTGGCTTAGAAATTGTTCAAGCTATAATTAGAAACAATGAAAGGGAAATAAGAAAACTTAAAGAATTCATTGATTTGTACAATGAGCATGTCACATCGGACTTAATGTTTAGTATTGAAATTGAAAAGAATAGATACTATGACATTAGGGTTCAAATTGATAAGAAATGTGATGATATAATCAAAAGAAAATATAAAAAGCTTGAACGTGATATTAGAGATTATAATGATGGAATACAATACCCAGCACCCCCACGTACCCATTATAGTAAATTTAATCAAGAAAGGGATACACATCCGAATGCCCCGTCCTCCAATAGGGGAGTTTATGAGGATACAAGGAAACAAGCAGGTGGTCCAGATTTTAATGACAACAACCCTGAGCCCCTTCCTCGTAGGTCTGAAAGAATTTGTAGCAAGAATTTAAATGGGAATAAGAACCATTTTTTTCATGGGACAATACCAGCAGAGGGGAGGGGGATACAACAGGGCCTGGCAACAGTCTTAGAATTAGATATTAGTAAAGAGCAAGGGGATGGGTATGAAATAGTTACCCAAGCTGGATTTCATATTTATAATTATAGCCACTTGGAGGTGACACATGAATTTTTTAGCCTTTTTACTAAAGGCTTCAAATTTGTACCTAGTCAGATTAGCAATATAGCGCGGACTATTTTGGATGTTAAAATGTTCATTAGAAAATTAAATTTGGAAAATATGTTTGGACATAATTCAATGGTAATATCCAACAATGGACTTAAAAAACATAGTACTTCCAATCCCCTTATATACCCTCAATTGAAAAACTTAGAAAGCAGCATTGAGAAAAGAATTAGAAATAAACTCAAGGTTCATATGCAGGGGTCCAGTTTGGAAGAGAATGAATGGATACTTCTTCAAACTCTGAGAAAAAATCCCAACATTTGGGTTATGGAGCCAGATAAAGGAGGGGGTATTATATTGATGGATAAAATCATTTATGATTGGAAAATGTATTCCATTTTGCAAGATAGTTCCAGATATAGTCAGGTGTCAATTAATGAAATTAATATTTCGTATAAAAAAATTGACCTGGCCCTTAAAGATTTGTTTGACCAGGGAGTTATAGATCATGACACATATTCATATCTGGAAACTTCAACACCTAGGATGCCCTCAATATTCGGGGTCCCTAAGGTTCATAAAGATGTATCCAATCCCCCCCTTAGACCAATAGTGGCATCTCAAGGATCCAAGATTTCCCCTTTATCCAAGTTTTTAGACTGGAAAATGAAAAACCTTTGGGGCAAAAACACCCATTTATTAAAAGACTCATGGGAGTTTTTGAGACGTATTACACCTGACTTGAAGGTAGCTAAATTCAAATTTGTTACAATTGATGTTGTTGACCTATTTTCTGTCATACCCCATGAGGTAGGGTTGGCTTGGATAGAGGAGGCCCTGAGGGGTACTTCTAAGGCTAGTGAAAATTATATTTTTATTATTTTAGAATTAGCCAAATTGGTATTGAAAAATATTTTTTTGTATTTTCAAGGGGAATTTTACAAACAGGAATCTGAGGTGGCTATTGGAGCCCATTGTGCTCCCACTTATGCTGACATGGTTTTGTCTGTATGGGAAAAGAAATTTATCCATAATAGTAAATATGTTGAGTTTTGGAATTTTTACACCCGATTCCTAGATGACATATGTATTTTCTGGACTGGTACAGATGAAATCCTCCAGGAATTTATTAATTATATTAATCAGATTACTACTTTTTTAAGGTTCACCTATCAAGTGACCATGGATTCTGTTAATTATTTAGATGTTTCTCTACATGTGACAGAGAATGGGTTTAAATCCAGTATATACAGGAAACCCGCCTTCTCAAATACTTACATTAGATTTAGTAGTTCACACCCATTATTTCAAAAAAAGAGCATAGTCAAGGGACAATATGTTCGAGCTTGTCGCATTACTTCTTGAGAAGTAGATTTTTAGGAAGAGTGTGACAAACTCAGGGAAATGTTCCTTCAGATGGAATACCCTCTGGAATTAATTATGGATATACAAAGGGAGGTATGTGACAATAGACAAGGGAAATTTAAACCTGTTTTAGAGACTGGACTAATACAAACTACAGTACCAACAGGTCCAGAGCAAGGTAAAGCAGGTTTTACATATAATAATATGTTCATTACCAATTTTAGTGCTAATGCCTACACTATAAGAAATATAGTTGAAAGTGAATGGGCTAAATTTAATGAATATACAGATTTACCAAATTTAAAAGGGAAGAACATTAAAGCAGTTTTTCAAAAGGGGTTCAATATAAAGAACTTATTAGAGGGTAACAACTCCCCTTTTATATTTTCCAATAAATCTAAGGGAACATATAAATGTAGGGCATGTCCACAATGTAAATATATTCTTCAACAACAGAAAGTATTTATAACAGCTTGGAAGAAATGGATAGAGGCTTATAATTATTCCAACTGCAATTCTCAGGGGCTAGTTTATGCAGCTCTATGTAAAGAGTGTGAAGGATTTTATATAGGCAAGACTGAGAGAACCCTCAAACATAGGATATATGAACATATGAATGATATCCAGAAAGGCAATCCTAGAAATGCCCTATTCAAACACACTCTTTCATGCCCCCAAGCAAAATACCATTTCTTTGTGGTAGAAATGGTATCTAGGGAATCGAGGGGAGGCCCCTGGGAAACTAGGTTGGAATTTAAAAAGACATACTGGCAAGTGGTATTTGAAGCTAACAAATACCTGGGTATGAATGCATATATTTCTATTGTTCCCTTGCTTAAGCTTAGAACAGCGAAATTGTGAAATAGGCATCAAACAAATATACACTTGATATATATATTTTGTATCATTTTCAGTACTGTATTCTAATGGCAGTTTATATGATAATACAGTTTTATTTATATGTTCAGTTTATATTTAAACATGAAATGAATTGGTATTTATCAGAAATATATTTTCTATTTGGTTTTAAATTCTTTTACTATGAAAGGGATGATTTTAACATTGTATTTAACTGTATGATAGCATGTTTCTTTAAATAATTGATTTGTTGATTCAATTGATTAATTGAAAGGTTGCAAAAAGGAAGGTGTATGCTCAGAACATTTTTTCATCTGATGAAGTTTGAGTGCTACTCTTACAAAAACATGTGGTGATATTTAGCAACGTTAATGTGTTAACAGTGAAAACGTGTTGTGGCAGTTTTCTACATTAAAACTTGGTTTTAACTGGAAGCGTCGTTCCCAGCTCATTATTCACAGGAAACGTGTCGTGGCAGTTCCTTGGTTTGTGTTTGGAATTCAGCTGTGGTTTGCTGCACTTGGTGACTGGTTTATGTTGTTTTTTGCAACCAGCATATAGTACATATGTTATGTATAAATTGTCTCCCCTACCAGGTTTGTTTGTTTCTCAATAGAATTGTACCAGTTATGGGTCACATTCAAGGTGGGAAATGTTGTGTAATGAATTTCTGTGGTCTCATTTTCATAGTTTCATAGTTTCATAGTAGTGTACTAGGCTATCTGCCCTGGGGCATTTACAAGCCTAGCCAACAATGATGTGGCTTACGCCACCCCGTATTATATAGTTGCGCCTCTCTAGTAGTGACACATGTGGGACCCCATTATTTAGTAAACTATACCTCTGTCTAGTAGTGACACTGAGGTGACTCCCAGGGTAAACTTACGATCTCCCATCCATGCATCGAGATTTTTCTTGAACAGTGCCAATGAAGGGCTCTGTCTCACATGAACTGGGATTTTGTTCCAGAGTACGGGTAACTTCTGTGTTATGAATCTATCCCTCCAGCATGTTTTATTCATATTTGTGCAGAGGTTGAAATCTTTAGCTCACGTGGTTCTGGTGGATCTGGATTTTTTGAGATGGAGCATGTCCATCAGTTCTTGGTTGGACATGGCCCTATATGTTAGGCACAAATCACCTCTGAGCAGGCGGTATGCTACTGAATAGAGCTGGAGTTTCTTTAATCTAGCTGGATAAGGCACATGTTTGAGACCCATGATCCTCTTGGTGAGGTACTTCTGGGGTCTTTCCAGTTGTTTCATGTGCCGGGTGAGATACATCCCAAATGGAGCATTATATTCAATCATGGGCCTGACAAGTGAGGAATATAGAGGTACAATGACCTCCTTTGATCTGAATGAGAATCCCTTCATGATGAGATGGGCAAGGTAGAATGTCTTTCTGACCACTTTGGCAACATGGTTGTCAAAGGAGAGGTCACTATCGACTTGAGTCCCCAGGTCTCTGATTACTTCTTCCGTACTCAGTGGGTTATTGTCTATGTGATAATTTGTGGGTACTTTGTTTTTCCCAAAGGGATGACTATACATTTTTGGCGTTAAGTTTGAGGCCATGATTCCGGCACCAGTTGTCCGTTTCAGTGAGACCTTTTGTAGGATGTGTGTGTCAGCAGGTGAATCAACTGTGGCACCCAGTTTGCAGTCATCTGCAAACTTTGTCAGCCATAATCCTCCCATATTTGCTTTCACATCCGAGAAGTAAATGCCGAATAAGAGTGGTCCCAAGACTGAGCCCTGTGGGACACCACTGTGACTGGTTTTAAGTCTGACATGGCTCCAGCAATTTTGACCTTATGGGTTCTGTTTTTAGCCAGTTTGCTACCCATCTTGTGACATATGGATTTACATTTAGGCTGCTGAGCTTGTCTATGATGCCAGAGTGTGGTATTGTGTCAAAGGCTTTAGCCAAGTCCAAGTAGGCAGTGTGGACAGCCTTGCCCTCGTCGATGGCACTAGTGACTGTCTCGAAGAAGTCAACCAGGTTTAAGAGGCAGGATCTGCCTTTTACAAAACCGAACTGGGTGGGATCAAGGGTCTGCAGATCTCCAATATCGCCATTTATGAGTTCCATGATGATTCTTTCCATAGCCTTGCAGACCAGGCTGGTCAGACTTATGGGGCGGTAGTTACCAGGGTCAGTAGAATTTCCCCCTTTGTGGAGTGGGACCACTGTTGCTGTGCACCAGTGTTCAGGTACATATCCTGTAGTGAGGCTAAGATTGAATAGCGTTTTTAGGTGCGGGTTTAGTTCATCTTGAAGTTCACGTAACACGCAACCGGGGATACCATCGGGTCCCATAGATGCTGTGTTTTTTGCTTTGTTGAGTGCTGATTTCACCTGTATGTCTGAGATGACAGGTAGGTTACATTCAGCAGGGATAAGTACTACATCTTTAGGGGGTGAGGGAGGGGAGAAATTTGCACTGAACCTATCTGCCAGAATATTGGCAATGTCGGTAGGGTCAGTGAATTTTTTGTCATTGTGTACCAACTCAGAGCATATCTGAGAATTTCCTCCCAAGGTTCTGACATAATTGAAGAAGGCCTTGTGATTGTCTTTGGTATCCTTGGCAATCTTTCTCTCAAAGTTGGCTTTAGATGTTTTTATGAGAGAACGTAGTTTTTTACTTGTGCTGATCAGGGAAGCCTTTCCCTTGTGGGATTTGGCTTTGTCCTGCAGTAGCTTCCTTCTTTTGTTGTACAGTTTGTTTATAGCCGGGGTCCACCAAACCAGGCGTTTTCCGTTGGTGGAGAGGGTCTTGGTTTTAGTTGGGATTGCTTGATCCATGCATTCTTGGAGATGTCCGTAGAAGGCTGTTGTGTAGGATTCAGCATTTTGGGATGTGGTTTCCATTAACCCAGTAGGCTTAAAGGATATCATTTCTGACTTAAGGAGTGTAAAGTCAGCTTTTGAAAAATTTTTCACTGTAGTCTTTTGTTCTGGGGTGGGGTGGGATATGTACATCCAACGTGATCAGTTTATGGTCAGATCTTACTAGTGAGGGGTTTATATCTGGTGCGGAGCATTTGGACCCCATGTTTGTGATAATCAGGTCAAGTATATTATCTCTCCTCATAGGAGAAGTGACCAGTTGCTCCATAGCATTTGAGTTAATGAATTCCAGGAATCTTTGGGCTAGGGTGTTAGGGCTAGAATAGTGGGCCCAGTCTATGTTGGGGTAGTTGAAGTCACCCAATATGATGGTGTTTGGTGCGACATTCATATCCTCCAGTGTTTTCAGGAATGCTTGATGGGATTCCTGGGATTGGGAGGGTGTTCTATAACATGCGACCAGTTGTATGTCAGTTTTGCCTATGGTGAGTAAAACTTGTATGGTTTCTGATGCTTCATGGGTAGCCACCAATCGAGAGGTGTAGGTGTCCTTTATGAAAATGGACACTCCCCTCCCTTTGTGGTTCGGCCTGGAACTTGAGGCCGAAAAGCATGATATGAGGTATAGCCTGGTAGCGCTGGAGTGCTCTCAGGAGCCTTGAACCAGGTTTCAGTTACTGCACAGACATCGATGTTCTCCATACTGAGAAGTGCTTCGAGTGCCTGCATCTTGAGATTTAGACTTCTGGCGTTGAGCAGCATTACCCTTAATTTTTTTCCATTTTTGTTTTTTACGGAGGTTGATTTGTCTTTTGAGCATTGCCTAAAAAAGGCACTATGGGGGTGGCAAGAGCCTTGGCCAGTATCCGGAAGCCCAGTGGTGACAGGTGCAAGCCATCCCTTGCGAAGCAATGCGGCTTGTCCAGCATGTCATCCCAGGCTGACAGACATTGGATCCCCCTAGAATGACACCAGTGATTAAGCCAATTGTTAAAATTGATCATTTTGTCTTTGTACTGAGGCATCATTCTTGGTGAAGGCAGGATGCTGCTCACGGTCAGGGTCATACCAGTCTGGGCTACATAATCAGAGAGCTCCTCAATGTCTCTTTTCATGTAGTCCAGGGAGGTACGTCTCAGGTCATTCACACCAGCATGGACAATGACTGCATCATACTTGTACTTGCTTTGGAGTGATCTGAGTGCGTGTGTAATGTGGCGGATCCTAGCTCCCGATAGGCAGCTCCCCGTTACCCTCTCCTTATTCAGCCTGGTAAGTGGAACGTCGGTGTGTCTGACTATAGAGTCACCTATTACTAATGTCTCTGGCATAGTGTTTTGCCTTAGGGGCTGTGATTGTGTGACACACCTGTTGTTTGAGGTATGTGTTGTAGGTGTTACGTTTTGTGGGGTGTATTTCTGGGTGTCTGCTTTGGAGGCCTCTGTTGTTTTGGTAAGTTTTTTATAAGAGCCTCCGAGTATGTCTTTGTGTTCTTATGTGTTTGGTTTGTAGTGGTGGTGGTTTTATGTGTGACCGGTTTTGCTTCGGGTGTGGGTACCTTCTCCTCCTGTCTGGTCTTGCCAGTCCTGAGTTGAGAGAGTTCAGCCTCCAGTCTGGCTATATAGTTGCATCTCTCACAAGTATTTGTGTTAGTAGGAAGGAGGAGAGGGTTGTCTGTGTACATGAGACAATTGTAACATTGTCTTAAGATTCCCAGGTTAACCAGCTGAACAAGAGAGGATGCTAGTGGTCTACCACTCGACATACTAGAATATTATAAGGAGTGCTGTGCCTTTAAGGGAAGTGGGTATTCACAGGTGGTAGTGGATGGCTGTAGTGCTTACTTTAGTATAAGAGTGCTTACTTTATTATAAGAGCGCTTGCTAAGACTAGAAGTCCCGAAAACAGTGCTAATATATACAGCTAAATAGACTGAGTAGAGCTTTCTAAGTGAAAAATTGAAGAGCAGACTTGGCGGAGCCAGAAATAGTTTAAACCTGTATAACCACTGCTGCGCTATGCGCCCAACCATGCAAAAACGCCCTGAGGCAGATTTTTATACAGGGAACTTGAAAAGAGCTAGAAATGGTCCAAAGCAACCAATAATTTACAGCTCAAGTGCTGAGGTCACTTCCCCCAGGGACAGATAGGCTGCTCAAGGCTCCCCACTCCCACTGGTGAGGTCAGAAACTTCCTTCTATCCAAGTAAGGCAATGGCCAACACAGGAACTACACACAGCCCAGAATACAGCAAAGCCTGTATACTGGTCCAAACTAGTCGAGCAAAGGCGGGAAAACAAGGAGTATATATATTTTTTTTGTTTTTTGTTTTTTCAGGAAAGCACACAGAAATGCAATTAAGCAAACAGTAAAATCGATTTACACAGGCTAGCACACTTTAGTGGGCAGCCTCAGCAGTTAAATTAACAAAAAAACAGTATTAATCGACCAGAGTCGACTAAAATGCTATTTTTAAGTGCAGATACTTCAGAAATCAGCAGATAGACACAAAAACAGTTATAGCTAGTTAAATGAAAGCCAGAGAGGACAATGCAGATAAAAAAGCCAAAAAATACTTAAATCTGGAAAGTGGTCGCTTCTTTCAGTTCTCTGTTGCCAGGACCCCTCTGCAGGACCACGTGGAGCTCTGCTTGGGTATATAGCCAGAAAAAAATGCCCTGAGGCGGATTTTTATACAGGGAACTTGAAAAGAGCTAGAAATGGTCCAAAGCAACCAATAATTTACAGCTCAAGTGCTGAGGTCACTTCCCCCAGGGACAGATAGGCTGCTCAAGGCTCCCCACTCCCACTGGTGAGCTCAGAAACTTCCTTCTATCCAAGTAAGGCAATGGCCAAC
This sequence comes from Protopterus annectens, assembly GCF_019279795.1. NCBI lineage: Eukaryota > Metazoa > Chordata > Ceratodontiformes > Protopteridae > Protopterus > Protopterus annectens. The sequence continues at coordinate 191,286,514 of NC_056741.1, read as the reverse complement.
ACAGGAACTACACACAGCCCAGAATACAGCAAAGCCTGTATATTGGTCCAAACTAGTCGAGCAAAGGTGGGAAAACAAGGAGTATTTTTTTTGTTTTTTGTTTTTTCAGGAAAGCACACAGAAATGCAATTAAGCAAACAGTAAAATCGATTTACACAGGCTAGCACACTTTAGTGGACAGCCTCAGCAGTTAAATTAACAAAAAAAACAGTAATAATCGACCAGAGTCGACCAAAATGCTACTTTTAAGTGCAGATACTTCAGAAATCAGCAGATAGACACAAAAACAGTTATAGCTAGTTAAATGAAAGCCAGAGAGAACAATGCAGATAAAAAAAGCCAAAAAATACTTAAATCTGGAAAGTGGTCGCTTCTTTCAGTTCTCTGTTGCCAGGACCCCTCTGCAGGACCACGTGGAGCTCTGCTTGGGTATATAGCCAGAAAAAAACACCCTGAGGCCGTCTTTTTATACAGGGAACTTGAAAAGAGCTAGAAATGGTCCAAAGCAACCAATAATTTACAGCTCAAGTGCTGAGGTCACTTCCCTCAGGGACAGATAGGCTGCTCAAGGCTCCCCACTCCCACTGGTGAGCTCAGAAACTTCCTTCTATCCAAGTAAGGCAATGGCCAACACAGGAACTACACACAGCCCAGAATACAGCAAAGCCTGTATACTGGTCCAAACTAGTCGAGCAAAGGTGGGAAAACAAGGAGTATTTTTTTTTGTTTTTGGTTTTTTCAGGAAAGCACACAGAAATGCAATTAAGCAAACAGTAAAATCGATTTACATAGGCTAGCACACTTTAGTGGGCAGCCTCAGCAGTTAAATTAACAAAAAAAAAAGAGTATTAATCCACCAGAGTCGACCAAAATGCTACTTTTAAGTGCAGATACTTCAGAAATCAGCAGATAGACACAAAAACAGTTATAGCTAGTTAAATGAAAGCCAGAGAGGACAATGCAGATAAAAAAAGCCAAAAAATACTTAAATCTGGAAAGTGGTCGCTTCTTTCAGTTCTCTGTTGCCAGGACCCCTCTGCAGGACCACGTGGAGCTCTGCTTGGGTATATAGCCAGAAAAAAACACCCTGAGGTGGATTTTTATACAGGGAACTTGAAAAGAGCTAGAAATGGTCCAAAGCAACCAATAATTTACAGCTCAAGTGCTGAGGTCACTTCCCCCAGGGACAGACAGGCTGCTCAAGGCTCCCCATTCCCACTGGTGAGCTCAGAAACTTCCTTCTATCCAAGTAAGGCAATGGCCAACACAGGAACTACACACAGTCCAGAATACAGCAAAGCCTGTATACTGGTCCAAACTAGTCAAGCAAAGGCGGGAAAACAAGGAGTATATTTTTTTTTGTTTTTTGGTTTTTCAGGAAAGCACACAGAAATGCAATTAAGCAAACAGTAAAATCGATTTACACAGGCTAGTAGTGGGTTACAGCACACAAACCTGGCATTTCAACAGGGTTGTGTACTCTTCTGATATTCATATAGCTGTTAGTGGTAGGCATGGACAGAGGGTCATAACACAGTTGGACACTTCTCTGATTACTACCTGATAATCATGCCTATTCTAGAACCCATATCAGTGTCAAGGCAGTGCAACAACCAGTAGTTGTATACATGTATGTTGTATGCACTAAAACTGATATTACACATGTACAACATGCAAAACCAATTTACCTGACTGCTTGCAACCCATGTTATTTGTTTTCTGCCTTCCAGCTGAACATATGCATGCCTACATGTGCCAGATGATACCTGGTATGCATTTCTGCTCTATGTTAGTATGGATCACTGTGTTTACAGTCCTGCTGCTCAGTCGTACCTCTCAACCTGTTATAGCAGGACTTCTGGACATCGGCACACATAAATGGGTTGCAAAAGCATATTAGTATTGACACTGTGTTAATATAGCTGCACCATACATAAGTAACTTGATTGAACAGTAGGCTTTGGCATCACAATGATAACCTGGAGGATGTCCAACAGTTATAGACATTATGTTGCAATGTCATTGCTCACAGACCTGCCAATTGTTTAGCTGACATAACATGACTGTATGTGTATGTGACTACTGATATCAGGCACAAATGTGGTTATTGTCCAGCAAAACACTGTACAGTTGAATTGTATGAATTCACTGTATCACATGCAGTTCAACACACACTTCTGCAACAGTATGTTATTATGCACATGCAGTATATAGGTCTCTTAGATTTACTAAACAAATGTGTATCATGTTCACAGGTAACATATGGATATGTACAATATCCCTGTAGCTGGCCTAGCAGTGGCACAGTCAGTAGTGTTTGACAGACACTGCAGTGGTTGTCATATGTGAGCTGTCCTTTCCTGGAGTGAGTCAGAGTCCTGAGCTGTGTTGTATGTCAATGCAGAGAGAGCCAGATGCTATGGCCATAGGTGCTGTTCAGCAGGACATTAGTACAGCAAGTCTTATTGAGACATTCTTTCCAACTTCTATTTCCCATTATTAGAAAACACATACTAAATTCAATTACATGCTTACTTGTTTCACATACCTTTTTTTACAGTGCAGTGGGTAATATTACAAAGTTGCTCCAGTTCTTTTCTGTGTTCACTGTAGACTACTGGTATACAGCTGGTTTGAATAGGTGGCAGGTTGTCTTTTGTATGTAATGCTCCTGACCAGGTGATGGTCTGTGCACCAATTGGTGTTTCCCACTTGCTAGTTGCATGCAGAGCAGCTGTGTAGTTCTTCCAAAAGTCAATGTCATGGCAACACACTCCTGTAATTGAGTAATTCATGTGGGCATTGTCCCTTTAACTTGCCTGTGAGGAAGACGACCTGGAGGTGTGTGAGCTACAGTGTTATAGACATCAGCTGGGAATAACTCTTACAGGCCAACTAAATCGTGGGAGAAGGTTTCAGATTTAGGGACAGAATGTGAGTATTGCTGTTATATGATTTGAATGCTGCTAGTTTTACAGGGTCTGTGTGGACATGCTAGTTCTGCATGGATTTCAGTCTAAATTATGTGTCTGCATAGCTCTCAACTGTAGGGCTATCCACATAATGGCCAGAGGTTTGCCTGTTATGTTTGGTCTGTTCCCCAGGCAGGTGTTGTCCTTTGCAAATCAGTGGCAAACTCTGGTCATAGCTATCAGTAAATGGCAACATCCATTTGTGTTTCTGACTTAATATCGCTCAGAAAAGATATGCCACAGCCAACCATGTAACACCAGCAACTTTCTTAGTGTATGACAGCAATATTTCAAATATGGCCCTATGTTTGGGCCTCTGTCCCCCACGTATATGTCAGGCTTTGTCCAGATGTCATGCACTATGAGGCTGATAGGTATGGTCTATCATTATTTTGTGCTGTCATTCCTGCTATAATCCCAGTGATGTTGTGGAATCCCACACATGTTGTGGGGTAGGGGCCATGCATATAAGTGCAAAGGCTGGACAACATGTGGACCCTGTACAGTCAAGAGGCTGGTGTGCAGAATAGTAAGACATGTTTTAATATTAGGCTGTTAGAACATCTGAGACATATTACTAATTAGAAGGACAAAATTTCTATAGCTGTACATTTTCATACATTTCACTATGGGGATGGTAGTGGGTTGCAAGGTACTTTATTGGAAAATGTCTTTTCTCTGTTTGATAAAACACTTATAACAGAACCATTGTTATGTAAAGAATCAATTTACATTGTAACATTTGATACTTTATCCCCTAGGGGTAAACTGAGGAATGAAATCGGAGGCTGTTTAATTAAATATGTAATTGTGTTACTTGCTTCTTATATTTAAGGCAAGTATTTTTTGTAATGTAATACTTGAAGGCAACACACATTAAAATATTTGTGTGAAGTAATGGCTTGCTGTTTTTCATTTTACTATCTTCAGTCATTTCAGTTATTTTGTTAAGAGGTTGGTGTATGTCTGGCCATTGTGTATAGCCTATCCTGATGTTGTAGGAACGTACTGTGTACTTATTAGTTGTACTGTGTGTGGGGGGGCAGCAGATGCCAGTTGCATGAGACCCTTTGTATTATTGACAATGTGTTTCTATGTCCATACACTTGTCCCCCACTTCATCTGGCTTGGGCCAGACTTCTTGTACTAAGGTGTTCTGGGGTCTGACAGAGCTGCAAGTTATTGACAATTAATGTATCTCACTCTCTCTCCATATATATATATATATATATATATATATATATATATATATATATATATATATATATATATATCTAGATGTGTGTATCATTTAAATCATTACTGATTCCACAGTGTTCATTTCCTATGGTAAATTGACTGTACTGCAAGATATGTCTGAAAAAGCAAGAGTAATTCTAACAGCTCAGATGGTGTAGTGGTACATTGCTCTGACTCTAGTGTTCAAGACTTTGGATTGATGTTTTTTTTTCCTTAATGTTAAATGACCAGTGCATGATAAGTTTGAAAAAGCAACATCAATTCCTACAGCTCAGATGGTGTAGTGGTATGTTGCTCTGACTCTAGTGTACAGGGTCCTGAGTTCTTCTTGCTGCGCAGAGCAAGGGCTGTTGGATACAGAGTGATTAAGGCACTTTTAAGCAGTTGCAAGTGGATTTACATGGGTTTGAGTGTTGCTAAGCGATGCTAAAAGACGGTGAACTTTGGTCATACACAGTTAAGCCAAATAGGTGCTTATACCATGTAGGCTTTGCTTAGCTATGCTAATTCTTGCTTGACATTTACAATGCTTACACTGGCTATGCATCGCTAAGCACAACTTAGCATTGTTCAACTTTCATTTTATGCATATCAGGATTGTGGGGCTCATTTCTCATTAATGATATGTTATGATATGTATGTTGACCTTCCATAACTTCTCCCTATGTGCTTTCATTACATTACATTTTTGTGACTATACTATATAAGACATGTGTTTATATGGGGGTTTCACAACTTTATTAGACTGACACCTCACATTTGGACCTACTACACTATTCTGGTTGACAAATATATATTATTTACTATCTAATTAATAAAAAATGAGTATGGCTTTCACATATAAAAGTCAAAAGACTTCATTGGGGATCAAACCATGAATGACTACATGCAAAGGTGGATGCTCTAACATCTACACTATCTGGAATTACAAAATTTGTCTGTATATATCTATTTAGCTCCTTGGGATGATGTAAGCTATGCTTAAACTTTATTGGGGATGGAAAAAAAAACGTGTTTTATTTTTATTTACTTTAGGGGAATGCACATTGCTTTCTGCCTCTTAGGGCAGGACATCTGGACAACTACATTATACATGGGGGTATTATTTTACATGTTCTCCTCAGGAACATGCTTACTTATTTGGTATACCAGCATGTGTGCTGGCATACCATTGTGGACATTATCTGTGCTGGACCATTGTGGGGGGGGGGCTGTGTTTCTGTGTGTATTCTAAAGTATTTTGTCCATGAACACTGCTATGTTGTGATAACAGTGAACACTGTTAGTTGCTTTAGAAATGCTGTACGGCAATACTAGGGTGCAGGGGTTGTGTGTACTGTACTAGCATTGCTTGGATATGCCACCTGCACTCATTCACAGATCTTGCCCATGCAGGTTATACAGCAGTGCGCCTTGATGAATATACAAGGTATGCTGCTGTGCTGAACTGGCATGATCTGTTCCATGCAGGAATAGCACTATTCTTGCACAGAGTTTAATGAATCTCAGAGGGGTGTCTATTTTGGGAATTTTGTCCTTGAGGCACTGCCTACAGAAGCTACTATGTTGGAGACAAAAGCCTTTGTCATTTGGCAAAATCCCAGGGGTGACATACGATGACCATCTCTGGCAAGGCATCGAAGTCTGTTGACCATGTCATCCCAGGCTGACAGTGTATCCCCTTAGAATGACACCAGATGCTGAGGCAATTATTGAAATCAACTGCTTTCTGAATGTATGGAGGCGTCATCCTAGGTGAAGGATAAAATGGTGCTAAATCATTGCCAACATCCTAGCGGACAGGTTCAGTGCAAACCCCCACCCCACCCCACCAAAAGGGCAAATATCTATCCCAGCAGAGTGCTGCCCCCCTGACATCTCAGATGCTCAGGTAAGAGCTGCCCTCTCCAAAGCAAAAAACACAGCATCAATGGGACCAGATGGTGTCCCGGGCTGCATCCTACATGAACTCCAAGAAGAGCTAAACCCAAACATAAAACTACTGTTCAATCTCAGCCTTACTACAGGATATGTACCCAAAGAGTGGTGTACAGCAACAGTGGACCCTCTCCACAAAGGTGGTGCCTCAATGGATCCTGGAAACTATCGTCCCATAAGCCTTACTAGCTTGGTCTGCAAAGCTATGGAAAGGATCATCATGGACCTAATAAATAAAGATTTTGGGGACCTACAGACACTGGATCCTACCCAGTTTGGCTTTGTTAAGGGCAGATCCTGCCTCTTAAACCTAGTCAATTTCTTTGAAACAGTCACCAAGGCCATTGATGAGGGGAATGTGGTCCACACAGCCTACCTGGACCTCGCAAAAGCCTTTGATACAATACCCCACTTGGGCATTATAGATAAGCTCACCAGCTTAAATATAAACCCCTATGTCACTAGATGGGTTGCAAACTGGCTCAAGGACAGAACCCACATGGTTAGAATTGCTGGAGCCATGTCAGTCTCCAAACCAGTTACAAGTGGCGTCCCACAGGGCTCAGTCCTGGGACCTCTCTTGTTCGGTATATATTTCTCGGAGGTACAGGCCAACACGGAAGGACTGTGGCTGACCAAGTTCACAGATGACTGCAAACTGGGCGCCATAATCAACTCTCCAGCCGACACAAGCATCCTCCAAAAGGGCCTCATAGAAACAGACAACTGGTGCTAGAGCCATGGCCTCAAGCTAAACGCCAAAAAGTGTATAGTCATCCCCTTTGGCAAAAACAAAGTGCCCACAAATTACCACATAGGTGGTAATCCATTAAGTACAGAAGAAGTAATTAGGGACCTGGGGACCCAAGTTGATAACAATCTTTCATTTGACAACCACGTGGCCAAAGTGGTTAGAAGAACATTTTATATAGCCCATATAATCATGAATGGATTCACATCTAGATCAGGGGAGGTCATCGTGCCTCTTTACTCATCCCTCATCAGGCCCATAATTGAGTACAATGCCCCTTTTGGGATGTACCTTACCAAACATCTGCAGCAACTGGAAAGACCCCAAAAGTACCTCACCAAGAGGATCAAAGGGCTCAAACAGATGCCATATGCTACCCGGTTAAAGAAACTCCAGCTCTACTCAGTGGCATACCGCCTGCTCAGAGGCGATCTGTGCCTGACGTATAAAGCCATGTCCAACCCAGAATTAATGGACATGCTGCACCTCAGAAAATCCAAATCCCATCGAGCTACATGCTCGAGAGACTTGAACCTCAGCACTGAAATAAATAGGACATGCTGGAGGGACCGATTCATAACCCAGAGGCTCCCTTCACTCTGGAATAAAATCCCAGTCCAGGTTAGGCAGAGTCCCTCATTGACTCTCTTCAAGAGGAATCTTAATGAGCGGATGGGAGATCGTAGGTTTACCCCGGGTATCACTTCTGTGTCACTGTTAGACAGAGGCACAGTATACTAACCTCGGAAAAGGGCATAGCAAAATTGATTTAAAATGGGTGGCGTAAGCCAAACACACTCTGGCTAGGCTTATAAATGCCCTAAGGCAGATAGCCTAGTATGAACCTATGAACCTATGAAGCTAAAGGCTAGGCATATGTCTTCCTGAGACACATAGTCCAAGAGCTCTGTCATGTGTCTTTTAATACAGTCCAGAGAGGTATGTGTCAAGTAGTACACACCAACATGGACTATGACAGAGTCATAACCGCATCTGTTGTTGAGAGACATGACTGCATGTGTGATATGGTGTACTCTGGACCTGACAGACAGCTGACTGTGACATTTCTCTTATCCTAGCCTGGTGAAAGGGTCATCAGTGTGTCACATGTGATGGAATCACCTATGACTAATATGTTTGCTCTTGTGTTTTGCCTTAAGAGTTTGACATGTGAGACACAGGTGAGTGAGCTATTATATGTAATGTGTTCTGCAGAGGAAGTATTATGTGTACCATGCTTGTGATTGTGTTTTGGAGGGCTCTGGTATCTTTGGTGTTTATGTATGTTTCTGGTGAGGAGATCCACATATGTAGGTATATGTGAAATGGGTTTGGGTGAAGTGGGAGTTGAGGCGTGTATGATGACAACCTGCTCATTGTCATATGTGCTGACTGTTGTGTGAGAGAGCATGTACGCATGGCTGTAAATATAGTTGCAGCTCTGACATGCTGAGTCAGTGCTACTTGTGGTCCAATGACATGAAGCTCACGGTCAGCTGTCTGTCAGGTGCCAGGATCCGCCATATCACACATGCATTTCTTAGTCCATGTTGTTGTGAATGACTTGAGGTGTACCTCTCTGGACTATATGAATAGAGACATGACTGAGGTCTCAGAATATGTGTCTCAGGCAGGTATGCCCCTAGCCTTAAGGAGCATTTTACTGTCACCTAGGAAGATGCCTCAATACAAACAGACAATGATTGACCTAAATAATTACCTTAGTTTATGGTGTCATTCTAAGGGGATACAGTATCTGGCAACTTGGGATGATATGATCGACAGACTTCAATGCTTTTCCGGAGATGGTGTTTATCTGTCACCTGTGAGGTTTCAGCTACTTGCCACCCCCATAGTGCCCTTTTAAGTCAATGTCTCAGGGACATACTTCCAGACATGAATCCATATGAAAAACACCTTAAGATTATGCTGCTAAACTCTGTGTGTCTAAACATGAAACTGCTCTCACTGGAAGCAGTCCTCACCTTGGAAGATATACACATTTGTGTAGTCACAGAGACCTGGTTCATGGTCATGGAAAGCACCCCAACCATATTGGCCTACACCTCCTTCCACACGTTCAGACCATGAACTGGAGGTGTGAAAACTAAGGAAGGTGTTGATTCGATATTCATTACAGATAACTACACTTCCAAATTGGTTACACAGTAGGATTTCCAATTGATACTTCAGGTGCAGTTAACTGTTGGTAGAGCACCTATTCAAGTCATTGCCAGCTACAAGACCCCATCTGTGAATCACTACAACCACTCTGCCTTTGGATCTTCTTAAGTCTATCAAGATACATCTGAACACCCTGGCTTTGGGCAACTTTAAATACCCATCCATTGACTGGTTAAATTACTCATGGTGTAACTCACTTGCCCAAAGGCTCCTCGACTTCATTAACTTTAATGAACTGGACACTGCTGGTTGACACCCCCAAAAGGAGTGCCAACATCTTGGATTTGGTGCTTACCATTATGGGAAGCCACTCTAGCATCCCCACTATGAGGTCTTCCCTGGAGAGATCTAACCACAAATCAATCTCCGTCGAAGTAACTATCACCCCCAGCTGGAAAGGAAGTAAAACACTTCTCCAAAGCACATCATTACCTATTACGGGATAGTATAAATAGCTGTACTACATCACCCTGTTCGGATAGGACTGGCAACTATGCCATGTTCTACACTAATGCTTTATACAAACATTTGTCTAATTGCATTGACCTGCCCATACCTGATAAGACCAAAACAAGCTCTGCAAGGCAGAGCAAATCTGCCTGATGGACAGCTGCCATTAACAGACTTTACAATAAGAGAAGAAAGTTCTATCTAAAAGTAAGAGGGAGTGAGACCTAACCTGGAAATGTTTCCTTCTCAGCCTAAACAAGCAAAGAATACTTCTTGTGAAGTGCTCAAAGGCAAACGATGTATCCAATTTAGATTTCTCAACTAATGTCAACCATAAGGCATTCTGTACTTACATGCATATTTTAAATGGACAGGGCCAGATTTGTGACAAACTGATAGCTAATGATGGCACATATACTGATCTTATGGACATAGATAACCTGTTAGCTGAGAGGTTCTGTGAAAAATTCAGCCACTTGTCCCTGCCACACATACCCCTTGACATCCATACCACTTGCCCCTACCTTGTATTTGTAAAGAGCAAGTAATAAATGTGCTTCCTATGACCACAAACACAGAATCTATGTGACCTGATAAAAGCACAGGATGTGTCCTACATGGGCTTCAACAACAAGTAGCAACACCACTGGGTACTCTTTTCAATCATAGCCTAAGCACTAACTTCATCACAGATGACTGGTAAACAGCCACCATTATTCCCTTGCACAAACATGGTGCTTCCACTGACCCTAGGAACTATCGACCTGTTAGCCTGACTAGCCTTATCTGCAAGGTCATGGAGTGAATTATCATGGACCGTATGGAAACATTCCTACAATGGGGCCAGGCCAGGTCCAGGGGGAGGATGGCCCCCTATTGCAGAAGGAGGTAGCAGTCCACAAAAATCACAAAAACTGATAGGCCAAAGAAGAGCCATAAAGACGACAGAGTAGACTATTGAGGATAAGAAAGAAACTTGGCATCTATAAACCTAAAAAATCAGTTGGTGAAACCCTCTACAGATATCTTCCCTCTATCCACTGGAATAAGCTACCTTTACCCATCAGATCTATTACACAGCACCTCCCATTTAAAATCGCCTTAAAAGTCCACTTTACAAATACCTGGACTTGCTCCTGTACACAACCACCGTGAACTTAATCACCTGACCCTCTTTGCATACATCCCCTTCTCAATTTGAATGTATTTCTCGCTATAGAACTCTTAACTCCTAATATCTTTTTCACTCAGTTTCTCCACTATTCATATTTACCTCCCTCCCTTCTTTTCCCACTTAGCTTACTTCCCTTTCTCAGATTTCACTTGATTCTAACTACTACTACTCTCCTCTATTTACAAATTTAAAAAAATCTCTAATTTTCCCTCTTTTATTCATAGCCATACTTTTTCTATCACCGGCTCTATCAACTTCTCCTCTGCTTCTAATTACTGACGTACATGCTTTTGCCTGTAAGAACTAAGATTTGATATACTGTACCTCTATACTCTTTTTTTAAACTCTCCCCGGGATTCATGAAGCTCGGCGCAAGGCCGGCGTAAGGGCTGCGCCAGCGGTGCAGTGAATAGCTGGCGTAGTAGCGCCATATGCATAGTAATGAGAGTGTGCCGCAACCACAGACACGTGCGTAGTGTACGTGAGCGAGCCCAAGTAGGATGCGTCCGGAGGCGTGGCTAAGCCGGCAGGCGGTGAGCAACCTAATGAATGGCAGCAGCCAGGGCCCGTGCAGAATGAAACGCACGTAGAGAATGCAACATAGTACCCATCCCAACTAAACGGAGAAGCAAATACAACCCACGAAGCCCTAAGTGTACCGGTCCAAGGAGCAAAGGATACGCTTAAGACCGCGTTCATCCCGCAATGCACCGTCAGTGGTCATACCCAGAGAAGGTGTACCGCAGCATGTCAGCGCGCCGCACCGACATAGGAGTAGCGACTAAGGTTACCACCTGTCCCACTTTGCGAGGGGCAGTCCCTCTATGGGCAGTTGTGTCCCGATAAAAAATATTACAAATGGCAAATGTGCTAAGATTGTAGGACATAATGATATCCCGTATTTAATGTAATGGTTGCATGAATTGGTTATTTCTGTAACTGAAATATCTCAATGTCACAAGAAACAGAATAAGCAACCAAACTGCCACAACAATAAGCTTTTATTTAGGCAAACAAGTGAAGTTCTATGCTATATAGTGACCGTGTATGTGTTGGCCTGTAAAATCAGATGTGAGTCCCGAAAATATCCCACCTTGGCAACTGGAAAAGGTGGCAACCCCAGTAGCGACATGGGCATGGTCACCAGGGTTACCAGCTGTCCCAATCTGCCATGGACAGTCCCTCATTGGACAGTTGTGTCCCGGCAAAAATCGAAAAACTGGCAAATGACCTGAGATTCCCTGCCAAAAATATTCCCGCAATATACCTGTAATAGTAGCATAAAACATATATTTTGTATATGAAACACATACATGGCATAAGAAACTGAATAAGGAACCCAAATGCTAACAGAATAAGCATATAGTATGGCAAACAAGTGAAGTTCTGTCAACTCCACTTGCCGTGGGTATGTGTTGTCCTGCAAAATCCGATGTTTCCACAAAACATGTCCCACTATGGGCATTGGAAAAGGTGTCAACCATAATGGTCACAAGCAGTAGTGAGAGTACATAGCCGGGTAGCTGTGTCGACACAACAACAGGAAGGAACCAAGATACCCTAAACACAGGCAAACATGTGCATAGCAACATATCCCACACCCAGCAACGTGTCTGTCGCATACACAGGATGGCGATGTTTAAGTGTAATATCCAGAAGCAGAACCCATGCATGCAGATGTAATACACAATAGCCTCATTGTAGCATGTAAGTCCCACCCATGTACACCTGTGCACCCAAACCAGCTAGCATCCTTGTGCAGCTATACACCTACACACAATGTGCATACCTGAAATGTGGTAAGAAGTATGTGTTAGGCAGTGCCACGGGCAACATCACTCCACATGTCACCAACCCACCCCAGGTACAGATATGGAAATGGCTGCATGTGAATGTGTGTGCAGAATGTGTACATCCCGCATGTGGAATGTACCCGTCCAAACCATATAGGTTTGCACACGCCACGGTGCACATAACTGTACACATGTGGACAAGTCGGGTTGTTGAACCACCGCATCGATGATTAGCTATGCAGAGAAGTCAAACACATATAGCGGAACATGTGCCTACCAAACAGGACGTCCTAACAGGGTGCTACAGGCAAAGAAGGGGAAGGTGGGACATCACATGTGGAGAGTAGCGTTGCCGGACGGCCAAATACACACGGTCAAGGTAAAGGACGGAACAACATGCATATGGCCGGATGGATGTTGTTAGAAAAATATATATAGAAACACACAGGAAGTGCCAGTTTAGAATCAAAATACTATATAATGCATTGAATTGTACCGTACAATATGGCAGTAGAAATGATCATGCATGTAATTGGTGAAGCTAAGCTGTAGTGTGATCGAATTCTGACCCTGGCGGTAACCAGTACAGCAGGCTTATGTCTCTCAGCATTAATTATCTGCTGGGTTACAGAAAATGAATGTATGTACATGCATAACATCACCCCTTCCCCTGAGGAGGATGGCCTTGTGAGCACTATCGAAGATAAGAGTACAACTCCTTACCAGAGAGACAAAGGAACGTAGTAAGAAATGAACTGACTACTGTATCGGAACAGTCCAGGGTCCTTGAAACAGCTACAATCACAGAAGGACACTGTAATTGACCAGGTGCCTTGCAAGGCTGTGTTATTCTCATGGGAAAACATTTTAAAAGCACGACCTCAGCACCCACGTATGTATAGACTATTGTGGACCATAGTGATGGAAATGCCCTGTGACCGACCACGTCAGTAAGGTGGGCAAAAGCTGATTGTAAACACTATATAAAGAAATTGCTTACTGTATAGAGTCAGACAAAACTCTCATACTTGGACTGTATATTATATTGCCTGCCTGTGTACACTACTAAAATGTTGTGAACCCGAGCTTCCTGTGTTATTGACTGTCACTTAGAAAAGCCTACTGATCACTACAGTCTGGTTTTAACAACTTATTTGACATTGTGGTCCTTCTTAGCCGGAATTCCCTTGGTAAGCTACAGGTCAGAGTGCATGGGTGGTTAGACATCTGCGTAGAAGAATTTGCCTAAATGGTTCTTCTTGAATGAAAAGACCTCCGACTGAATTGTTGTGTGTAAAGAGGCTGTCCACTGTCTGATCTGTGGCTGAAAAGCGGAAAACTGGATCCCAAGAAGAAAACGTGCAGTCATAAACAGGAGGCTCAGGTAAGGAGGGTTTGTCTCTTTGTGTCTATTGTAGATCAGGGACCAGACTACATTGTATTTCTGTTAACAGTTGTGATAGCAGGTCGAAGACCAATCCAAATAGTGTTAAATCTGGACATAGATCAGGGGAACACAGAGTAGAGTAAATAGTCATTGTAGACACTACAGTGGATACAGGGAAGGAGATACCACGTGGTACGAGAGAAGGGTACGTAACAGTCGTGTAGAGGATATGCGAGATTAGTGCACAAACAGATCATGTGATCCGCGTTTGACGGGTGACGTGAAGTATATGCAATCGCAGAGAGCACATAATGTGAGATATTCTGCAAAATGGGGTAATAAATATGTCATTGATGGTATATTAGACAAAATATCGTTACTGAAACATTGGAATCTCTGAAAATGTGATGCAGATGTTCTAGGGTAACCACCTGTCCCACCCTGTGAGGGACAGTCCCTCTTTGGCCAGTTGTGTCCTGCAAACAAACCGAACAAATGGCAAATGTCCTGATATCTCAGGACAAAGATTTCTCAGATATCTTTTCAAATGGTAGCATAAAACAGTAATTTTGTATCTGGAACAACAAAATATCATAATAAACAGAATAAGCAACTGAAATGCTACAAGAATTGGTAACTCGCCTGGCAAAAAGTGAATTCCTGTCCTATGTACTGGCCGTGGGTATGTTTTTCCCTGGCAAATTACACATCCCACACACCAATGTCCCACATTGTGCATTTGAAAAGGTGGCAGCCCTAAGATGTGCAGGCGAAAAAACAGCGACAATTGGGTATCCGTCAAGCACATAGGTGGATTGAGGTAGTGAACCGAAGGGAACAGAACACTAAGCGAAAGCATCATACGTACACAGAGAAGATCATAATACAGTAGTAGCGACAGCCCCCCCACCCCCCTACCACCTCCGATACCACATCCAGGATATGAAGCGGGAGGGCAGGCTAGTCCCCACATGTTACCCTGTGGCAACAGAGGTATCACAACAACCAAATGTAACAGAAGCTATTGAAACCACATCCCGAACTCGTAACATACCTAGGGACACTCGAGTAAGAAGACAGTCACTAGAACAGAGTGAGGATATCTGTCAATTAATTGAAGTACCGAACCCTCATGCAGGACAGGAAGGCCAGGACCCAACTCCCTTAGTGTATAGACCGTGGACACCAGAAGATATCTGTAAAGTCACAGAGGGAATTCCCCATCTACAAAGTAATCGCTATTCACCATGCAATACCCCTGTATCTTCTGATCGGAAAACAAAGGGGAATGGCGGATGGTACAGGATTTACAAGCTGTAAATCATGTAATAATACCTAGGGTACCGATGGTGCCAGACCCACACACAATATTGAATGCTATGAACACGCCACAGAAGTATCTTACCATGGTACATATAAGCTATGCTTCCTTTGCAATACCTATACATCCAGATAGTCCGTATTGCTTTGCATTTACATTCAGGGTAACAGATACAGCCATACCCGGCTATCGCAGGGATACTGTGAAAGTACAATGGCATTCCCACAGGAGATGGCTAGCAACATTCCGGTGTTTACTCCACCCGGGGCCAGTCAAGTTCTACTTTATGTGGATGATATTCTGCTTGCGGCCCCTACCCAGCAGCAATGTATGGAAGATACAATAGCATTATTGAGATATTCAGCAGAACAGGGACATAAATTAAGCAAGCATCAATTGCAACTACAGAGAATACAGGTCAAGTACCTGTGATATGTGGTATCCAAGGAGGGTAGAACATTACATGACGATAGGAAGGTAGCAATTTCACAAGCACCCAAGCCAACTACCAAGAAGGGAATGAAGTCCTTTCTGGGCCAACTAACATTTGTCAAAGCTGGTTACCAAACAATGCTTTGGAATCCGCTCTATTGTCTGCCTTAATCTTTAATACACCTATGGCAGCACAACATATACTACACTGGATTCCAGTAGCAGAAACAGCTTTCTGCAGACTAAAACGATTGATAGCTTCAACATCTGTATTAGGTCTCCCGAATAATCATAACACATGTTGTCAGACTGTAGATTGTAAGCGGAGATATATGACGTCAGTCTTGATGCAACAGCATGGAAGTAAGCAACGCTCCATAGCTTACTACTCATTGCAGTTGGACACTGTGGCATGGTCAGTGCCACATTGTGTACAGGCAGTTGTTGTAGCACCCATGGCAGTACAGGCCCGGCCTTAATGTTATTATTCCACCCTCTCACTGTGAGAATGTCTCATGCAGTTGCGATCATTCTGCTGCAAGAGAAGATAGCATTCCTGACCCATGCTAGACATTTGTCTTGTTTGACCATACCACTGAGTCAACCTGATATGGTGATTGAACGTTGTACAACATTAAACCTATCAACGTCACGTCCGACACCTGTGTATGGCACACCACACAGTTGCCTATATGAAATGGATGAAATAACTCCACACAGACATGATATCACTGATATACCCTTAGATGATGCAGAGGTGACAGTTTATGTGTACGGATCATGTAGACAGAGTCCTACAGGAACGAATCAAGTAGGTTATGCAGTAGTTATTGATAATGAGATTGTAGACGCCAACCCTGCAGCATAACGTGTCTGCTCAAGCAGCAGAATAGATAGCTTTAACACGTGCTTGTACTCTAGCGAAAAACTGATGTGTGGACATTTATACCGATAGTCAGTATGTTGTCTGTACAGTGCATGTTTATGAGCAGCGGTGGAAGAATAGGGAATGATAACATCCACCGGTAAACCGATTAATCATGCGCAATTGATCTTGAATGCATTAGATTCCATTCAGTTACCCACTAAAGTAGCTAATTGTAAATGTGCAGGTCATAGAAAGCAACAGGATAACAGTAGGAAAGGTAAGGCACGAGCTGATGCAGCTGCAAAACAAGCAGCCTCACAGTTGGAAAGTGTCTGTTTGAATGAGGAATGACAATCCTCAGACATTCTAGATGTAGAAATGTTACAAACAATGCAAACATCAACTACAAAAGCAGAAAAGCCGACGTGGGTATGACGAGGAGCAATCCTTGAAGACGGACTGCACATATCCACAGTGAGAAAGCCAATATTAACGCCTAATGTATTCAGATATGCGCCTTTGTCGAGCCATGGGTAGAGCCATGTCTCAACAGGGGATGGTACAGTTGGTTAACAGAATACCCTAACATACGGAATTAGGAACCACATACAAACATCATGAGCAGCGTGTCACATTTGCAGTAGACATCATGCACAGGGAGCATTTAAACCGAAGGGAGTGAGTTTACCTACACCACCATAACCGTTCTGTACTATTTGTATGGAGTTCATACATCTGAATAAATGTGAAGGGAAGAAATACTGTTTAGTGATTACACATATATATAATCAAAATGGGTAGAAGCATTCCCAACCATGAATCCGGATGCAGCAGCAGTGGCAAAGGTGCCAGTAAAATAAAGTATCCCTAGATCTGGCATACTGTAAAGAAGCTACAGTGACAATAGAACACATTTAGTGAACCAGACAATCACGCAACCTGGGGATTATTTTGTATTTCCATGAATGTAAATTGCATGTACAACCCACAGTCAGCATGACTGCTGGCGGTACAATGGGATCCCGAGAAATAAGTAGAGGAGGTTGGTGGGTGACACCCAGACGAGTTACATTTGCTGTCTACCTCTAGCATTGCTGAGCATGACAACAGTTCCAAATGTAAAGTGTTGCACCCACTTCAAGTAGTATGTGGAATGGCATATTATGTGCCAGAGTGGAAAGCTGTCATGCCTGCAGAGCCGGAGGTCGATGGCTCATTAGCAGGTGACATGAGAGGATTGTTAACCAATAACACTGTTTTGCAGTTAAAGTCTTTTACAGATAAAGAGCAAGCGAAGCCGGACGATAGCTGAGACCAGTATCCTGTGTGTATGTCACTGTTATCCAAAGAACATAATTGCCAAGTGGAATGTGTGAAGGTCTGTACCAGCTACTGTTGGCAACGCCTACTGCAGTAAAGTTTGCAGAGAGGTCGTCCTGGGTTCACCTCACAGTTTTCAAACCGGTAAAGGATATCAAGTCTGATTTACATCTTGTAGCTGATATACCATAGAGCCTGAATCACCCGGGCCAGACTGTATAACAATACAAAGCAACCCCAAAGACATTTGGTTTACTGTCCTAATGATTATACACCTATTAACCATGTTTCTGTTTACTTTACATTTGCTGGGACCTTACCTGCATATAACTACACGGATACAAATAGTGATACGTGATGAACTGGCCACAGAGTGGCTTCCACACTTCAACACATACCTAGGCATGACGCGTGTGCATGTACAGACTATGAACATTTTAAATTGCTGTGTTTGTACTGCCATACCTACATCATATGGAGGACTTCCGATGTATGTTGTCCCCTTGGGGATAGATTGAGACTTGTGAATATTTACACTTTGATACAGGTTCTGTGAGATCACAGGACAAAGTGGCACTGTACTTACCTGTTACACAAAAGTAATTGTATGTTGTCATAAACATGATACAGTTCAAGTTGGTGGGAGTATTTGTAACATAACTGTGTCTTACAAATGTCATATAACAGCCAAACATCACAGTACTACTTGTAGCACCATTCATTATCTGTATTGAAGCTTCATGAGAACAACGTGGAAGGATGTGCAGAAACATCCTGAATTGTATAAACAGTCCTCTGTTATAGACAGGAAAATGTTACATGCAGAGGTAACCCGCATCAGTAGTAAAGTAGAATATTGTTATGTTGTTTGTGGGAAAAAGCATATCAATGGTTACCTGAGAATTGGTCCAGCAGTTGTTATTTGGGTTATCTGGCTCCAGTCACATGACATACTGCACAATTGCCTCTGGGTACGAAACGAACTATAACACATATAGCTCGAAGAACTGGGAACACAGTCGAGAAACCTACTAATCCAGTGGGTGAAATGGAAGCTGATCTGAAAATCCAGTCTTCTGCAAGAGATAAAGGAATATCGATTCATATGGACTTGAGTGACAGCGTCATAACCTGGGCTGGAACACTCCCAGCTTGTGGAGTAGTGAAATCAATCAGGGAACAGAGGAAGTTGTCAAAACCTGTCGGAGGAATGATCAATGTGACTTTCCGCTCTTGAACTTGTGACTGATGAACTGGATGCAATGAGAACTGTTGTGTCAGAAAATGTAATAGCGCACGACTGCACCCTGGCGGCGAGAATTGGTACATGCGCTTATTAAAGAAGACCGCTGTGTCCAAGTACCACATACAAAAACCAAAATCAACGCCCACCTAGAGGTAATACAGCAGGTGTCATCCATGGCGGAACCAGGCCCAAACCCACTGACGAACCATTTCCACAAACCATTTGGTGGATGGGGTTCAGTCATACTGAATATCATGATTGCCATTTGTGTGGTTCTGCTCATATTGGGAGCATGTGTCTGTTGCAGGATACTTTGCATGTAAGTATTAGTCAGGGACTCTGTCGACGATCTGTACCGAGACTATGTATCAAGACCTGCAGTGGTATTTGTCAATACAAAATGCAATCCTTCTTGAAATGTACAACAAATTACTTGCCTAGTTAAACGCTCCAGAGAGGAAGAGGCTAGTGAATGAAATAATGTTGTATATGTTTCTGGATAGAATAGAAGCAATCAAAGGAGGGAGAATGTTAGCAAAATACATATTTAAACATATATATGACGTGCTACTTTAGAAGCAAATAGTGTATAATGCATATTATTCTATCTTACAATATGGCAGTAGAGCTTATCATGCATGTAATTGCCTGTAGTGTAGCTGCAGTGTGATTGAACCCTGACCCTGGCAGTAACCAGTGCAGCAGGTGTATGTCATTCAGCATTAGTCATCTGCTCGGTTAGAGAATAATAAATGTATGTACAGGTATATCTGTCATCCTTCCACTGAGGAGGATGGGCTTGTGAGCTCTATCTAACACAGAGTACAGCTGCTCACCAGAGAGACAAAGGAACCTAGTAGGAAATGAAGTGACGACCGATCTGAACAGTGTTGGAACCGTGACAGAGCAAAATTTACCGAAGTACATACTAATTGACTATGTGGCTCGCAAGGCTGTGCTATCCTCATGGGAAAACATTTAATAAGCATTACCTTAGCACTGTTGTAGGAATACAATATTGTGGACTATAGTGATGTAAATGCCCTGTGACTGACCACATCATTAATGTGTGCAAAAGATGATTGTAAACACAATACTCACACAGCTGTAACATGTATAGAGTAAAGGAAAACTCTAAACTTGTACTGCATAGTTATTTGCCTCCTGCTGCACAGTAGTAAAACGTTGTTAATCTCAGCTTCCTGTGTTATTGACTGTCATTTTGAAAAGACGAATGAGTGTTACAGTTTGATTTAAACAACGTAATTGACAGATGTGTATGTTCTAGCATGGGAATAGGTCAAGCCAACCATCACAATGTCCATGTGTACCACATACAAACAGCCAGTAACACGCAGTAGTAGTGCATGAAGGCATACACGACTGTGGGAATAGTACAGGACATATGGCACATGCCAAGTGCAGATGCATGACACAAACCCCAGGATGGGTGTCCCTGCAAAGAGGAACATGTGCCAACCACACCTCCCACAGATGTACCAGCAATAAAAACACATGCCAAACACACAGAAACACTACTGTCCAACACACGACTGCAACGGAGCCTGGTCAGACACCAACATGAAGCATGCACAAACAGGGACTTGTGTAATATTTGCCTTAACACCCCCCCATAGGCCAAAGAAGAATAGAATGGACATATGCATGTAATGTTGTGAAGGATGTGTGGTAGTCCTCAGTATCACAGTGTTAGGGACACAGATACACTGTCATCAACTGTGACGTATGTGCACTGTAGACAGCATACCTGCAAGTAATACAGAGGACAATCATGTGCCACAGAAATATACACTGGAGAAAGAGGATAGGGATAGACAAGTGTAAATGTGACAAACTATGAATATAGGTTCATACGTCCATAGGTACAGGGTAGGCCATTGTCCCAGGTTCAGCCATAACCCTACACCATAGGTAGGATGACTTTGCCAACCTTCTGTGCTTCAGATAAAATACTCATGATATTGCTGTACCTCCGTCAAGCAGTGATAATGATGTAATCCCTGGCCTATACCTGCAATTCTCCATCCAATGGACAACATACCCGTGAACAAGGCTAGGAAGGATCTCTGTCTCACATGTACTGTGATGTAGATCCACAGCATTGTGAGTGTCTGGGTGATATATGTGTCACTCAAACACATCCCATTAATGACCGTGACAAGGTTCATGTCACCTGCCCTTGTGGTTCTGAGGGATGCAGATACAGTAGGTGAAGCATACACATGACATATGGGTTGACATGGCCTCGTATGTCAGGCACAGGTCAACACTAAACAACAGGTATGTGACTTAATGGGGCAGGGGTCCTACAAGTGGGGCAGCATTACACAAAACGATGTCATCCTGCATCTGTACGACAATTAACCTATGAGGCCTTCCCAGCTGCTGTAGGTGTATGGTCAGATACAGTCTGAATGGGGCAATGTAGTAAATCATAGGTGTAACACGTAATGGGTACAAGGAGACAATCACCTAGCCTGATGTAGATGTGAATCCCTGCACAAACAGGTGGGCAATGTAGAAGTCCCACAGAACCACGATAGCAATGTGTGTGTTGAACGAATGGTGACCGACAAACTCTGTCCCCTGATCCCTGGTAATCACCCCTGTGCTCAGTGGACAGCCACCTATATGCTGGACAGGGGTGACCTAGTACTTCACCACAGGTATGATGTTGCATTACTTAGCATTTAGCTGTGGGACATGTCCCTGACAGCAGATATGCATATCTGGGAGGCCCCTTCGAAGGATATCTGTGTCAGATGTCCATCCCACTATGGCACCTGTTTTGCAGTCATCTACAAACAATGTTGCCCATAACACCCCTGTGTGTGCCTGTACCGTGGAAATGTAGATGTATGACAGGAGTGGACCCAGGGAAGGGCCCCATGGGACACCAATTGCGACCGGCAGTAGGTCTGACATGCTGCCATCAACTATGACCGTGTGGGTTGTGTCACATAGACAGTTTACAACACATTCTGTGATGTACGTGTTCACATCCCAGCCAATGGGTTTATCAATGATACCTGAGGGGGGTAATGTGATGAAGGCCTTTGCCAGGTCGAGGTAGGCTGTATGGACTGCAAGACCCCCATCAATGGCCTCGGTGACTGTCCCGAAAATGTCAACCATGCTTTAAAGGCATGAACCGCCCCTGAACAAGACAAACCGTGTTGGATGCAAAGTATGTATGTCCCCTATGCATTCATGTACGAGCCGCAGTATGATCCCTCCCCATGTCTTTGCAGATAGGTCTCCTCATGGTAATGGGACAGTAATAACCAGGCTCAGTGGAGGCATTGGCCCTGTGACGTGGGACTACAGTTGCCATGCGACACAACCTGGGTAATGCTACCTGAGGTGAGGCTACAAAGAAATAGCTGTCCTAACTGTGGGTCTAATTCCTCAATGAGATAGTGGAGTACACAGTCGGGTCACCAGCTGGTCTCATGGATGCTATGTCCACTACCCTGGAGAGAGCATGTCCCACCTGTGTGTCACAGAACATTTGGTGACCACAAACCGCTGGTACAGACATCTCCTCATGTGTGGGGAAGGGTGTGGAGATGTCCTCACTGGACTTGTCAGCCCGTATGTTGGCAATGTGTGTATGTTGAGTAAACTCCACCTCTTTGTGAACCCAGTCAGAGCATATGTGGGAGTGACCTCCCAGGTGTCGAGCATAGCAACTGAAGGTGGTATGATTGTCAGCCAGGTCCATGTAGGTATATCTGTGGAATGTGCCCTGACCATGGCATGACAGTGTGTAACTCTACACATATGATGACCAAGGGTGTCATACCTCACAAGGTGTCTGCTCCACCTTGTAGTAGCCACCTCCTCGTGTTGTACAGCCTGTGTATGGCTGGGGTACACCACACTGGATGCTTGGCATTGGTACAATGAACCACAGTTGGGTAAGTGAATGCCTGGTTCATGCAGTCCTGTAGGTACTGGTAGATGGCAAATGTGATTGATGCAGTGGCTGCAGTACTGTCGACCAGTGGCTCAGGGTCCTTAAAGGAGACCACAGTAGTGTGCAGAATTGTGAAGTCTGCCTCTGAGCAAGCAATGTGTATGGTAACTGGCAACACTCACAGCAACGGATGCCAATAGCAGAAGCCAATGTCCAAATAACATAGATTAACTTCTGCATGACAATATGTCTTATCATACATGTATTGACACGTGTCTGCTAATTACAATTGCAAATGGCCGGTAAGACTGGTCTAAAGTTCCCGTGATGTACACAGTCTGGAGGTGTTTTTCCGACAATAAAGTGGCGATACCTCCCAACCGTGACCTCTGGGTATTAATTAAAGTGGTTGTTAACCTGCAACATTGGATGTACACCATTGGGTTCTGGTGTCGGAAAACATGGTTCCTGTAGCACTACACAGTATGGGTAGTCAAGCAGACATCCGCGAATGTTGAACACACAGCATCAGTGAAACCCACTGGCCACAAGGACACAGTCCGACAAGCTCTACACTTTACATATGCACAGTGGTGTCCATTGTAGGACCCAAAAATTGTCTAAAGGACAGCGTGCCGGCTTATTTCATCACCTACGTGAACTCATTGTCGTCACCACGTCACAGGTACACATATGCACCGCAAGCGTGTTTAATGTTGATGATAGCTGTCCATGAAAAGCAGCACATATGCACAGAAATACCCAGGGTACAGGGTCCATAGAACTGCGCCCACATCACAGTCCCGCACACATGAAGGATGTGTAATGGGTACTGTCGACTGTTGCAGTCAAGGGATTCTGGGTATGTAGACTCTGGGCTCGGTGTTGTTTCGCAGGCAATCCTTTGTCCCGCCCCGTGGGAGGGATGTGCGTAGCACCTGCCTTACTCTCCGCTAATAATGCAAACCATCCACCGGAGAATGCTAAATGCAGGTGTGAAATGTGTACAGCCCTATACTAGTGTCCAGTAGGCAATTCTCATGGATGGACAACCGTACGGCCAAGATGGCACCCACAACTGCAGACCCGGGGAAATTACACAGCCGCGGTAAGGCATAACACAGGAAATACACATAGGGACTACAGTTGACATTCCACATACAAAGTTTGACCGCCGTGCCAACACCGGCGTACAGCACTCAATCTGCCAGCAACAGAATGAGGAGCACCCGCTACCATACAGCGGAACAGATGTGCGACCTGTGGAACACATACTAATGGCACACCCACAACGTCAAGTAGGATATGTAAACTATGGCGTTCCCACCTATGACGACAACATGGTTAAATGAATACATAGGTGATCAACATGTTCTGGTGGTGTTATGTTGAAAATACAGTGACGGATATGTCCTATTGGGATGTCTGAGGTTTATATGAAGCAGTTGCTAACCAGCATCTTTGGATGTATGACATTTGTTCACAGTACTAAACACCTGGTTACGTAGCACCATGTAGAATGGGTAGTCCAACAGACATCCGCGATTGGGGAACATACAGCAGCAGTGAAAAGCACTGGCCAGTTGGACACAGTCAAGCAACATCTAACTTGACATATGCACATTGCTGTCCATTGAAGGACCCAAAAATACATTGTCACAGAACCCACTCCAGGCGTGTCCGAACAACACACGATGATATAGCCGTGACTACGGCACAGTTAGACATATGCACCACCAGCGTGTTAAGGTTGCTGACAAGAGTCCATGAAATGCAGGACATCTGAACATAAATACCCAGATCGACGTGTCCATACATGTGAGTCCACATCCCAATCCCGCACGCATGAAGGATGTGTAATGGGTACTGTCGAGGGTTGCAGCCATGGGATTTTGGGTATGCATAAATGGGGCTCTGTGTTGTGTGGCAGATAATCCGTTGTCCCGCCCCGTGGGAGGGATGTGTGCGTAGTACCTGCCTTACTCCCTACGAATAATGCAAAGCATCCACCGGAGAATGCTAAATGCAGGCGTGAAAAGTGTACAGCCCTATACCACTGTCCAGTAGGCAATTCACATGGATGGACAAGCGTATGAACAAGAATGCGCCCGTAACTGCAAACCCGGTGGAATTACACAGCCGCAGTAAGGCATTACACAGGTAATACACATAGGGACTACACTTGGAATTCCCCATACAAATAACACAGAGACCCAGATGAGAATGTCCAAAGCAAAACTGAGGTACTGTAGAAACGGCCGGTGACCACTCAGAGCCCACCAGGAATTAAATGCAGTCAGCATAGTTTATTGCAGCGCTTTTCGTCTGCTTCATAAGCAGACTTCTTCAGAATACATACAATGCAGTTAAATGTACTACATTTAAAACCCGTAATTGGCCAGTAAATAAGATGTGCTAAGTATTCATTAAATGCCTTAAAGGCGAACAAGCTAAAAAGTCTACTCGGGTCACAGATTGCACACAGTGAGTAAATCAGACATTGCTTCAACATGTACAGTCTTCGCGAAAATAATACTATATGTATTAATATGACAGAAGACCCAACATAATGTTTACCAAGTGTCTGAGTGTATACGTTACATATATATGTTCTAGGGATTGTGCCAATACATTAATAGAAGTAGAGACACCTAGTAATCTAAATGAACCCTAATATATAGAGATAAACACTATGAGTATGACTAATGTAAAATATGTCAATGGAATGTAAAGATTACAAACGTGGTAATGTAACTATTCATTTACAAGTTTAGTTGAATAAAGCAATTCAGACATCCTTGTCAAAATACTAAAACAAGGCCAGCCAGGTGCTCTGTCTCACATGTACCGGGATGTTGTTCCACAGCATAGTGAGTGTCTGGGTGATGAATGTGTCCCACCAGCACATTCTATTAATGACAGTGCCAAGGTGTACGTCACCTGCCCTTGTGATTCTGAGGGATCTAGATACTTTAGGTGAAGCATAGTCATCAAATCCAGGTTCGAACTGGCCTTGGATGCCAGGCACAGGTCACCTCTGGGCAAGTGGTATGCGACGGAATAGGGATGGAACCCTTTCAGTTGGTCAGCATAACACATATTCCTGAGACCCTGCATCCGTTTGTGGATGAACTGTCGGGGCCTTTCCAGCTGCTGCAGGTGTTGGGTCACAGACATTCTGAACGGGGCAGTGTACTCAATCATAGGTGTAACACGTAATGAGTACAAGGAGACAATGACCTACCCTGATCTACATGTGAATCCCTGCACAAACAGGTGGGCAATGTAGAAGTCCCAATGAACCACGATAGCAACGTGTGTGTTGAACGAATGGTGACCGACAACTCCTGTCCCCTGATCCCTGGTAATCACCCCTGCGCTCAGTGGACTGCCACCCATATGTTGGACAGGGGTGTCCTAGTACTCCTCGACAGGTATGATGTTGCATTACCTTGCATTTAGCTGTAGGCCATGTCCCTGACAGCAGATATGCATATCTGGGAGGCCCCTTTGAAGGATATCCGTGTCAGATGTCCGTCCCACTATGGCACCCGTTTCGCAGTCATCTACAAACAATGTCGCCCATAACACCCCTGTGTGTGCCTGTACTGTGGAAATGTAGATGTATAAGAGGAGTGGACCCAGGGAAGAGCCCTGTGGGACACCGCCTGCGACAGGCAGTAGGTCCGACATGCTGCCAGCAACTATGACCACGTGGGCTGTGTCACATAGCCAGTTTACAACCCATCCTGCGATGTACGTGTTCACATCCAAGACGATGGGTTTATCAATGATACCTGAGGGGGGTGATGTGTTGAAGGCCTTTGCTAGGTCGAGGTAGGCTGTATGGACTGCAAGACCCCCATCAATGGCCTTGGTGACTGTCGCAAAAACGTCAACCATGCTTTAAACGCCTGAACCGCCCCTGACCAAGCCAAACTGTGTTGGATGCAATGTATGCAGGTCCCCTATGCCTTCATCTACGAGCCGCAGTATGATCCCTTCCCATGTCTTTGCAGATAGGTCTCCTCATGGTAATGGGACAGTAATAACCAGGGTCAGTGGAGGCATTGGCCCTGTGATGTGGAACCACAGTCGCCGTGCGACACATCCCGGGTACATTACCTGAGGTGAGGCTACAAAGAAACAGCTGTCCTAACTGCGGGTGTAATCCGTCAATGAGATCGTGGAGTACACAGTCGGGTCACCAGCTGGTCCCATGGATGCTATGTTCACTACCCTGGAGAGAGCATGTCCCACCCGTGCGTCACAGAACATTTGGGGACCACAAACCACCAGTACGGACATCTCGTCATGTGGGGGGGAGGGGGAGTAGATGTTCTCACCGAACCTGTCAGCCCGTATTTTGGGAATGTGTGTATGTTGAGTAAACTCCACATCATCGTGAACCCAGTCAGAGCATATGTGGGAGTGACCTGGCAGGTGTCCAGCATAGCAAATGAAGGCTGTATGATTGTCAGCCAGGTTCATGTAGATATATCTGTGGAACGTGCCCTGGACCATGTCATGACAGCCTGTAGCTCCACATATAATGACAGGCATAAAGGTGTGTCGAGTGCACCCCCCGACAGCAGGTGGGGCCCCCAGGGGATTTTAGCCCCATTGGGGAAGG
>NC_056741.1:191174677-191258366 GCF_019279795.1 Protopterus annectens | reverse complement strand
ATGAAAAAAATGGTAAACCTTTGATTGGTTAATTGCCCTGTATAATGACATAATTGGTTCATCTTTATATTTTTGTACTATCAGCAATATCACCAGTATATAAGCTTGTTTATTCCTTTGTTCTGGGAGTTTCCCTGGTACTTTCCATGGGGCTCCCACATGTGTGTACTGTAGATAATAAAAAACAATGAAAGAGAGAAAGAACTGTCCCCCGGATTCAAGAAACCTCCGTGTAAGACTAAATATGTCTTACTTGGAAACTGCAGTTGAACGGTCTGACGTCAGCATGCCATGCATATTCATGAGGGCACACTAACACCACTCCAAGTCTAACACGGACCATGCAGGAAGGTAGGGGGCGTGTCTGACTGCCGAGCAGTCCTAAGGCCCATGCCCCTGCAAGTGTCTGAATTGTGAAATGTCAACCCACATGAGCAAGTCCGCTCAAATGTCAACATACCCAACACTACACTCCCTCACAATGTAAACCCCCAGTAGATTTATAAAATGTAAAATATAATTTTTTTTTTCTAATTCCCGATATAGCTGCCCGTATTTGCGTGTCTTTGCACGGGTGTGCCTATAGTTAAGCTAGAGTAAGCAATGTCGACAATGAAGAGCATAATAACAAATGTTGATGTAAATCAATCCAAATAGCAATAGCATAGTGCTAGAGCCTTCGCACAAAGAGAAGGGATTCACGGTTCGAGTCGCACCACTCCCCTCTCAATTTTAAGTTTTAAATTAGCATATGAAATAATTTCTGACATATATATGACTAAAATATTACTAAAAAGCATTGAAATGGCCTATGTATCAGTGAACAAAATGTATATATAGAAATGTAAGAAGGATCTTGGCATATAAATGCCCGTAGCTAAGCAGCGCTTTACCCAGCGCAGTCTAGTTGCCCATAGCTAAGCAGCACTTTACCCAGTGCAATCTAGTTGCCCACAGCTAAGCAGCACTTTACCCAGTGCAACCTAGTTGCCCACAGCTAAGCAGCGCTTTACCCAGCACAATAAATTTGTGTGGAGCTGCACACCGCGCTAACCAGCACACCGTAGGGCAATGTAGACCAATGTCGGGCAACGTCGGGCAACGTGGAGCAAAGTGGAGAAACGTGGAGCAAAGTTGCCTAAACACAGCCACACCCCCAAGCCTATCTGGACAGTAGTAAAATAAAATGCAATGACAATTTTCGAAACCCGGGCACTGTGCACCATAATCAAAGTACTGAACCACTAAGCCATGACAGCTTATGATAAGCATACACTGTTAACATACATATACTTATAAATGGTAGATTAACCATTGCTAAGCAGGTCTGCAGTCAGCTGAGAAATTCCAAAAACAGCCAATCACAAAAAAGTGCGGGAAATGCGGCATATTTAAGCTGCATAGGCGGGAATACTTGCCATAACTGATTGTAGCCCACATCTGCAGTTGGAATGACTGGTGCTGGAGAGGGTACTCGCTTTCGAGTGCAACGCTGGGGCATCGAGGAGTCAAAATACATGGCTTGGCTCCTAGTCCATCGTCATGAGTCTTGACTCCTGCAGGGCCAGTTTCAAGGGACGGAGTATAAGGCAGAGGCTTGGAACAGGTTGGCTCATGAACTCACCAGTGCCACAGGCATCCCTCGGACTGGTGAGCAGGTCTGTCACCACCATGCAGACCTGAAGAGACGGAAGCAGGACCTACTGAACCAATGGATCCAGGAGGTCCATCATATGCAGGATGCCCCACTACTGAGTAGGTAGCCATGGAATGCAGTATGTAAGACATGCTAATATAGTCTAAATAATGGATAGGTATGTCTCAATATCTCTTCATTTACTTCACAGCTGCAGGTGTCCGTGCTGTGAATCAGCAAGCCTATGGAGATAGGCTGCTAAGGCTGCGCCACCAGGCAGGTTAGTAATTATTCTGCATGTATTGTTATATAATATATGTGAGAGAGCATGAAAAAAGTATTATAGCCCAATAATACAGCTATAAAATGCCCTGAATAAATTCTCTGCATGTACGGTTATATAACATAAGTCAGAGAGCCAGAAATAGAGTGTAGTAACCCATTAATAAAGGTAAAATAAGTCTGGAATACTATCCCTGCATGTACTGTCATATAACATAAGTGAGTGACCCTGAAAAAGAGTGTTGTAACCTATCAATAAAGGTATAATATGTCCTGAATAGGTCTTCCGTATGCACTGTAATATCAAATAAAGGAGAGAGCCTGTAGAAAAGAGTGTTTAATGTAATTAATAAAGGTATAATACTTGGAGTGTGTCTGAGTCACTTACTTAGAAATGTTGTTGTACCCTTGCATTAAATAAATAGTACTGTTGTATTAAGTGCTGTCAACCCACAGTTGTGCAGTCCCATGTAAAGTGGTGGAAGGAAGTGCCAGTAGCCGTGAAGCATATAACAGTCCTCAACAGTTGGTAAATGGCTGTCATGCATAGGTAAATCTGGCACACAGGTAGCTTGTCAAGGTGTTCCCCAGAAATGTGGGTGTGCTACATGAAATGTAGGGTTCTGTAGAAATTTCACTGAAAATGTCACGTGAACACATCCAGATATGCAGATACATAAATATAAAAGTAAAATATAACAATGTAGCAGCACCATCTGCATCTTGGACAATTAGTATGTCAGATATAGTTCAGTTATATAATGAACTAGCCAAACCCATTACACAATCTAATGCATGTTGCCTAGTGTAACAATACATGTAGGGGATATACACCTGCAGTCAATAGGAATGTAGTGTAGAGTAAAAGTACTAATAAGATGTTAATGGATGTTTCTTTTTACCCCTACTCCATGTGCATAAACAATGCAATTCCACACCTCAGTGGGTATGTGTAATCTCACATTTGTTGGGACATATGTCCTATTGTTCTATAAAAATCTGAATTTTCTTTGATGCATGTGCCCTGTTCAAACACCACAATCTTGGTGGCCTGTTGCCACCAATCATCCCTGCATGCTGTTGTAATGTCCACTGTCATTCAATATATGCATGTGTTATGCTTGCTGTTCAACTGTTGTAACCCTGGTGCATTGGGTTAATGGGAATATTACTGCATGCTGTTACAACTAATTTGGAATGCTGTTGTCTATGTTGTAATTAAACACACCTAATCACAGAATGTATGGGAAGGCCGGTCCCAGCGGACCCACCTGTCCCTCCTCAGCTGGCGAGTGCATCTGGCACCAGCATGTCTGGGGCCCACCCGGGGACCTCCTTGTCTGCTGGTCCTGCCTGGGCTACCCTCCTCCGTTGGTAATGTGCCACCTTCGGTGGAAGCACTGCAGGGGATGGGGCTCATCCCCCCCTGCAAGCATGGGTGGAGAAGGGCCAATTATCACCCTCCGAAGGGTCTGGGTTGTGGTGCGTAGGGAGATCCAGCATTTAGTCGCTGATCCCCTATGCCAGCTCAAGGCAAGAGTGGCATGACTCACAGGTGAGCCTGCCCCTCCTACGCAGCCCCCAGCACAGCCACCCAAGGAAGGTTCAGTGGTGACTGCCCATGGGTGGGGATCTCAATTCCACTGTTGCCATCTGTGTGCTCATGGGCTTGCGATTTCCAAACATTCGTCCCCATCAATTGTGTTCACCCACCCCATGTGCCATACTCCACCCCTGTATGTGTCTTGTTTGTCTTGTCTGTTTACCTCCCCAACCTACATCCCCAAATATACCTACTTTCTCTACCTCACATTCCACTCTCACCTGAAAAAAAAAATAAAAAATAAAGGGCAATCTGTACCCACAAAAAATTACGCCCCATACATAGCTGCCCATTTTGCACACATGTCTGCTGGACATGTAAACTGATAATTAGAATTGAAAGTACAACATACTTTGTTGTCCACACTCCTCTCTCAGGGGTGGAAGGTATCAAATTTCACTCCAAATTTCTAACATATGCACAGCTGTTGCTGGTAAAGAAATGGGCAGCTATGGACCTTACCTACACCCGTCCTGCACATCCCGAGCTGGTTTCCCTACTGTATTTCCCTCTTTGTGCCCCCTTTTTCACCACTTTCCTATCTCCCCATTTTCTTTTCTTTCAAAGAAATGAGCGTGGGGGTTAGCAGGAGTAAGCACTTTTAAGCAGTAGTTAGCGGGATTGAGTGAGTGTGCGCATGTGTGCGCTTAGCTAAGCATCGTTAAGCATTGCGCAAACCTGCACAAACCCACTTATAACTGCTTAAAAGTACCTTAGTCACTCTATGTCATGGCCCTTGTTCTGCTCGGCAGCAAAATAAAAGACCTCTGTCAGTCTCGATCCCCAGACCTTGGACACATTAGACTGCATGAAGTACCACTAAGCCATAGCAGATATACTATAACTTGGTGCTGAAATAAATATATCATGCATTACAATGAGTGAATGTAAAGGAAAAATAGGAAGGCCATAACACAAAGCTTGTTCTGTGGATCTTTACCAGCAATTGTTGTGGAATTGCATTACATGAGTGTGATGTGAGAAGCAGCCATTCAAGCAGCAAATAATGTTACAGAGGCACTTTACAACCCCCACACAGTATCATAGCAGAACAAACAGTGGCATATCTGATTAGGGCAGAGGCCATACTTCCTAACTGTGACTACTTTTCAGGGATGTCCCTGATTGTGAAACATATTTTAGCTGTATCCCTCTGAATCCCTCTGAAAAGTACTGACATCAATCAGAAAGGTAGGGTATTACACAATGAATACTGACAATAATAACAGTAGACACCGCTTGTACTTCATAAAATGAGTACTAATCCATATGCACTGCTTCACTCAAGTCTACACTTACTGTCCCTATTATGTGTAAGGTGTACCTCACTTTTAACTACCTATCCCTGACTACATGCAAAGATGTATCTGAGTGTTTCATAGGCCTGGCAGAGGCACAAACACACAGGCATATAAGCTATTCTGCTGTTACACACTCTGCAAATAGCTTTGGTAGGACCTCCACAAGCATACCCTTATGTAGGAGTACAACACAGAAATACAAAAGGATGTAGCCATGTACTGGTAGCAACTGACTGTAACAATGCCATTGTACCAGTCCTGAAAACACCTGTCAGTTGCACAGACAAAGAATAACAGTGTAACTTCTGGCTACCATCTGGATAGGTTCACAGTTGGGAACTATACAGAGAGACCACCTGCCTTGATAAACTAACAGGTACACACCAATCCTATAAGTCCAGTAAGATAATATTCACACAATAATACATAATGCTCTCTGTATGTATGCAACCCCCTCCCACAATTAAAATATACTTGTGTGTTTAGGGTCTACCAAGGGTGTAGGAAGGCATACTCAGTACTGGAATTGTCCAGTTGTCCTGAGAACCCTGTGCTAATGTCAACAATAAAAAACACAAACCCTGCAGAAGTGAGTACATTAATATTCACAGTATAACAGTTCACAAACAGTTCATGTGCCAAAAGAATACTTCTCAATAACTACATTTGTATGGCAGTGAATTATATGAGTAGAAAAGAAACTACATAGTCACATAAATGTTGTGTAAGCATTTGTATGGGTGAGTTAAACTCTACACTGATAGCTCTGTACAGGAAGTGGCAACAGTCAGGTCTGAGTACAACATGTACATCACTGTCTACACCTCTAGTTCCATTTATAAAACGTATACCAACCTTCTGACTTACACAACAGTGTCCACAGCAAACAAGCATGGGCCCCACTCTGGAAATCTGAAAGGGCTATGCCTACATACCTTAGCAATTTATAGCATTGGGTTGCTATGACAGTGAGTACTGCAATTACCACACAGCAGGCTGTATGCATTTACCAAATGCTGTGCACCAATTGTTGCAGAGGGCATCACATGCACATGCGCAGATACCTATGAAAGCACATTGTGCTTGCTATCCCCATATGCAATCATTACATTGCATGTGTCAGCAACTCTAGAACTCCTGGAGAGTAGTGACAAAATGTAGTACTTAATAAAGAAATATTTAATTAAGTAACAAATATATATACTTAATTATAACCTAAATATATTAATTAAGTTAAAAAAAATAATTAATAACCAAAAATAAAACTTAAGTAAAAAACTTTACTTAATAAATAAAAAAAAAAAAAAACATTGTCAAAGCATACACAGACGGACCTGAAAGGGACAAACAGGTATGTAACAGATTTGTAGTTACCTGCAAGTAGTAGATGTTTATGAATAGTACTGTACATACTCTGAAACATGCATATGTGGCAGCAGTAGGTATGTATGCACTGATGCCATGCATAACTACTGCCATGGAGAAATTAGTGTGTAGCTGTGTGCAGTGGGACATAACTGTGACATATGTAGCTCAGCATTATATGTCAAACATCTGAACATGTTATCTATGGTCTGTACAGTACTGCATATAATGGCAGTTTGGGGGAGTAGTGCAAACACCTATATAAACTTGGATGTGACAGAGTAAGACATGCATGATAGTCACATAATGTGTGGCTTAGCATTGGCAACTGCTGTACCAGGCTAGTAAAGTAATGTAGCATTTGCAGCTATATATACTCCCTGTACTATTACTGTATGCACACATGTGACAACTGTCCATGTTGTAGCAAGGCCCAACAGGTCATCCGTGAGGTCTATGGACTTACAACAGTGTGGACCCTGTGTGCGTATGGCACACACAGATGGAGATATATATATGTGTCTGATATATTAGCATCTGAACATGTGCATAGAGCAAGGGACATACTGCAATTGTTTGTGAAGGTTGGACATTTATATGTTGGTGCAGGTTGTTATGTGTATATTTATATGTAGGTTGTAGTGTGTGTCAAACAAGACAGCATACAGTGCTGGCATATGACATGTGATGTTTAAACGCCGTGGGTATGATTTGTTAGGATTTTAGTCTTCCAGATAGGGGGTCCTGCTAAAGATACATGGGCTGAGAATACCTTCCATGCATTCTGCACAAGACTGTGCAATATCATTACATAACTGTATCCCTCTCAACCTTTGCATAATTGATATTCCCACCATGAAAGGTGGACTGTATATGTGCCTATATGTATATCTATGTGTACACCAATGGATGTTCATATGTACACTCAAGCTCAATGTTGTACACGTATTGCTATCCCTTTTGTTAAAAACCCTGTACCCATGAACTACCACATAGATGGTAGTCTACTCAACACCGAAAGTGTGATAAGAGACTACGGGACACAGGTGGACAGTAGTGTCCCTTTTGATAATCACAGTGCCACACTAGTCATGTAAACTGAGTACGGTCCACATGTCGTCAGAAAAGGTGTGTCATCCATGGAAAAAGAGGTCAGTGTTCCACTCTACTCATCAGTCATAACACCCATCATAGAGTATAATGGCCCTGTTTGTATGTACCTCAGAAGACATCCACAGCAACTGTAGACACCAGACACATACCTCACAAAGAGTATTACCAGACTCAAACAGATGCCCTATGCAGACTGTCTTACAAAACCACAGCTACACTGTGTCGCATACCACCTACCCAGAGGCTACCTCTGCCTAACATACAAAGATATGCCAAACCCACAGGTGTTGGACATGCTCCATATAAACAGATGAAACTCCATACAAGCTACACACTGTACTGATCTAAACCTTGTAACGTCAAAAATCAGAACATGCTGGAGTGGTACATTATCATCTCAGACACATACCATACTCTGGAACTAACTACCTATCAATAGCAAATGAAGGTCCTCATTAGCAGTTGCCATGAATAATCATGATGATTGGATGTGAGATAGGAAACACAACCCGGGAATCACCTTTGTGGCTCTGCATGACAGGGGCACATGAACCTATATTACATGGGTGTTGAATGGCAGGGTACCATATGGCTAGGCTTCCATAGGCTGTACGGATAATAGCCTATTAGCTACCTAGGACCTGATACACACACGCATGTACTTGTTGCATTACTTGCTATGTGAGGTTGACTGGGTGTGATGGAGAATGTGTAGGCGAATGTGTCAAAGATGTGTATATGTGTGATAGCCTATTGGGAAACTGTGTATATCATGGTATGTAGTGTTGTAGCTCTAATCCCACCAAAAGATATGTATGCTATTGCTAGGCAGGAAAAGCAGTATGGCATATGGTGTGACGTAGTCCCATGGTGTTGACTGGAGTGTTTCATTGTAGGCTGAAGCAGTACATGTATGCTTATTGATTGTTAACACTAGTGAATACAAATCCCGTATGAACTGTAGTACTACCTGAAGCTGTAGGCCTAAACAGCACAGTATGGTTTAAATCCACATTGGAAACAGTGTTTTGTGTGTTACCTGTAGTCCTCACAAATTACATACCTCAGGCATGAGGTTTTGTAGGTGCTGACACACAGTACTGTATGGTACACAGGTAAAACTAATCTGGGTTGCCATACCTTTGTGTCTTGTAGGTATTTCTGATGTGTGTGTGGGTATGCCTGTAACATGGCCTCGGTGGTATGTGTGTCACAGGATATAAGTGCATATCTAGAAACATGTATAGTGTAGTACAGCAGTATGCCACCTATAGTGATGAATGTGCACATATGTTACTGAGGGGTTTGTTATCAACAAGTAGCGTGGTGTACTGGTAGTACTGTAACTGTACTTTACATTAATTTCAATGGGTGACAAATGTCTGTATGCATTAGCTTCATATACACCTCCTGTGGCTAGGTGGTGCATTGTGTCACATACAGTGTGCCATGTATTGTTGTACAGTCTTACATACTGGTTTCACTTTGTTGCTGTGCAGAACATGGTTTGGTATATAGTATGTGCCAGGCACTGTCAGGCAGTTGTGGGCTGAGCAGTCATATGTGGTATTAAAAGTGTGTATCTACTGACAGCCAATAGGTTGCTATATATGGCATTTCATTGATGTCTATACTTTAGAATGTTAAGTGTGCCACATGACTTGCTCACAATTACTGTTTTATTGTCTTCCAGGGACATGTCTCACAAC
This sequence comes from Protopterus annectens, assembly GCF_019279795.1. NCBI lineage: Eukaryota > Metazoa > Chordata > Ceratodontiformes > Protopteridae > Protopterus > Protopterus annectens. The sequence continues at coordinate 191,249,357 of NC_056741.1, read as the reverse complement.
AGGAAACCTGCTTATTCCCCTGAGGAGGAGGAAGTCATTGTAGACGCCCTGATACATCATCACAAGCTGCTGTTCTCCAGAACCAGCCAGGACCAGCATGGCTACATTGTGGCAGGATGTTGTCCATCGGGTGAATGATGTAGGCATGCATAACCAGACTTATGAGCAGGTACGCCATCACTGCAGTGATTTAATCAGACATGTCAGGCAGCATGCCTCTGATGTCCACAGACAACAGCTTGCCACAGGTGGTGGTGCAGCAACACATCCCCCCCTCACCAGAGTGGAAGAGCTGCTCCTCAGCATGGTGGCTCCTGGCCAACCAGTACAACAGACCTGTGTCATCACGGAGGCCGGAGTCACCCAGCACATCGATACAGAGCGTGCAGGTAACATGGCATATCTGTAGACTACTGTTAGCTCAATTGTTAGAACATGCATTTATCAGATGTGTACTTTGTATTCAGAAGATGTGGAGCCTGGTGTCATGCAATACTGATAATTTGGGACATAATCTGTATGCCTGTGACTGTCACCTCTTGTACTACTGTAAAATTGCTAACTCACAGCAGCAATGCCATAGTTGCTGACACTGACAAACTGTCTCATATCCTTGCAGGTCCTTCTGGTGTGATAGCAAGACAGCAGACCCATGCTGGTGAGTGTTATACATTTAATATAGCATATAACATGTGCATATCATAAGAGAGTTGTAGGCCATATACACATGTTAAACACCTACACATAGTGCATGCTCTGCATGTTCTCTGTGGGACTATGCACATCCCAGTAACATGAGTAGCTGCCTCAAACACATGCAATACACAGAGTATCCCAACCAATTGTGGTACACTGTAGTGGACATTGTATAGGCAGAGTCAATACACATGCACACAACATACACCACTTTGTCATATGCAGTAAGTGTTAATATGATACACATGGCATATGTAGACACTTGCTGTAAGGTCATACTCCAGTATCCCAAATGTCATCAACACAGCACACATACTATACCTGAGGGGTAGAGGCCTATCATGGGGCAGTGTGACACGATTCAACACACAACACAGTCATGTTAGGCAATGCTCCCTATTGAACACCTTACATACCCATGTAACAACTGGCTGTGAAATGGTTAATGTAGCCAAAGTGGTACAGGTCAGGTACAGCAAGATAGTTGCCAGTGTGACATACATTAGTGGCCTTGAGTGACCACATGATGCTGCCTGATGATGGCTCATGGTACTACACTACATCCAGTTACAGTAACTACAGTACTACACATAGCATTCATTGCTATACACCTGACCGTTGTGTGCATCCGGCCATGGTATGAATACCTATGAGTGATGGTGCACAGGACATTGGAAAGTGTTTCAGACTTGCACTGCAATGTTGTGACCATGTACACATTGTGTTCCAGGGTGAGGCCAATCATTGTACAACACACATGCATCAGCGACATGTATACTGTTATCAACAAGGACTCTCTACACTCGCTCTGCATGCTGTTGAGTAACACACATCCTGCATGCTGACACGTGTGATAGGACTCTTTGGCTTGTGATACTGTACTCCACCATTAACCACTAATGAGTATGTTCCATATTGCTGTTGGTGTGTGTGTGTCAACTTGACTGAGTAGTGTATTTGCGTGCATGTGTGCATGTGTGCATGTGTTCATGTGTCCATGTGGGCATGTGTGCATGTGTGCATGTGTTCATGTGTTCATGTGCTCATGTGTGCATGTGTGCATGTGTTCATGTGTTCATGTACTCATGTGTGCATGTGTTCATGTGTTCATGTGTGCATGTGTTCATGTGTGCATGTGTGCATGTGTGCATGTGTTCATGTGTGCATGTGTGCATGTGTGCTAACATCCTGTACAGATGGTAAAGTGTGTTTCCTGTCTCCCTCTCACAGGTGCAGAGGTATTGTTGGATGAGTGCAGCACGGAACCTGAAGTCACTGCCACAAATAGTGGACATGATGATACATGTGCTGTGGCACAGGCAGGTTTGACAGGGTCTGTCATTGGTCCGCCAATCGACAGTACACAGCTTTCCACACCATCTATGTGCACATACATACTGTCAATACATCCCTCAACACCAACGGCCTTAGCTGAGGAACAGCATACAGTAGGCATTGACCAGGATAGTGTGGTATCTATGGCACATGCAACCCCACACAGCAGCCATGCCCAGACACCTGGAGCAGTACCACATAGGCATATGTCCAGGGGTTCTGGTGGGAGCACTGCTGGTCATAATGCCCCTGGCAGACATGCCCCCACAGGTCTCACAACCTCAGGTATGTTCCGGGCTGTAATGCACATATGGGACGGTACACCAGGCAGGGACTAAGGGCACAGAGGGATCATAACACCTCTATCAATGACAGTATCCGTGACCTTGCCGGTGCCATCCATAATTACACAGAGGTCATTGATAGATGTGGGGGAGACACTAGATTTCCTTCGCAATGTAATGCCCATGCGCCAGGACAGTGCAGGATGGCTGAGACATCGACATGGACGTATGCCAGCAACATCATCAGCTGGCAGTCATTGCGGATGACACACAAGTCCCAGCCGCTCCCATAGTGGCAGTATCAGCCCCAGCAATGTTGGGGCTGGGCTGTCGGTAGACCGTCCTAGACGACCACATGCACGTGGCTCTGGCAAGTCCCAGCAGGGACATGGGTCCAGTCGACATCCCTCTGCCTCTGTCGATAGTACCCAGTCTGGCTTAGTACCCGATACTGTCCGTGTCACCCCTGCCAGGCACAGGTACTGGGTCCATGGCCGGAGACAGTGATCTGTACAGCCTGGCAGGTACAGTCTGTGGCTGTCCCACAACCTCCCATATTTGGCAGCCACAAGGGGGAACTGTGTGCATGCAGACACACACACATAAACCCAACACCTAGGGCTAACACATATACACACACACATTACATCAACACTGACCCATACTGTACTGTTGTCAATCACACACACACACACACACACACACACACACACACACACACACACACACACACACACACACACACACACACACATACATGTCAATTGGATGTGTCATTGTCGGGCTCTGGCAAACCAATAACACACCCTGTGCATATGATGACACTGTGCCACCTCCTGTCATCTGTGACATTGATGCAGGAACAGGCTAACATGGTGCTGATGCACAGGGTGACTTAATAGCAGTGTAGCAATGTTAGCATGTTGTCAACAGTAAAGTGTAATGATATCCTTGTAGGTATATCTGATCAGGCATGATGCATCGAAGCTATGATTATCAATGTAGTATTGTTTACACCAGTGTTAATTCAAAACATGGATTGTAAACCCATGTGCCATTTCGCTGATGTGTGTGGTACTGGCAGCATGTGTTGGTGAGTGGACGGTATGTGTGTGATGTGTGCAGTACAGATTTGCAGATGTACATTTGTGAACATGGTGGAGGTACACTGTCTGTATGTACGTGCATGTTGGACACATGGGAAGGGTGACACGCCCTGTATTACACAGTGTTAACACTTCATATTTCCTATTGGTGGCCAGTATGCATTTTACTACACATGTTACAACTTGGGTACAGATGTGTGTATGACATAGTTTGACACTATGCTGTGGGTGATACTGTTAATATTGGTCATTGGTTTGCATTCTGGTAGTGTACATAACCTCAACAGCCTGATTTTAACCAATCGTTAGATGATGTCTTGACAACTGACACACAGCTGTAGGATACACAGTAGCATTTGAATCCTTCCGGTACTATAGTATACCAGTTACCAGTGGTATTGATTGCCAACCATTCCCGTGACCACTCCTGTTTGGCATGTGGTCGTCCTAGGTACAAGCAGGCACACTAGGGATATGTCCGTCCACATCTGGTAATGCATACAGTGGCCTACAATGCATTCTCCAGATTAGACACTTATCCTCCGCAAGGGTATCATACAGACATTTACCTGTTGACCAACCCATGCTGTGAAGCTATAAGCCAACTAGAGCATAGTCATCAACATTTACTATACATAGTATCCTGACAATACCACATTGGTAGTAGCCCACAACATGTGGCAGGGTTACCGATGTGTACATACAGCCACATGTGATGTCATCTGTCCTTTGATATTCACATTCCCAAAGGTATGCTGATGTCCCTCAGTGTATCACATAAGCAATAAGGGATCTGTATGCATATCCATGGAGATGTTGTACACCTATAATGAATGCCCATTATTAACAGACTGTGTTGTGTTTGAACATGTCTGAAATATGCCCCAGGCATGAACCCTCACTCACACTATTCTATAGAAACTGTCATGTGTGTGTGTGACACAGATGACCTAGGGCACAGATCACTACAGTGGCTGGCCTTGTCACATACATACATATGTGACCTACGGTCTGAGAAGCAGCAGCACCAACTGTCAATGGTAACAGATGCATTCGTGTAGAAAGCAGGCTTCACACCTATGAAGTGATTGAGGTCACATGTACATATATGTCTGCCACACAGTTACCAATTGAGGTCACATGTACATATATGTATTTGCCACACAGATACCTGAAGTGTGCAATGCACATACTGTTGTTTTACTGATATGTCATACGGTAGTAAAAGCAAAATCCACAATACATTGATCAACAGTGTCACATACACACACTCAGCAATTGCAGGATTCAAACCCCTACCTAACAATGTTATGATACTAGAGAGATACACATTGACATGACACACTACATGCTTTACAGGGAGTTTTTATTTCCACTGCTGTATTTGTGGGATACTGACATCATCAGACTTGCCAAAGAGGAATTTACCTCTTTTAATGTGTTTTCACAGTCTCCAAAAAGGCCACTCCTCTCAAAGGAAATCATACACACACATATACCACCTCCCACACACTCAGCAATTGCAGGATTCAAACCCCTACCTAACTATGCTATGATACTAGACAATCACACATTAACACGATGCGCTATATGCTTTATTGGGAGTTTTCATTTCCACTGCTTTATTTGTGGGATACTGACATCATCAGACTTGCCAAAGAGGAATTTACCTCTTTTAATGTGTTTTCACAGTCACCAAAAAGGCCACTCCTCTCAAAGGAAATCACACACACATTGAGCAATTGCAGGATTCAAACCCCTACCTAACTATGTTATGATACTAGAAAGATATGCATTAACATAATGTGCGATATGCTTTACTGGGTGGTTTCTTTTCTCCTGCTATATTTGTAGGATGTTGACATCATCAGACTGGACATGGTGATGTGTGTGCACTTTGTTTTATGCAATCCCAGGAATGAACCATGTGGGTCAGCAGGTGTTAACAGCTTGAACAGGACTGCACAATTCTTAGATTGTGTGATCTATCTGTGGACAAATTGCCATTCCTTCATATGACAATACATATTTATGCACAGATTGTTGATTTTGTGGATACGACATGTGTCTGGGATGTTGATAAAGGGCTATTCAAAGCCTATGTGGGACGTGTGTAGCTCCTTTCAGTGATGTATGTCCTGGGTGGCTGCCTTGAAAACAGTCTAGCAGGTTTGGAAACCATGATCTGCCCATGAACATACCACAGTTCATAGGGTTGTGTGTTTGTCGGCTTCCAGTAGCTCTATTTATTACTTCAATCATGATGGATTCCATGGCCTTGCAGTTCAGACTTCATAGGCTTATAGGACTATAGTTCCCATGGTCTGTTGTGCACCAACACTTGTGGGGTGTGCCATATGTTGCTGTAACACATTCAAAAGTTTCAGATCCTGTAGAGAGGGTGAGGCTCAACAGACTGTTCAGGTGCAGGGTCTGTTTGTTCTCTAGCTCACTTATGACACATATAGGGAAACAATGTAATCCAATTAATGCCATGTTTTTGGCTTTGGGAGGAGCTGTTTACCCATTCTACATGTGATATCTCCTGGTATGATGATAGGGCCTTTTGTCAGTGGGAGGTGGGTATGTATATATGGGCCTGTCTGACAGGATGTCGACATTGTCAGTCAGGTACAGTTGGCCCTGACTCAGGACATATATGAGTGTACATTGCTATTTATGACATAGCTGAAGGAGGTGTCATGGTTCTGTCGGGACTCCTTCACAGATAATCTTTCCAAAACACTGACAAACCTGACCACTAAACCCCTGTTATATTCTTTTACACACTTAACACCCTACTGATCCTTTGTGATCAGTCAATAGAGTATGTAATCATAATATCCTGGCATGTCCAAAGGTCGGTTTCGTGTGTACTCTCCAGTCCAGCTGGTGAATATTGGAATTTTGATGCAATGTTACAACTGCCTTATGTACACAGACAACCCTCTCCTCCTCCCAACAAGCTCAGATATATGTGAGAGATGCAACTATATAGACAAACAGGAGGCTGAGCTCTCTCGACCCATGACTGGCACAGTCTATCAGGTGGTGAAGGTAACCACACACACCACAAATCCAGTCTCACATAGACCTATAGTGACAGCAAACAAAATACATTGCCACACAAAAACATACTCGGATGCTCTAAATAAACTCTGCCTAAGCAGCAGAGACCACCAAAGCAGACACCCAAACAACTGCTACCCCACAACAATACCCACATATCACATAGTTCACAAAGTCAGTGTGCCACACAGTCACTGCCCTTAGGGCTAAACAATACACCTAATACACTTGCAATAGGTGACTCTTATTGTCAGACATACTGACGTCCCACTCACCAGGCTGAACAAGGAGATGGTCACTTTGAGCTGTCTTTCGGGTGCCAGGATCCGCCACATAACACATGCACTCAGGTCACTCCAAAGCAAGTATTAATATGGCTCCATCATTGTCCATGCTGGTGTGAATAACCTCAGACGTTCCTCTCTGCACTATATGACAAGAGAAATAGAGCAGCTCTCTGATCATGTAGCCCAGGCCAGTATGACCCTGACCTTGTGTAGCATCTTACCCTCACCAAGAATGATGTCACAGTATACAGACAAAATGATCACTTTTAACAGTTGGCTAACGTATTGGTGTCATTCAAAGGGGATCCAGTGTCTGTCAGCCTGGGATGACATGCTCGACATGTCACGTAGCTTCACTATGGATGGCTTGCACCTGTCACCCCTAGACTTTTGAATACTGGCTAAGGCTCTTGCCACCCCCATAGTGGCTTTTTTAAGCGAGGCTCAAAAGACAAACCCACCTCCATAGACGTTACAAGGTAAAAGAAACTAAGGGTAATGCTGCTCAACACCAGATGTCTAACCCTCAAAATGCATGCACTCAGGTCTCTCCTCAGTATGGAGAATGTCGATATCTGTGCAGTAACAGACACCTGGTTCAGGCTCCCGAAAGCACACCAGCACTAACAGGTTATACTTCATACCATGCTTTTCGGCCACAAGACTCGGACCTGCCAATAAAAATAGGGGGAGTATCCATATACATCACAGATACACACAACTCCAGGTTAGTAGCACTGCACAAAGCATCGGAGACCTTACATGTGCAACTAACAGTTGCCAAAACTGCCTTTCAGTTTGTAGCCTGCTACAGACCACCCTCCTGAACTCAGGAACACCACTCGGTATTCCTGGGAACACTAGAGTATATGAAGGTCTCTCCAAATACCATTATATTGGGTGACTTCAACTACCCAAACATTGACTGGGAATACTACTCAAGCCCCAAGACCCTCGCCCAACAGTTGCTAGATTTTATAAACTGAAATGCTATGGCACAACTGGTCACCGCACCCACAAGAGGGGAAAACATATTGGACATGATCATCACCAACATGGGGACCCTATGTTCCACACCAGAGGTATATCCCTCATTGTTAAGGTCAGACCATACATTTATCTCACTGGACATCCATATCCCATACCCACCCCCATCCTAGGTAATCTCGGTGAAGAACTTCTCCAAAGCAAACGTCACACTTCTCCAAACAAAGGTGGTATCCTTCAAAGACCCTGGGACAGTGGTAAATACAGCTCAGACCACTGAATCCTTTACAAACACATTCTATGGACACCTACTGGAATGCATGGATCGTGCTATCCCAAATAACAACAAGACTCACTCCTCCAAAGGCAGGGAACCTGTCTGGTGGACCCTGGCCATTAATAAGCTATACAACGAAAGGAGGAGGCTACTACATGATAGAGCACAATCCCAAAAAGGAAGGCATCTGTGATCAGTACTAGCAAAAAGCTACGATCACTCATGAATTCATATAAGGCCCGCTTCTAATGGAAACTTGCACCAGACACTAAGGACAATCACAAGGCCTTCTTTAGTTATGTCAGGAACCTGTGTGGAAACTCCAAGATATGCTGTGAGTTACTGCATAATGACGAAACATACACTGGACCCACAGACATTGCCAACATCCTGGCAAACAGGTTCAGTGCAAATGTCTCCCCCCTAGAGAGCAAATGTCCATCCCAACAGAGTGTAGCCTCCCTGACATCACAGATGAACAGGTGAGTGCTGCCCTCTCCAAAGCAGACAACACAGCATCAATGGGACCGGACAGTGTCCCGGCCTGCATCTTACTTGAGCTTCATGACGAACGTAACCCTCACATTAAGTCACTGTTCAATATCAGAGTTACTACAGGATATGTATCCAAGGAATGGTGTACAGCAACAGTGGTCCCACTCCACAGAGGTGGTACCACAATGGACCCTGGTCAATATCGCCCTATAAGCCTAACTAGCCTTGTCTGCAAAGCTATGGAGCGTATCATCATGGAACTCATACACATAGACATCGGGAACCTACAGACATTGGTTCCAGCACAATGCGGCTTTGTTGTGGGCAGATCTTGCCTCTTGAACCTGTTCAACTTCTTTAAACAGTTACCAGGTCCATAGACATAGAGAAGGTTGTCCACACAGCCTACCTGGACCTAGCAAAACACTTCAACACAATACCCAACTCGGGCATTATACATAAGCTCACCAGCTTCGATATCGACACATATGTCACAAGATGGATTGCTAACTGGGTCAGGGATAGCACCCACATGGTCAGTATTGCAGGTGCCATGTCTGACTATACACCAGTTACACGTGGCATCCCACAAGGCTCAGTCCTGGGACCTCTCTTGTTCAGTATATATTTCTCTGATATACAGGCTAACACAGGAGGAATATGGCTAACCATGTTCGCAGATGACTGCAAACTGGGTGCCATAATCAACTCTCTAGCTGGCACAAGCATCCTCAAAAAGGGTCTCACAGAGATGGATAACTGGTGCCAGAGCCATGGCCTATAGCTGAATGCCATTAGATGCATAGTCATCCCCTTTGGGAATAACAACGTGCCCACACATTATCACATAGGTGGTAATCCATTACGTATGGTAGGTGTTATTAGGGATTTGGGGACATGAGTAGTTAGCACTCTCACCTTTGAAAATCACGTTGCCAAAGTGGTTAGACAGACCTTCTATATAGCCCACCTTATCCCATAAGGTTTCACATCTAGATCAAGTGATGTCATTGTGCCCCTATACTCATCAGGCCCATGCTTAGATACAATGCCCCATTTGGGATGTACCTTACCCAACACCTGTAGCAACTGTAATGGCCACAGAAGTACCTCACCAAGTAGATCTAGGGACTCACACAGATGCCGTGTGCTGTTTGGCTAAAGTAACTCCAGCTCTACTCAGTCACTTACCGCCTACTCGGATGCAATCTGTGCCTGTTGTTTAAAGCCAAGTCAACCCAGAATTAATGGACATGCTCCACCTAAGGATATCCGAATCCCTTAGAGGTACACGCTCCAGGGACGTAAACTTCAGCACAGATATTAATAGGACATGCTGGAGGGACAGATTCATATCCCAGAGGCTCCACTCACTCTGGAATGAGATCCCAGTCCCGCATACACAGAGCCCCCCACTGACCACCTACAGGAGACATCTTGACAAGTGGATGGGTGATCGTATGTTTACCCCTGGGATATCTCCTGGGTCCCTGCTAGACAGAGGCACAATAAACTAAACGTAAATGGGATATCTTGTGTGACCTACTATTCACAGGCACAGTCTAATAATCTAACAGGGTTGTGAAAGCCAGACACACTCTGGCTAGGCTTATACATGCTCTAGGGCAGATAGCCTAGTATCAACCTCTGAACCTATGATAATGTTCGGGATGCACATTGTTTATTGATGATACTGATTGCAGGTTTTGTTTCTTTTTTGCTTTCCCACTTTCTATGAACAACCTAAGTATCTGCAGAACATATTTGATTATGACAGGGTTCCACTATATTATATATGTGTCTGTTGTTATATAACTGTGTGCACAAGGTGGATTGGTGAATAGTGAGAGGTTCCTGGGTTAACACATGCAACTGCCGGATATGTGTGGCCCACTGCTGTACTCAGACATGGCCTAAGTGTGTGAGCATGCCCAGTTCGGCCTCTCATTGTTCTGTTGCCTGACATTTGTCTCATTTATTAAAGTGTGTGAGCATGCCCAGTGTGACCTTTCAGTATGTTGCTGTCTGAGGTCCACTATATTTGTTGATGTGTGTAAACATGACCAATATTAACATTTATACTATGTGTGTTGAGAATCAGATTCTATTTTTACTGCAGGGCTCACCTTTGTGTCATAACTCGGCAGGGATTATGCTGTGCCTGCTAGGTTTCCATGAGATACTTTGCATAGACTTATCAACATTTCTTCATACAGGCTGACCACTGAAATACTGTCATGGTTTAGTGGTTCAGTACTATGACTATAGTGCACAGTGTCCTGGGTTCGAGGACTGTCACTGTTTCATATTTTCATACTGGGCAGACCACACTGCTTAAGGAACAGTAAAGCAAATATGACCATGTTTACCTGCTTTTGCTCAACTATGCCCAACTTTGACCAAACTTGCACAACATTGCTCAATGTTAACCAACATTGCTGAACGCTGCCCAATATTGCTCAACATTGCCCAAAGTTGTGCTACTTAGTGTGTGCAATTTTGTTTACATATACTAAATAGTGGTAAAAGCTGTTTAGCACTGCTTTATATTGCTTAACACATGGCAATCATGCCACAGATGGTGCTACAGGGCTGCCTATGTTGGATGCACATATTACACTCCCTATGCATGTTTGTTAGCAGGTAGTGTCAAGTTAGGCATCCCTTTTACTATATGTGCGAGTCAGAGAGAGGTATCATTTCCAGGGTTCCTACTGAGCCAGTGTACAGGCTATGCATTGCCTCTTTGCCAAGGCCAAAGCATACTGGGCATGCCTCCTTCTGCCTACTGGGGCAGGCTCAGGTTGTTCCTCCTCCGAGTCACGCTCTGCCTGTGATGGCCTTGGCAATGGTGGGGGGCTGTTTGGCCTGACCCTATGCTGCTCCTGCTGCAGCTGTTTTCACAGGATCACATTATGTAGCATAGCACATACCGTGACTATTTGGGTACATGTAGTTGGTGAGTACTGCAAGGCTCCACCAGATGTGTCCAGGCACCAGAACCATGACTTGAGCAGCCCAAACACACGCTCAATTACATTTCGTGTTTGTGCATGTGCCTCATTATGGCATTCCTGTTCAGGTGTGTGTGCATTTCTGATGGGTGTCATCAGCCACGGCTCGAATGCATATCCAGCATCCCCCACTAGGTGACCATGAGGGATGTCCCCATTGGCAAATGTCTGGTACAGCTGTGTCAGATGCAGGATATGGGAATCATTGTAGCTTCCAGGGCAGCCAGCACACACATTCATTATTATGCCCTGGGCATCACACACGACCTGGCAGTTGATGGAGGGGAAACCCTTGTGGTTATAGTAGACCCTACCCCACTCACCAGCTGGTGCTTTGATGCAAATATGCATGCAGTCTATTGCACCCACTACCTCAGGGTATTCCGCTATTTGCTGGAAAAGATGCATATTGCTGGCCAATACCTCATGGGATTTGGGGAAATATACATGATCACCGACATGTGCTGACATGGCATTCAGGAACTGTTGCAGTACCCTGGATGCTGATGCCTGTGAAATCCCCATCATATCACCAGTTGGTCTCTGGAAGGTACCTGTTGCTAGTATTCTTAGGCCAACACATACCTTGGTTTCCACTGGGATGGGTTCCCCTCTGTTGGTTCTGTGTGTGAGGTGTGGCCTGCACAGCTCAACAATTTGCTGCATGAGGTCTCTGTCCACTCTATAGCACTCCACTATCTCCAGCTCATGTAGCCCCTGGTAGGTTACCCTGGGCCTGTACACTCTTCTCCGTCTCCTCACTGTGGGTTGCTCAGCAGCATTCGCATTGTCACCACCCTCATCATGTTGCATATGTTGCCTTATAACAGCAATGTCAGCCCCTAACATTTCTTTGTCTCAGTAAAGCTTTTTCAGTTTTCACTTCTATTAGCTTACTGCAGTGTTGCAGTGTCTCTGAGAAAAAACATAGTGGTAAGTTGTTTGCTGAGTTTTAAGTGCTGGGCTGGGCTAGTGTACTGCCTGTGTAATTGCCTGATTCTGATTGTTTTCACCTGCTAGCTCTGCTAGTACTCCCTGGTTAACTTCCTACTATTTGTTCTGCTTCCTTTTCCCTTTCTGTTTCATCAGGGGGGAAGCGCCGCGCACACAACCGCAAACACATGCATACCAGCTCACACGCGTGCACACATGCTTACACAGACTAAAACTTGCTTATTCTTGCTAAAATGCACGCACACAGGTGCAAACGTGCTTACACAATTTTGTACGACCTTAGACATGCTTACTCTGGCTTAAACGCATGCACACAGGCGCACACAGTCACATACGCGTGCACACAGTCTTACTCGGATGTACTGACGCACACCCGCACGCAAACACGTTGCAAGCACTTCTACAAGAAACTTTAGTGTTATCCACGGCATACACCTTCAATTTCTTGCCTTTAGCTAGGGTACCTGTTGACACACCTCTTCCAGTGATGGGTAACTGACAGCAAACACATGCCACTCTGCTCCAATGAGCTTCACTTCTTTCATGCATACCCCACTCGTGATGTCACCTATCTTCTACTCTGATACTTCCCTTATCCTACTCCTACACTCCACTGACTGTGCTCTTTTGCTATGTAAACTTGGGATTCACTATCCTTACCCTCATTTGCATAGGATTCCCTACTAATGCTTGGTTACATCTCTTAGACTGAGCTCCCCCCAATAGCAACCTCTACTCGGTAGCAATGTTGTCTTCAGCCTGCCATTCACTTGCATTGAATATTACGAATTACAATAAAATTCACATTTGTGAATTTTAATTATTGGTTTTCTGTTTTTTACAGCACAGCGCATTTGCGCGGCACTACGCTACGCTTAAATATCAGAGATCGGGATAAAAAAAATTGTTCATAGGTTCATAGATTAGTACTAAGCTATCTGCCCTTGCGAGCCATTTTAAGCTTAGCCAATTATCCCTTGTGAGACTCAAACCATGCACCTTGTGTTTGTAAGGCAAACACCTTAACAATTAGGCCACCCTTTTGCATCAGTGAACATTGCCAATGGCCATATTTTTGGCCATTGGCATGCTTCTTCAACTGGATGCATCCTTTTTTTGGAGCTGTCATGGCTCCGTTTTGCTATTTGCAGAACCGTGCTCAGTTGTCAATGGAGTACATTTCTGCAAATAACACTACTCTTACTCAGACAAGTTCGGGTTTCTTGGATTGCAAATTTACCTCATTTGCATAGCTTTCGCCTGCAATTGAGGTAATTTGCATATCCTAGCCCTGTCCGTGTAACAGTCATTTTAGGAGCTCTGTTGCATGCCCCTACCGGCTGTTCCTGGATCGCTCGGCGGACATGTTGGCTGCATGGAGTCTTACTCTACTCTTAGACTCCGTGCAAGCCTTCGTGAATCCGGACCTGTATCTGTCTTCATTTTTAAAGTATTCTGAAATGTAACAATTGGTGCCGTTTACTCAGATCTGAATCGGGAACAAGCTGCAGCAGTCAGGAAGTGGAAGAAATACTGCTAATGAACGGGCCCATAACAGATTTTTCTGTTTTTGCAGTGTTTCTTTCATCTCTCTGTCTGCCTGCTTTAAAGATTTGAAAATTTTTTTTTATATACAGAAAAATATATCATTTCTCTCATTCAGTTGTTTTGAGGTAAGTGGCATGCATTTCTTTTCTGCTATTAACTGTGCAGTATGAGTGCGGGGTAATACGGAAATACTGGCGTCATAAGTATGAAAGGAGGAATGATAGTGGGGTAAAAAGGCATTTATATAATGCCTTAGCTAAACCTGTATTAAACAAGTATAGCTTATCGAGTGAAAATGGGAGCGAGTGCGGGAAAAATAAATGAGCCAGAAAGAGGTATACCAGCTGGTTATATGTTTTATCGTGTGCCCCAGGACAGCTGTATGTTTTTAAATCAGTGGATCGTCCTAACTAAAAATGACGGTAACCTTGCTTTTCCTGAAAATGGTAGCTTTAATAAAGATATATTGATTAATTTGCAAAATAAGTTAAAAAAGAAAGGAAGATTACCAGGGTTGTGCAGCTTTTAATGATTGGATGTGTGAAGCTAAAGAAAGGGAAAAGGATTCTGTCATCAGTAGTCTTAAAGATAATCAAAAGAAACTAAAAGAGTAGATAAAGGAACTGCGACATACTGCAACTAATCTAGATGTAGCAAATGGTAAACGCTTAAAGGAACTGCCCTTTAAGGGATTATATCCTGTACAAGAATTTAGTAAATTACAAATAACTGAATCATCTGAGGATGATAACCCCTGGTTTCCCCCACCCCCTACAGCTCATCCACCATTATATCAGCCCTCACAGGTTCAAGACGGAGCAGTGAGCTCTACCTCAGAGGGCGGAGGCCGGTGGGGAGTAAAGCAGACCGCACTCGACTCTGGAAGCGGAATTCAGGCAATGGGAAGTCAGCCTAGTAGACTGCTTATAGAGCGACCTGACCAAACAGATACAAGTAAACCATCACCTAGATTAACCTGTTCAAAGACAAAAAAGCAGCAGAAAACAAAAGCACAAATGCTTTTTGACCCTAGGTCTAGCCAGTCGAAAAAATATTATAATAAAAAAGCCATATATTTACACAAGGGTAAAACTTACAAACAATGTCCAATTGTAATTGAAGACAAAGACGATTACAGTGGGCCGGACAAATCTAATCCAGACTCTGACTCTGAATCGGGCACTAGCCCATCAGATGAAAAGAGAGTATTTCCATTGAGAGAAGTCCCAAACCCAGCACATGCTAGAGATGCGGGACAACCGGCTACAGTAGTGGTGCCTAGGACATGGTCAGCTGTTGATTTTCAAGCCATTACCAAATCGCTTCCGCCTATTCGTAATAACACAGCGAAGTTTCAACGCGTATTGGCAGGACATATCTGTTTGCAAAATCATACAATAGAAGAGGTTAGAGCTGTCCTCCAATATGCTGCCCCAGCTGATCTCATGAAACGTATCTGGGATCATGCTAATGTTCCTACACCAATACCGAAGCACAATATGCAAGGGGAGAATGGATTTCAAGTGGTTAGACAATGTATAGTTGATTCTATCACTGTAATAGTACCACCTACCCCAAAATGGTCGAAAATTAAATCAATCATTCAGAAAGAGGATGAGCCTATAGACAAATACTTAAATCGACTCACTGAAGCCTTTGAGGCATATTCTGGGTACCCAGAGCCCACCGAAGGACCAGCACAAAGTGGACTGTCAGCTGCCTTTGTGCATGGGCTACGCCCTCAAGTGAGGGACAAGTTGAAAGAAGTATGTTTAAAATGGCCTAGCTTGGGCTTGCATGAGTTAGTCCAGTAGGTATAATACCTCTCCGACCATTTAGCTAAAGAACATAAGGATTTACAGGAGAAACTGGTAAAAGCACAAATCCAAATGTGTAATGTTTTTGGTCAACGGAGTAGAGGACGAGGGTGAGGAAGAGGGAGGGCTGGATGCCAAGGACCAGGAAATCAGAATAGACAAAACTGGCAGGGAACACAGTCAGCTCCACCCCAAAATTCTAGTAATCAGACAGAACGTTTCAACTGTGGCCAACCAGGCCATTGGAAAAATGAGTGTCCATATTGAGCAGAGCAACCTGCACCATACACTGATACGTCACAACAGTGGAATTCTAGTTGGACACCGTCCAATCGACAGCAACCACAATGAAGGTTCCCTGAACAGAAACAACAGCAATTGTGTCCTTTTATTCTTGTGGATCAGGATGGACTACATGTCATGTTACTGGTTAAAAATAAACCCTATCCATTTTTAATTGATATCGGAGCAACTAAATCCATGTTAGCTGGCAAAGCAGCCATGGATGTTCTTCTCTCTGACAAAATAACTAGAGGGGTGGGTGTCTCTGGTATACCTATTGAATACTCCAAAACTATTCCAGTCCCAGTCACCTTGGGACCTCTGCAGGATAACCATGCATTCCTAGTAGGACCTTCAACACCTTTAAATCTATTAGGAAGAGATTTGCTTTGCAAAATGGGGGCTACCATTTTTTGCACAGCGGATGGAGTTTATCTCCAAGTACCTTCAGATCAACAAGATAGTACCCTGGCAGCTTTGGATGACTCTGTCATCTTACAGACTATGTGTATTCAGCCAATTTCTAGCAGAGACGAGTATTTACATTCCCTACCCTCTCACCTTTGGACTACTCATGACAATGATGTCGGATTTTTGACCTCAGCTATTCCTGTAAAAATAACCCTAAAACCAGGAGCAAAGTTACCGTGAGTGCCACAGTACTCTTTGATGACTGAGGCTATATCTGGTATTGCCCCTGTTATTTCTGCATTGGAACGACAAGGGATAATAATACCTACCACAAGTCCATGTAACACCCCAATATTACCGGTGAAGAAACCCGGCAAACAAGCTTACAGATTTGTGCAAGATTTGCGGGAAGTTAACAAAGCTGTTTTGCCTGTCTTTCCGATTGTACCAAACCCAGCTACTATTTTAAGCTGTATCCCACCTACTGTAAAATGTTTCACAGTAATAGATATTTCATCAGCTTTTTTCTCTATTCCAGTGCATCCCGACAGTCAGTATTTATTTGCATTTACCTACAAGGGTCACCAGTATACCCGTACTCGATTGCCCCAGCGATATGTAGAATCCCCAACCTTATTTTGTAGAGAGATGCATAGATAGTTACAGGATCTACAACTACCATCACGTTCAGTTCTAGTCCAATATGTAGACGACATTCTTATAGCTTCGCCAGACAGTAACTCATGTATGGAAGATTCCCTTCTAGTGCTAAACTTTTTAGCTACGCATGAATTTAAAGTAAATAAATCAAAATTACAATTTTGTCAGCAAATGGTACAATATCTGGGACATATTATTACAATGGGTTCTCGTCAAATACTCCCAAATCGTATAAATTCTATTCAAGAGGCCCCATGCCCTATAACTCAGAGACAGCTTCGAGGATTCCTTGGCCTAGCAGGATACTGCAGACAGTGGGTACCTAATTTTTCAGAAATTTCGGCCCCCCTGTTACAACTTTTAAAAAAGGATATCACGGAACCTTTACCCTGGACATCACAACACGATGAAGCTTTTCAGGCAATCAAGACAGCCTTAGTAAATCCTCCTGCCTTAGGATTGCCAGATTATTCAAAACCATTTGTTTTCTTTTGCTGTGAGCGAAACAAAACTGCCTTGGGTCTCTTAGCCCAGCAACACACTGGTGGCTACCGGCCTATTGCTTACTATAGCACTCAACTAGATCCAGTTGCCTCTGGTTACCCAGTTTGCTTATGGGCCACAGCAGCTGCTGCTGTTTTGGTTGACATGGCAGCTCCACTAACCCTGGGTTGGGAGGGTGGCTTAATTGCTAAGGTGCTTGCCATACAAACACAAGATGCAGGATTTGAGTCTCACAAGGGATAATTGGCTAGGCTTAAAATAGCTCATAAGGGCAGTTAGCTTAGTACTAAAACTATGAACCTATGAACTATGAACATGATATAATACTAGCAGTCCCACATGCAGTTCAAGCGTTACTTTTGAAAACAAAAACACAGTATCTCTCGAATGCACACCTTACTAAATATGAATTGAGTTTAATAAATAATCCTGTCCTGCAATTCATACACTACCCACCACTGAACCCTACCTCTTTAATACCAACATCGGATGAGGGCGAACCACATGATTGTCTGCTTGTAGTTAACTCTGCTCTTTCTCCTAGGTTACACTTGTATGACACTCCTTTGCAAAATCCTGATTTGGTTCTCTTTGTTGATGGATCCTGCTTACGAACAACGTCCAGAGAATTCCAAGCAGCTTGGTCAGTCTGTACTCAGATTGAAGTTTTAAGATTAGCACGATTACCTCCAGGCACTTCCGCACAGGCTGTGGAACTAGTGGCATTATCGAATGCATGCAAAATAGCTAAGGACAAGTCCATTACTATATATACTGACTCCCATGGTGTTGTTCATGATTTTGGTATACTATGGAAAGAACGAAGGTTTTTAACTTCTTCCGGGTCACCCATTAAAAAACATTTTTATATTAATAACCTGTTACAAGACTTATTGTTACCATCTGAAATTGCTGTTGTTAAATGCGCAGCCCATCAATCTAATGACTCTTTTGAAACTAAGGGCAATAATTTTGCTGACTGGGCTGCAAAACAGGCTGCTCTTTCACAAACTGTTCAGGGACATTTTTTGCAGCCTCTGCAACCAATAGCTACTTTTGATACTACAGTGTTGAAAGCTTTACAGGATGAAACTCCAGAATCAGAAAGAAAATCATGGCTGGCTCAAGGTTGTTTTAAATGTTCTGATCTCATTTGGCAACATCCAGACGGCAGACTGGTCTGCCCAATGTCTATGTTAAATTCTCTAATAAAAGCATATCATTTGCCAGCTCATGTTGGGGTACAAGCACTAATAAAACAAATCCAAAAGGACTGGTTTGCCCCAGGACTTTCTGCTTCTGTACAACATTTTTGAGCATGTGCTCCACTTGTTTACAGTATAACATTTCAAAAGGCACTATGGCTCCCACACAACCACTGCCAAAACCATTGGGACCATTTTGCGCTTTGCAATGGGATTTTATTGAACTTCCACCTTGTGCTCATTTCAAATATGTTTTAACTGTTGTTGATGTATTTTCTGGGTGGTTAGAAGCCTACCCATGCACTAAGAATGATGCTATTTCAGTTGCTAAGAAACTTTGTTATGAAGTGATACCTCGTTTTGGTGTTCCCTGTCACATATATTCGGACCGTGGAACGCATTTTACTGCTCAGTTAATTGATTCACTGTGTAAAATGCTAGGCATCACTTTAAAATTTCATTGTCCATATAGACCACAGGCATCAGGTATTATTGACCGCATGAATCAAACACTAAAAACAAGATTGGCTAAAATTACTACTCAAATGGGCCTCACTTGGGTACAGGCCCTACCTCTAGCCCTACTCTCTATGACAGCTCAAGTACATCCTACTAAAGGTCTTTCTCCTCATGAAATCCTCATGGGATGCCCTATGCGTATGCCCATGAGTCCACCACCACCCTTTTCTGAGTATGATGCATTTGATCATAATATTCTCCTGTATTGCACTTCTCTTGTTTCATTTTTACAGTTTCATCATCGCCAGGTAGCAGCAGCTCAACAAACTCCTGACCCTTTCCTGTCCTCGGCACTACAACCAGGAGACTGGGTATACATCAAGTCATTCTCTCGAAAAACAGCTCTTCAATCACATTGGAAAGGGCCCTTCCTGGTTCTACTGACCACTTCATCAGCGGTTCGACTACAAGGCTCACCCACCTGGATTCACATATCACATGTCAAGAAGGTAATCCCGTCTGAAGATCAGCAGCCTCTACCTTTTGTTAGTCCAGATTCTCCGCCTATTGCTACTCGTACTCAAAGCCATACTGTACCACTACCTGACAATGCCTGAAGTTTATCCATTTGCACAAATTCACCAAGTGCAACCACCATTTCCACAAAAGTACTGCACAACTATTTTGGTGGTTATTCTTGTTGTTTTGATATTTTTACTGTGGCAATTTTTATTTCCTGCTTCAACTATGCCTCATGCCAAACGAGCTGCATGACATCCACCTTTCAATACCTATCAAGCCATTAAATACGCATATGCATCATCCCTCAACGTCTCAGACTGTTGTGTTTGCACTGCTATTCCTACTGTTCATGGGGGATTGATGCTAAACATATATTCCTTTAGGGGTTAATGAAACCTGGACGAATCTGATCTACGATGCATCAAATGTTATTTCAAAGGACAAGATAGCATTGCAGTTGTCCCTCCGTCAAAATGGAACAGTGTGTTTTCAAAAACTTGGTAAAACCAGAGGCGGGTGGAGCCATTGTAACAAAACAGTGGTATATAACTGCACTGCAGACAATTCAGGTTGTGCAACAGACTTTTCACCTGTAAAAAGACTTGTTAAGGACTTTATAGTTAACTTTTCCCAGAAAATAGAAACTGTTTATTCGAAAATATTCCAAGGACTGCAGGACGCCGGGGATCATTTCAAACCTATCAACATCACCATTAAAGTAGAAAATTGTTATTTTGTGTGCAGAAGAAAAGCATATAAATGGCTACCAGGAGACTGGTCTGGTAGCTGCTTCCTGGGCTACCTGGTTCCAGCTATTCGACATGTATCTGCATTAACTAAAGGGAAAATTCAAAATGTTCGAGAGGTTAAGTAGCCTGCCAATCCTGTAGGTCGAGTTGATGCTTCATGGATCTATCACCATGACTTAGCTCATGCTAGTACCAAAGGACTGTCCCATATGGACTTGGGTGATGACATCATATCATGGGCTGGTATATTTCCGTCATACGGAGCAGTGAAATCAATTTGGGAACTGAGAAAGCTATCTAAATTGCTTGAAATACTAAGCAATGCTACATTTTCTGCCTTAGAACTAGTGACTGATGAATTGACTGCTATGAGGGCTGTAGTACTCCAAAATCATATGGCCCTTGATTTCACCCTCCCAGCAAAAGGAGGAACTTGCACTTTAATCCAGGAGGAGTGCTGTATGTTTATTCCTGATAATCAGCACGAAATTGAAAGTCATCTTGAACTGATACAAAGAATTTCCGAACTCTCAAAGGCCAAGGAGGCCGATGGTTCAACATGGGCATGGTTAACCAACCTGTTCTCAGGCTGGGGAGGAGGACTGTTAAAGTTGATTTTATTAATTGCAGTATTAGCAATTGTTGCTTTTATTGTCCTATTTCTAATCAAAGCATTGATTTCAAAATTAATGTCTTCAAAAACTGTGAAGAAAGTGCCTAAGTTTTATATGCCTGCAACTATGAATATAGATGATAAAATGGCAATGTTTTCCAATAATGAAAAGACCAGTAGCATGGTTATGCTAGAATTGGGACAAATGTATGATAGGTTAAGTGATGATGCTTACACAGCATCAAATGGGGGATTGTAGAATATGAACAGCCACATCATGTGTTTGAGGGAATTGAGTATGTGACAGTTTGTATGTATTAAAATGTACTGTGAACTTTGAATGAACTCTAAGCAACAAGAAAATGCTGAAAAACAAAAGTCTGCCTGAAAGCAGGAAATGTGCCTTTTATGGAAATGCATCCAATTTTCTTTTTTTGCCCAGAGATATGATGATGTGAATTGTCTTATGATTACGAGTAAACCTTTGATTGGTTAATTGCCCTGTATAATGACCTAATTGGTTCATTTTTATATTTTTGTACTGTCAGCAATATCACCAGTATATAAGCTTGTTTATTCCTTTGTTCTGGGAGTCTCACTGGTACTTTCCATGAAGCTCCCGCATGTGTGTACTGTAGATAATAAAAACCCCTGAAAGAGAGAAAGAACTGTATTTGTCTTCATTTTTAAAGTATTCTGAAACGTAACGTGTTATGTCATGACAGTCATCTGGAAGGCATATGCTGGCAACCCTTGCTTCGAGCACAACCTCCATATGTGTATGTTACTTATGCAGCTGTGAGTGTCTGTAATATCACTGGAAAATCATTGTGGGCTGCAGTCTGCTATTACTGGGCCACATTTGAATTACACACTTCAAAATCCACTGTGAATGCATACTAATGCATGACCTGACATTCTATGCACTTTATAGTGTTGTAATAGGACTAGTTAAAATGTGGCCCTAAATGTAGGCCTTTGATTTCCATTATTTAGAAGCAGAGATTCCATATGTACTGCTTTGGGTGGATAAATAGGAGATGTGACAGTCATACACATCAGTATTTATAATGAAGATGTACACATACAGTACATGTAATTTAAATGCTAGCCACAGCTCTTTTTGAACCCAGGACCATGTGGACCAAAATTTAATGTTTCAAAGTATTTAACAAATTGAGCAACAGAACCACCATTAGAGCAGGTGTATTTTTACATGTTGTAGATAGAATTGCACACTTACCTGCTGTTACATACCTCATTTACATCTGTTGTTATGTGTGTGGCTTTACAGTGATGCATTTGTCTACCAGAGTCCAGGTTAAACTCCTAATTTTCCATTAACCTTTTAACAGGTGTATTTTTGCATGTTGTAGATAGAATTGCACACTTACCCACTGTTACATACCTCATTTACAACTGATATTATGTGTGTGACTTTACAGCAATGTATTTCTCTACCAGAGTCCCAGTTAAACTATTAATTTTCCATTAACCTTTTAACAGGTGTATTTTTACATGTTGTAGATAGAATTGCACATTTACCCGCTGTCACATACCTCATTTACAACTGTTATTATGTGTGTGACTTTACAGTGATGCATTTCTCTACCAGAGTCCCAGTTAAACTTTTTTCCATTAATCTTTTAACAAATCTTCATGATACTGTGCAATGTGCAGCATTGCATAAACATGCTTAATGGCAAGAAAATTACAATTATTATGTTTTGGTTAAAATACCTCTGCTAATTAACTGACTAAGTGGCTTGGCAGGTTGATGTACTACTCTTCAAGTTACATGGTCCTGGGTTTGAAATTGGGTGCAGGTATACTCTTTGAGCATGATTATTATGCTTTCAAATACACATGATGATACAGCGCCATTTAGCATAACTTAGCAATGCTATGCCTAGTGTAGCATTGTACAATACTTCTTCAAAGAAAAGAAAAATGGGGAGATAGGACAGTGGTGAAATGGGGTGCGAGCAGGTGGGAAACATAGTGAAAGGCAGGTAGGTATGTGCAGAAAAGGTGTAGGAAAGAGCCATAGCTAACCATTTCTTTAACAGCAACAATTGTGCACTTTAAATGTTTTTAGCTGAATTTGGTCAGTCACATCCAGAGAGAGGGGTGACGACAACATAAGTGCATTATCAAGTCAATTGGTCTAAATTAAGTGTGTCCAGTGGACATGTGTGGGAAATGGAGAGCTACGTATGGGACAATATATATATATATATATATATATATATATATATATATATATATATATATATATATATATATATATATATATATGTGTGTGTGTGTGTGTGTGTATATATATATATATATATATATATATATATATATATATATATATATATATATATATAGATATATAGATATATATTTATATATATAATTTGGGGGACAGGCACCCACCCTTTTTTTTAAAGGAAAGAGTGGAATGTTTCATAGGTTCATAGGTACATACTAGGCTATTGGCCCTAGGGCCTATACAAGACTAGCCAAAAAGGTACCCTGGCTTTCGCCACCCAAGAAAATTATTTGTCTGTGCCCCTGTCAAGCAGAACCACAGAAGTGATCCCCAGGGTGAATTTCCTATTACCTATCCAATCATCAAGATTTTTCTTGAAGAGTGCTAATGAGGAGCTCTGTTTGACTATGGAAGTCTCTGGGACAGGAATCTATCCCTCCAGCATGTTCTGTTTATTGTGGTGACAAGGTTTAGGTCCCTAGAGCATGTAGCTCAGAGGAACTGGGTTTTCTTTAAGTGGAGCATGTCCAGCAGCTCTAGGGTTGACATAGCTTTGTATGTCAGGCACAGATCGCCTCTGAGTAGGTGATATGCGACGGAGTAAAGCTGGAGTTTTTTGAGTCAGTCTGCGTAGGGCATCTGTTTGAGGCCAGTAACCTCTTTGTGAGGTATTTCTATTGCCTTTCCAGTTATTGCAGATATCTTTTGAGGTACATACCAAAAGAGGCATTGTACTCTATAATGGGTCTAATGAGTGATGAGTAGAGGGGAACAATCTCCTCTTTTTTTCTAAATTAGAAACCTTTTGTGATGAGGTGTGCCACGTAGAAGTATTTCCTGACCACTGTGGCTTTGTGATTATCAAAGGAGAAACTACTGTCCACCTGTGTCCCAAGGTCTCTTATCACACTTTTGGTGTTAAGTAGACTACTGCCTATGTGGTAGTTCATGGGTACAGAGTTTTTACCAAAGGGTATGACAATGCACTTTTTGGCATTGAGCTTGAGACCACGGCTTTGACACCAGGCATCTGTCTCAGTTAGGCCCTTTTGTAGGATGTCCACATCGTTAGGAGTTTCAATTATGTGGGGGGAAGGTATGTTGGGAAGGTGAAGAAGTTTTTGAAGACAGACAAGACAGCAGACAGGGTTGGTGTGGGACACAAGAGGGGGGTGAACACCTTGGTTGGGGAGGGTGTTGTGGAATACCAGTCTCATGGACGTCAGACATAGTAGCAGTGTGACTGAAGTCTCCACCCATGGAACTGTCAGTACTGGACCTTCACTGCTCATGTGGAAGTAGTAGTTGATGCCAGCACATGGGGAGTGACTGCCCCACCAGGATGGACAGCATGTTCCCCGTCCAGATTAGGCGTGCATCAACAGTTTGGTGCACAAGCCTATGCATCATGCCTGGTAGTTGGTCTTGGGTGACAAACTCAACCCCTCCACCTCCACTCCCAGAGGGGAGCACACCCCCAGCCTGTGGGGGTGGAACTACCTGATAGAGCAGGTAGTGCAGGGGCAGTAGAGGGGGCGTCACCAGCTGCTGCCCAGACATGCTGGTTCCCGATGCCTCTCCCAGGGGACCCAAGGAAGGTGGATCACAGGGAAATGGCCTATCTTGTCACATTGTGTTAAATGAAATATAAACATAAAGGAAAAATAAAAATAATCTAGACAAATGTAATTTATAACATAGGAGAGAGCAATAATGAGTAATGCAAAGAAAGTGAGAATAATATAATGACAAACACAACAATAAATATTTGTAAATGAAAGTTTTTTTAACAGCAAAGCAATATTAAATTATAAATAAGGCCAAAATAAGAGGTAATAAAAAATACTATGATAATATCAAATGATAATAATAAATAATTTGATTAAATAAATAAAAGAAGAAAAGGGGTGGGGTCAGAGGAAAAAAAGAAGAACATTAGTAACTTTGCAGATAATATAAGTAAACAGACTATAATATAACTACATACTTCTAGATATGTAAGATTTCACTTGTGAGACCACTGTCTGCTTATATTGTATATATGATGTTGCACGTACATACCTCTCAACATCTTTGCATGAGACACTATGGGTTAAACCATACATAATGGTGGTACAAAGTCACAACTACAGGGAGCGTTCTTACATGGTGTGCTCATACAATAGTAACAAGGTGTTCTGATAACAGATTTGCCATTAAATTGCATTTGGAGTTATGTCATATATCTGCAAATCAAAAGACCTGACACGTGGGGCAATATTCAGTACATTCTACCAAAATCATGGCAATTGAGAGGTATGTTCATGTATTTGTCAGTTGGCGGGTGTCAGATTAGAACCCACAAGCAGTGATTAAAGGAATACTGAACATTTTATTTGAAAAAATAAATTATCAGAGCACCATCTCCTTTTACACTTTTATTGCTTAATGTTGTTTGGAATCTTGCATTTACACACATGGGCAGCTGCGTAGGAGTTCTGTGAACTTACATGTTTACCATATTCATTTATTGACTGCAGTCTATAGCATATATCAGAGAAAATGAGCAGAACACAACATTTGACTCTTAGTCTGGGTATTGCATACCATTTATTTCTGACATAATAAAACAGTATTGCCCACTGCACATTTGATAGTTGGCTGGTGTCAGATAGAACCCACATGTAGAGACTACAGGAATACTGAACATTTTATCTGATAAAATAAATTATTAGAGCAACATCTCCTTTTACACTTTATTGATTAATGTTGCTTCAGACCTTTTGCATTTACACACATGCATAGTTGTGTAGGACTTCTGTTAACGTACACATTTACCCGATTCATTTATTGAGTGCAATCTACAGCATATTTCAGACAATGAGCAGACCTCAATTTTTTTTATTCTTTTAGCTGTTCCCATTAGGGGTCACCACAGCGGATCATCTGTTTCCATTTCTTCCTGTCCTCTGCATATTGCTCTGTCACACCAACCACCTGCATGTCCTCTCTCACCACATCTATAAACCTTATCTTAGGCCTTCCTCTTTTCCTCTTACATGGAATTCTTTTCACAATATACCCAGCATCCCTCCTCAGCACATGTCCAACCCAACACAAACTCGCCTCTCTGGCTTCGTCTCCAAACCGTGTGACCTGGGCTGACCCTAATCCTGTCTACCCTCATCACACCCAGTGCAAATCTTAACATCTTTAACTCTGCCACATCCAGCTCTGACTCCTGCCTTTTTGTCAATGCCACTGTCTCTAACCTATATAACATAGCTGGTCTCACTACCCTCTTGTAGACCTTTCCTTTCACTCTTACTGGTACTTGTCTATCACAAATTACTCCTGACACTCTTCTCCACCCACTCCACCCTACCTGTACTCTCTTCTTCACCTCTCTTTCACACTCGCCATTACTCTGAACTGTTGATCTCAAGTATTTAAACTCATCCACCTTTGCCAACTCTACTCCCTGCATCCTCACCATTCCTCTATCCACCCTCTCATTCACACACATATATTCTGTCTTAGTCCTGCTGACCTTCATTTCTCCCTTCTCTAGAGCATATCTCCACCTCTCCAGGGTCTCCTCAACCTGTTCCCTACTCTCACTACATATCATGTCATCTGCAAACATCATAGTCCACGGGTCTCCTGTCTGATCTCATCTGTCAACCTGTCCATCACCACTGCAAATAAGAAAGGGATCAGAGCTGATCCTTGATGTAATCCCACCTCCACCTTAAATGCATCTGTCACTCCCACTGCAGATCTCACCTCTGTCATGCTACCCTTGTATATATCCTGTACCACTCTTACATACTTCTCTGTCACTCCTGACTTCCTCATACAATACCACAACTCCTCTCTAGGCACCCTGTCATATGCTTTCTCTAAATCCACAAAGATGCAATGCAACTCCTTCTGACCTTCTTTGTACTTCTCCATCAACACTCTCAGAGCAAACATCTCATCTGTAGTGCTCTTTCCTGGCATGAAACCATACTGCTGATCACTAATCATCACCTCCCTTCTTAACCTAGTTTCCACTACTCTTTCCCATAATTTCATGGTGTGACTGATCAATTTTATCCCTTTGTAGTTATTACAGCTCTGCACATCACCCTTATTCTTAAAAATTGGTGCCAAAACACTTTTTCTCAACTCCTCAGGCATCATCTCACTTTCCAAGATTTCATTAAACAATCTGGTTAATAATTCCACTGCCATTTCTCCTAAACACCTCCAAACTTTCACAGGTATGTCATCTGGACCAACAACCTTTACATTCTCCATCCTCTTCATAGCTATCCTTACTTCCTCCTTGCTAATCCATTGCACTTCCTGATTCACTGTCCCCACATCATCCAACCTTCTCTCTCTCTCGTTATCTTCATTCATCAGCCCCTCAAAGTATAATTTCCATCTGCTCAACACACTCTCTTCACTTGTGAGTATGTTTCCCTCATTATCCTTTATCCCCTTTACCTGCTGCACATCTTTCCTATCTCGGTCCGTCTGTCTAGCCAATCGGTACAGGTTCTTTTCTCCCTCCTTAGTGTCTAACCTTTCATACAACTCTTCATATGCCTTATTCTTGGCCTTTGCCACCTCTCTCTTTGCCATGCACCTCATCTCCTTATACTCCTGTCTACTTTCTTCATCTCTCTGACAATCCTACTTCTTTTTCGCCAACCTCTTTCTCTGTATACTCTCCTGTACTTCCTCATTCCACCACCAGGTCTCCTTGTCCTCCTTCCTCTGTCCAGATGTCACACCAAGCACCTTTCTAGCAGTCTCTCTTACTAGCTCTGCTGTAGTTACCCAGCTATTTGGTAACTCTTCACTGCCGCCAAGTGCCTGTCTTAACTCTTCACTGAACTCCACATCACAATCACCCTTTTTCAATTTCCACCATTTTATCCTTGGTGCTGCCCTCACACTCTTCCCCCTCTTTTTGATCACCAATGTCATTCTACAGACCACCATTCTATGCTACCTAACTACACTTTCCCCGTCACCACTTTACAGTCTCCAATCTCCTTCAAACTGGCCCTCTTCCATAGGATATAATCCACCTGTGTGCATCTCCCTCCACTCTTGTATGTCACTCTATGCTCCTCCCTCTTGTTAAAATACGTATTCATTACAGCCATGTCCATCCTTTTTGCAAAATCCACTATCATCTGACCTTCTGCATTCCTTTCCTTCATACCATACCTACCCATCACTTCCTCATCCCCTACGTTCCCTTTACCAACATGCCCATTGAAATCTGCTCCAATCACCACTTTCTCACCTTTGGGTACAGTCATCACCACTTCATCCAACTCTCTCCAAAATTTTTCTTTCTCATCCATCGCACACCCAACTTATGGAGCATATGCACTAACAACATTCATCATTACACCATCAATTTCCAGCTTCATAAACATCACTCTATCTGACACTCTTTTCACCTCCAAAACACTCTTGGCATACTGTTCCTTCAGGATAACCCCTACCTCATTTCTATTCCCATCCACACCTTGATCGAACAATTTGAACCCACCTCCGATACACCTCACCTTACTTCCCTTCAACCTGGTCTCTTGCACACACAATATATCAACCTTCCTTCTGTCCATCATATCAGCTAGCTCTCTCCCTATAGCAGTCTTACTGCCAACATTCAAAATTCCTACCCTCACTACCGCACTCCTAACCTTTCTCCTCTCTTCCTGCATTTGTGCATGCCTTCCCCCTCTTCTTTTCCTTCTCCTCCTTCAGCTAACAGTAGCCCAATTTCCGCCAGCACCACAATATTGACTCTTAATCTGGGTATACCACAACATTAAGTAATGGTTGGAAGCTATGCTACAAAGTACTTCATGCTTACTTGCTTTAACTTGCTTTACCAGTTCAGATATTCACTGACACATTACTGAAAGAGTATGATGTTCAAGGTATTTCATACATGACTGTTAAGACTGCAATATATGTATTTATTTTATTTTACTAGTAAATTATGCATTAAGTTATTACTTTATTGATTTTCTTACATACCATGCGCTTGATTCATCCTCACCAAACTGCTTTCATGGAACTGGACATTGTGAGCCCTCTCTTCTGCAGCTGTGGTAAGAGATGGAAAAAATTATGCATACCAGTTTTGCACAGATTCAGCTTGTATATTTAAAAATTACTAAAAAACACTCTTAAATATCTGTGGGGTGTGCCCATCCCTTGTCTCTTGGATCCAGGTATCCAAGGCTCCCCTCTTCTTACAGTACAGGTCATCTTGTGGTAATGACACTGCTCACCAGCGTGGGGGATACCAGTAGCACTGGTTAGGTCCCTGGACAATCTAGCCCAGGCTCAAACTTACACTCTGAGCTCTGGAGTCACCCTGCAGCAGCCAGGGTCCATAGCATTCTACCAGTAGTCCAATGAAAACCCTGGACTCCTGGACACCCCACCTTTGTGCTCTAAAGTGCACACCTTCACCAACACCAGCAACCATACCCACAGCCAGGGTCAGGCTTTAAATAGGCTGCATTCCTGACCTTGTATGTCATACTATAACTTTCAAAAACATGACACTTCAATTATCATCACGCAAACTCACACAACCGTGTTTAAGTGAAGCTTAGCAATGCGCAGACATGCAACGATTTGAGCATATTTAAGTGATATTTAGCATTGCACACCTTTTCTAAATGTAACAATTATTTAATTTAAAGTCAACTGATGTTTCAGTCACCTGGCACAGTTTCACAGCAATATATATAAAATGTACTATGGCTCAGGACTTCAACCCAGGACCTGCTACACTGTAGGTCATGACTTAACCTATTTTACCACTGGGATAGTGAAGGGAACTTGTATATCTTCAGAAATACTGCAATGGTTCCTGTAAGCATAGCACAGCTTCATTGAGTGGATTTGTGAGGTTCTAGGCACTGCAGAACTACTACAACTGAATGCTTCTGGTTTCTATTTTTAGCTGTCTGGCAGTTGTCTCTTATAGTGGCACGTAAAGCTAAGCATTGCTATATAATGCTCCTCACCACACAAACAAGCACATTAAAAAATTTTAATTGAATGCATCTGGTTTCTATTTTTAGATGTCTGGTGGATGTCTCCTGTAATGGTGTGCAAACCTAAGCATGACTAAATAAAGCACCACACTGTGCAAACAAGCACATAAAAAGATAAAATTAAATGGATCTGGTTTCTGTTTTAGATATCTGGTGGATGTTTGTTGTAATGGTGCGCAAAGCTAAGCATAGCTTAATAACGTGCCACACTGTGCAAACAAGCACATAAAAAAGATAAAATTAAATGGATCTGGTTTCTGTTTTTAGATATCTGGTGGATGTCTGTTGTAATGATGCGCAAAGCTAAGCATAGCTTAATAACGTGCCACACTGTGCAAACAAGCACATAAACTTAAAATAAATAAATACAATTTAATGAAATAAAATGTCTTATAGACCTTTCAGTCAAGGTTAACAGGCTGAAACATATGTGGCTGTGCTGTCAGTCTTACACAAATTCAATATCCTTGTTGCTGTGACCTCCCTTAAGTGGAAATCATAATTAATATACATGGCGCACTGCTGAGGGAAAGCCATGGCCGTGTGCACAGATACATGCTGTGTAGGCTCTACACGGAGCCTACACAGACATTATTGAATCCTGGGGCTTGTCTTTTATGGTACTAGTGATGGTTTTTGGATCAGAATAATTTGTACCACTAGACAAGAGCTCATAGCTGCAATGGGTGTTATATCTAACTAGGTTTGTATAGTGAACATGGTCTTGTGATTGTATTTAGAAGAACTGCTCAGATTCATAGCTAGACTTGTTTTCTTTCTAATGGTATGATTGAGATTCTTGCTGACTGAGTGAATGAAGGAAGAGACGAAGGAGTTTTATAACATATATCAAACAATTGTCTCCTTTTGCTATGCAACTTGTTTATGTGATAATTCCACCATAAGGGTTTGCTTTGTTTTCCTGTAGGGACAGATGCCTCTGCATGGCTTGAGAAGAATTTGGAGACATATGTAACAAAAGTGGTAATGATGTCATCATGGGGTTTGAGTGACATGGACCTCTTCAGGTAACTAGGAAATGCTAATAGGTTGACCTACAAACAGTCCCTGATGTGTGTGTGTGTGTGTGTGTGTGTGTGTGTGTGTGTGTGTGTGTGTGTGTGTGTGTGTGTGTGTGTGTGTGTGTGTGTGTGTGTGTGTGTGTGTGTGTGTGTGTGTGTGTGTGTGATGGAGACCATGACTAATACATTTTAAAGCTATTTAGCCTATTAGCACTGTTCTCTGGTAGCCATCACTGGCTGGAATGGAGACAGCAGTATGTGGGAAGGCAAAATAAGATTAATTCTGACACTTGAAATAAAGTATTTCATATGACTCAAGACTGCAGCATAACTACAATGTGAAATAAGAAAAAAACTTTTTCAAAAATAAATTTAAGAATGAAAACACAAGTATTTTTGGAGGCAAGTTTGAAGAAATTTGAGCATTTAAACTGGATTTTTTTGGAGATGAAAACAATACAAGATCCTATTTACAAGAGATAACGCAAAATCAGAAGTGCAAGATGAAACATTTAAAGAATAAATGAAAAATTCCAGCTAACAGAGCATATTGAGAATCTATTTCTAATTCAGTTATACAAAATTTAGAAAACAGAGCAGAGCACTGAAAGTTGAACTTCTTGCATGCCTAAAATTGCAAGGGTAATACTCAAAATATATTGCTGAATATAAGTCTGCTGGTGGTTACAAGGGAAATTTGTCAAACTATCACTCATGGACATCTGCTGTGAACAAGTGAATTTAATTCATTGTTCATTTAAAAGAAAAATGAATCTAAAAAGATGTCTTTAATGTTGGGATAAAGCATCTGATGTCTGGGATGCAGGAGAAAGACCACACCCATATACATCTTAAGTATCCTGTTCAAAATCATTTACTAAAAGTTTGTTTATTGATGGTTGCAGTAAAGCAATGTCTTTTGGCTTTTCCCAGTTAGGGGTTGCCACAGTGGATCACCAGTCCACAGATTGATTGGCAGTGGAGTTTTTACAGTATCTAGTTGCCAGCCCGGTGCCCAACCTTCACAGAAGGCACATGTGCACACACACACACACACACACACACACACACACACACACACACACACACACACACACACACACACACACACACGCATGCACCTACCTGCATGTCTTTAAAACTCACTTGACTGGAAGAAGAACATGTAGACTTCACAGAGAAGGTACTCCAGCCAAAAATCAAACCAGCAAGCCTCTGGCTGCGAGGCAACAATGCTAACCACAGCACCACCACAACCTTTAATGACTGCAGTGCTGGTTATCAAAACCAAATTAACCTGTAAGTGCTTTAAGAAACGAAATGCATTGGAACATTTAATAAAAAGACTGAAGGATTCAATAAACATACAAAACACAAATAAGGTGGTTTTATATCTAGCTGAACCATCCCACACTTTGAATAATAAACTGTCACAACACCAAATTTCAGAGAAAATAGCAATATGATACCCAGAGATGTCTACTGGTAAACTACTTGCACTACTAACATGCAGCCTGTACTTTTCAGAAATTTGTTTATGTCATGTAAATGAAAGGATAAAGAATCATGAATATATTTTTTCTAGTTTGCCATTTTCTGCCCTCATACATTTTTACATATTTCAGAACTTTGTGCTCATAGGAGGCATAACTGCTCATACACAATGCATAACTTCCACAAATTCTAACTACTGCTGTATTTTGCTGGTCCTCATCAAACGTAGTCCCTCAGTTAGTGCAACTGGCCCAGGAAAAACAATTCATCCATTGCAGCTTTTCCTATTTTACTGTCTCACATGAGAATATATGATATAAGCTATGAAAAGCCAGAGTTAGTTAACATAAAACATCTGACTATTCAGCAGCATTAAGATTTAAGGAGGTGAATGCAATGGTTACTTGGAGATCAGGAAGAATTACTTTTAATCTATCAGTCTTTGTAGAAGGGATAGAAAAGACGAACATACTTGAAACACTGATCATAAAACAGCCTTATTATTAGCTCCAATGGCCATGATATCAAAACCTTGATTATGAGTCTGTTACCTATTTGTGCTGCTAAGCAGAAAGAGGGGCAATGAAGTGGCACAGATGGCTAATCTCTCTTCAGGGGAAAGGGTGCGGGGGCACATGCCTAGGGTGCACAGTCTCATAGTGGAACCTCTGATGGAAACTGGAAACCAAATGGGAGGACTTGATAAATGGGGGGCAGCCTTGAGGGGCTAAATCACTTGCAGAACTGCTGATATTTCCTCTCTGATGCCCATTAGATGAAACCTGCATATCATGTCGGTCAGCAGGTGTGGGTCTAAGGTTTAAGAAAAAAAAAGTAGATCCCCTGCTCAGGTGATAGCACTAGTCCCATCATGCTTGCCTCTTGCCTCTAGGGAAATTAATAGATACACACAGAGGAAAGAACAGGCTAAATCATCAGCAGGAGGGTGACAATGGAAAAGGGTAGAATGGAACAAATATATAAATAAATAAATGTAATGCTATCGTGATTGCCATATTTCAAATAAAAAAATAACTAAGCAAAAAATAATAATAAATATAATAACAGTAGACACATAAAACAAGAGATTAGAGTTTCTAGTTCTCAAATAGAAACATACAGTAGACACAAATAGGTATTAAAGCAAAGAAGAGTACTAAAAGAATGAAGCAACTTTCTGGATATTACAGTTGGGCACTAAACAGTAAGGATATTAAAAACTATATATTAGGCTTTGTATAATGTGGTTGCTATGCTCAGTGGGAAAAAAGAAAGAAGCTAATAGCTAAGTAAAATCTGCTGCTTATCCAACACAATGAAATGAAATGAGAAGACAATGTGTGCTAAGAGGCTGTTGTCAGCCATCACAATCTATGTTCCCACAGTGATGTGCAATGAGAAGGAAAATGAGAAAAGGAGAGATGCTTCCATTAGTAACAATACTTTACATAAGGATGGCTGAGAATATAACGCCATAGCCAATGCCTATCATTATTAATAATAATAATAGTAATGATTTTATATATATATATATATATATATATATATATATGTTCCCACAGTCATGTGCAATGAAAAGGAAAATGAGAAAAGAGCAGAGATGGTACCACCAGTAACAATACTTTACATAAGGATGGCTGAGAACATAATGCCATAGCCAATGCCTATCATTATTAATAATAATAATAGTAATGATTTTATATATATATATATATATATATATATATATATATATATATATATATATATATGTTCCCACAGTTATGTGCAATGAGAAGTAAAATGAGAAAAGATCAGAGATGGTGCACCAGTAACAATACTTTACATAAGGATGGCTGGGAACATAATGCCATAGCCAATGCCTATCATTATTAATAATAATAATAATAATAATAATAATAATCATAATAATAATAGTAATGATTTTATATATATATCTATCTATCTATGTTCCCACAGTTATGTGCAATGAGAAGTAAAATGAGAAAAGGAAAGATGGTACCACCAGTAACAATACTTTACATAAGGATGGCTGGGAACATAACGCCATAGCCAATGCTTATTATTATTATTAATAATAATGATAATAGTAATGATTTTATATATATATATATATATATATATATATATATATATATATATATATATATGTATATATCTCTATGTTCCCACAGTTATGTGCAAGAGAGATGGTGCCACCAGTAACAATACTTTACATAAGGATGGCTGAGATCATAACGCCATAGCCAATGCCTATCATTAATAATAATAATAATAATAATAGTAATGATTATTTATATATATATATATATATATATATATATATATATATATATATATATATATCTATGTTCCCACAGTTATGTGCAATGAAAAGGAAAATGAGAAAAGATCAGAGATGGTACCACCAGTAACAATACTTTACATAAGGATGGCTGGGAACATAACGCCATAGCCAATGCCTATCATTAATAATAATAATAATAATAATAATAATAATAATAATAATAATAATAGTAATGATTTTATATATATATATATATTATAGCTGATGACTCCTCTTCAGAGAGTACATCTGGAGAGTTTTCATCATTATCTTGCAATAATTCAACAAGCTGCAGCTGTCTTTCACAGTTCATCTTAATAACATGAGAACCAATTGTACTTTTCCAGGTTGGAAGTTAAACTGTAATACAATGGTCAGTGTTTTTCATTCAAAATGTAAATGACAACAGCTAATGTTCTTATGCTTTCTTTAATATCATCAAAGTCTACTGGTGACAAGTGTCAGATCAGAAATAATGATGGATAATGTGATTGAAAAACAGCGTGTTCTGAGCACTATGGTTGGTCTGAAGTATAACATTAATGCATTAGTGAAACAGAATAAGCATCAACGGGTCCCTTTATTATACATGCAGTTTCTTTAATCTGATATCAATGTAGTTGCTTTAGGGAATGAGATTTTTTTTACTTGAATACCATTTTTCATTTATTATTGTGTACCTGACATTTTCTTCTGAAACTGCTTTTTGTTTAGAATCTTCCCAGATTGCACCATTTCAGCTCCTTTTTGAGAAGATGCTATAATTCTATAGTACAAGTTTTCTAAGTGACTCAGAAATCTGTCTGCTGCTAGTAGATAGATTATTTAGAAATCGGTTTGTTGCTTGTACTAGCATGAAGTAATGTACATTGTAGTCGCTTTTTATTGCTTGAATACTCTGCCTGTATGGCTGTACAAACAAATATACATTTTGTAAGTTTGTAAATCTAATAAAACTAAAAAAGGAACCCCCAGATTCACGAATCCTCTGTGTAAGACTAATTAAGTCTTACTCAGAAACTGCAGTTGAACTGTATGACGTCAGCATGCCATGCATATTCATGAGGGCATGCTGACTCCACTCCAAGTCTAACATGGACCATGCGGGAAGGCAGGGGGCGTGTCTGACTGCCGAGCAGTCCTAAGGTCCACACCCCTGCAAGTATCTGAATTGTGAAATGTCAACACACATGAGTGAGTCCGCTCAAATGTCTACATACCCAACACTACACTCCCTCACATTGTAAACCCCCAGTAGAGTTATAAAATGTAAAACTTTTAATTTTTTTTTATAAATCCCGATATAGCTGCCCGTATTTGCGCGTGTTTGCGCGGGTGTGCCCATAGCTTAGCTGCAGTTAGCAATGTCGACATTGAAGAGCATAATAATAAATGTTTATGCAAATCAATCCCAATAGCGTAGTGGTAGAGTCTTCGCACAAAGAGGAGGCATTCACGGTCCGAGTCCCACCACTCACCTTTCTATTTTATGTTTTAAATTAGTATATGAAATAATTCTTGACATATATGAATAAAATTTTACTAAAAAGCATTGAAATGGCCTATGTATCAGTGAACAAAATGTATATATAGAAATGTAAGAAGGATCTTGACATATAAATGCCCGTAGCTAAGCAGCACTTTACCCAGCACAATATAGTTGCCCGTAGTTAAGCAGCGCTTTACCCAGCGCAATAAAGTTGCCCATAGCTAAGCAGCGCTTTACCCTGCCCAATAAGTTTACATGGATCTGCGCAGCATGCTAACCAGCACACTGTAGGGCAACGTGGAGCAATGTAGAGCAACATGGAGCAACATAGAGCAAAGTTGCCTAAACACAGCCATACCCCCTAGCCTGTCTGGACAGTAGTAAAATAAAAAGCAATGACAAGGTTTGAACCCGGGACACTGTGCACCATAATCAAAGTACTGAACTACTAAGCCATGACAGCTTAGGATAAACATTCGCTGTTAACATACATATACTTATAAATGGTAGATTAACCATTGCTAAGCAGGTCTGCAGTCAGCCAAGAATTTTCAAAAATGGCCAATCACAAAAAAGTGCGGGAAACGCGGCATATTTAAGCTCCATAGGTGGAAATACTCACCATAAGTGATTGTAGCTCCCATCTGCAGTTAGAATGGCTGGTGCTGGAGAGGGTAGTCGCTTTCGAGCACAACGCTGGGGCATCGAGGAGTCAAAATACATGGTTTGGCTCCTTGTCCACCGTCATGAGTCTAGACTCCTGCAGGGCCATTTCCAAGGAACAGAGTACAAAGCAGAGGCTTGGAACCAGTTAGCTCATGATCTCACCAGTGCCACAGGCATCCCTCAGACTGGTGAGCAGGTCTGTCACCACCATGCAGATCTGAAGAGACGGAAGCAGGACCTACTGAATCAATGGATACAGGAGGCCCGTCACATGCAAGATGCCCCACTACTGAGTAGGTAGCCATGGAATGCAGTATGTAAGACATGCTAATATAGTCTATATAATGGATAGGTATGTCTCAATATCCCTTCATTTACTTCACAACTGCAGGTGTCCATGCTGCAAATCAGCAAGTCTATGCAGATAGGCTGCTAAGGCTGCGCCACCAGGCAGGTTAGTAATTATTCTGCATGTATTGTTATATAAAATATGTGAGAGAGCCTGAAAAAAGTGTTGTATTTTAATACAGCCATAAAATTCCCTGAATAATTTCTCTGCATGTACTGTTATATAAAATAAGTCAGAGAGCCAGAAATAGAGTGTAGTAACCTATTAATAAAGGTAAAATAAGTCTGGAATACTATCTCTGCATGTACTGTCATATAAAATAAGTGAGCGAGCCTGAAAAAGAGTGTTGTAACCTATTAATAAATGTATAATATGTCTTGAATAAGTCTTTCGTATGCACTGTAATATCAAATAAAGAAGAGAGCCTGTAGAAAAGTGTGTAATGTAATTAATAAAGGTATAATATTTGGAGTGTGTCTGTGTCACTTACTTTGAAATGTTGTTGTACCCTTGCATTAAATAAATAGTACTGTTGTATTAAGTGCTGTCAACCCACAGTTGGGCAGTCCCATATAAAGTGGATAAAGGAAGTGCCAGTAGCTGTGAAGCATATATACAGTCCTCAACAGTCGGTAAATGTCTGGCATGCATAGGTTAATCTGGCACACGAGTAGCTTGCGAATGTGTTCCCCAGAAATGTGAGTGTACTACATGAAATGTAGGGTTCTGTAGAAATTTAACTGAAAATGTCACGTGAACACATCCAGATATGTAGATACATAAATATAAATAAAAAAATATAACTATGTAGCAGTAACATCTGCATCTTGGACAGTTTGTATGTGAGATATAGGTCAGGTATATAATGAACTAGCCAAACCCATTACACAACCTAATGCATGTTGCCTAGTGTAATAATACATGTAGGGGATATACACCTGCAGTCAATAGGAATGTAGTGTAGAGTAAAAGTACTTATAAGATGCTAATGGAGGTTTCTTTTTACACCCTACTCTATGTGCATAAACAGTGCAATTCCACACCTCAATGGGTATGTCTAGTCTTAAAACATTTGTTGGGACATATGTCCTATTGTTCTATAAATATCTGCATTTACTTTGATGCATGTGCCCTGTTCAAACACCACATTCCTGGTGGCCTGTTGCCACCAATCATCCCTGAATGCTGTTGTAATGTCCACTGTTGTTCAATATATGCATGTGTTATGCTTGCTGTTCAACTGTTGGAACCCTGGTGTGTTGGGTTAATGGGAATATTACTGCATGCTGTTACAACTAATTTGGAATGCTGTTGTCTATGTTGTAATTAAACACACCTAATCACAGAACATATGGGAAGGCCGGTCCCAGCAGACCCACCTGTCCCTCCTCAGCTGGTGATTGCACCTGGTACCAGCAGGTCCAGTGCCCAGCCCGGGCTACCCTCCTCCGTCGGTCCTGTGCCACCTTCGGGTGGAAGCACTGCAGGGGATGGGGCTCGCCCCCCCCTGCAAGCTTGGGCGGAGAAGGGCCACCAGTCACCCTCCGAAGGGTCCGGGTTGTGGTGCGTAGGGAGATCCAGCGTTTAGTCGCTGATCCCCTATGCCAGCTCAAGGCGAGAGTGGCGCAACTTACAGGTGAGCCTGCCCCTCCTACACAGCCCCCAGCATAGCCACTCTCGGGACTGTAAAGGTGCAGTGGTGACTGCCCATGGGTGGGGATCTCAGTCCCACTGTTACCATCTGTGGGCTCATGGGCTTGCGATTTCCAAACATCCGTCCCTGTCAATTGTGTTCACCCACCCCATGTGTCATACTCCCCCCCTGTATGCGTCTTGTTTGTCTTGTCTGCTTACCTCCCCAACCTACCTCCCGAAATATACCTACTTTCTCTACCTCACATTCCACTCTCACCTGAAAAAAAAAAAAAGGGCACTCTGTTCCCACAAAAAAAATACGCCCCATACATAGCTGCCCATTTCACACACATGTTTGCTGGACATGTAAACTGATAATTAGAACTGGCAGTACAACATACTTTGTTGTCCTCACCCCTCTCTCAGGTGTGGAAGGTTTCAAATTTCACTCCAAATTTGTAACATATGCACAGCTGTTGCTGGTAAAGAAATGGGCAGCTATGGACCTTCCCTACACCCAGGACACATCCCAAGCTGGTTTCCCCACTGTCTTTCCCTCTTTGTGCCCCCTTTTTCACCACTTTCCTATCTCCCCATTTTCTTTTCTTTCAAAGAAATTAGTGCGGGGGTTAGCAGGAGTAAGCACTTTTAAGCAGTAGATAGCGGGCTTGAGCGAGTGTGTGCATGTGTGCGCTAAGCTTAGCATCGCTTAGAGTTGTGCAAACTCACGCAAACCTGCTTACAACTGCTTAAAAGTGCATTAATCACTCTGTATGTCAGGGCCCTTGTTTTGCTCAGCAGCAAAATAAAACACCTCTGTCAGTCTCAAACCCCAGACCTTGGACACACTTGACTGCATGAAGTACCACTAAGCCACAGCAGATATACAATAACTTGGTGCTGAAATAAATATATCATGCAATACAATGAGTGAATGTAAAGGAAAAACAGGAAGGCCATAACACTAAGCTTGTTCTATGGATCTTTACCAGCAATTGTTGTGGAATTGCATTACATGACTGTGATAAGAGAAGCAGCCATTCTAGCAGCAAATAATGTTATAGAGGCACTTTACAACCCCCACACAGTATCGTAGCAGGACAAACACTGGCATATCTGATTAGGGCAGAGGCCATACTTCCTAACTGTGACTACTTTTTAGGGATGTCCCTGATTGTGAAACATATTTTAGCTGTGTCCCTCTGAATCCCTCTGAAAAGTACTGACGTTAGTCAGAGAGGTGGTGTATTACACAATGAATAATCACAATAATAACAGTAGACACTGCTTGTACTTCATAAAAGGAGTACTAATCCATATGCACTGCTTCACTCAATTCTACACTTACTGTCTCTATTATTTGGAAGGTGTACCTCACTTTTAACTACCTATCCCTGACTCCAAGCAAATATGTATTTGAGTGTTTCATAGGCCTGGCAGAGGCACAAACACACAGGCATATCAGCTTATCTGCTGTTACGCACTCTGCAAATAGTTTTGTGAGGACTTCCACAAGCATACCCTTATATAGGAGTACAACACAGAAATACCAAAGGATGTAGCCATGTACTGGTAGCAACTGACTGTAACAATGCCATTGTACCAGTGCTGAAAACACCTGCATGTTGCAGAGACAAAGAATAACAGGCTAACATCTGGCTACCATATGGATAGGTTCACAGTTGGAAACTATGCAGACAGACCACCTGCCTTGATAAACTAACAGGTACACACCAATCTTTTAAGTCTAGTAAGATAACACTCACACAATAAGAAGTAATGCTGTCTGTATGTCTGCACACCCCCCACAAATTTTAAATATACATGTGTGTTTAGGGTCAACCAAGGATGTAGGTAGGCATACTGAGTAGTGGAATTTTCCAGTTTACCTGAGAATCCTGTGCTAATGTCAACAATAAAAATACACAAGCCCTGCAGAAGTAAGTACATCAATATGCACAGTATAACAGTTCACAAACAGTTCATGTGTCAAAGGAATACTTCTCAATAACTACTTTTGTATGGCAGTTAATTACATAAGTAGAAAAGAAACTACATACTCACATACATCTTGTGTAAGCATTTGTAGGGGTAAGTTAAACTCTACACTGATAGCTCTGTACTGAAAGTGGCAACAGTCAGGTCTGAGTACAACATGTACATCGCTGTCTACACCTCTAGCTTCAGATATAAGAAGTATACCAACCTTCTGACATAAACAACAGTGTCCACAGCAAACAAGCATGGGCCCCACTCTGGAAATTTGAAAGGGCTACGCCTACACAACTTAGCAATTTATAGCACTGGGTTGCTATGACAGTGGGTACTGCAATTACCACACAGCAGGCTGTATGCATTTGCCAAATGCTGGGCACCAATTGGTATAGAGGTCATCACATGCACATGTGCAGATACCTATAAAAGCAGACTGTACTTGCTATCCCCACATGCAATCATTACATTGCACATGTTAAAGCATCACTGAACTTGGGGAGGAGTAAAAATAATTATTACTTAATAACACAAAAGTTTAATTAAGTAAAAAGACTTGAGTGAATTACCAACCAAATATATTAATTAAGTAAAAAAAAACTTAATTAATAACCAAAAGAAATTAAGTAAAATCAATCTTTACTTAAGTAACACCAAGAAAACAGATGGACTTGAAAGTGACAAACAGGTATGTAATAGATATGTGAT
Source organism: Protopterus annectens (assembly GCF_019279795.1). Lineage (NCBI taxonomy): Eukaryota > Metazoa > Chordata > Ceratodontiformes > Protopteridae > Protopterus > Protopterus annectens. The sequence continues at coordinate 191,207,075 of NC_056741.1, read as the reverse complement.
TACCGGCAAGTAGTAGATGTTTATGAAGAGTACAGTAAATACTTTGAAACATGCATATGTGGCAGCAGTAGGTATGTATGCACTGATGCCATGCATGCCTACTGCCATGGACAAATTAGTGTGTAGCTGTGTGCAGTGTGACATAACTGTGACATATGTAGCTCAGCATTTAATGTCAAACATCCGATCATGTCATCTATGTTCTGTACAGTACTGTGTATAATGGCTGTCTGGGGGGAGTAGTGCAAACAGCTATATAAACCTGGATGTGACAGAGCAACACATGCATGATAGTCATATAATGTGTAGCTTAGCATTGGCAACTGTTGTACCAAGCTAGTATAGTAATGTAGCATTAGCAGCTATAAATACCCCCTGTAATATTACTGTTATGCACACATGTGACAACTGTTCATGTTGTAGCAAGGCACAACAGGTCATCCGTGAGGTCTACGGATGTACAATAGTGTGTACCTTGTGTGTGTATGGCACACACATATGTAGAGATATTTATATGTCAGATATATTAGCATCTTAACATGTGCATAGAGCAAGGTACACACTGCAACTTTTTGTGAACGGTGGACATATATATGTTGGTGAAGGTTATTATGTGCACAATTTCATGTAGGTTGTAGTGTGTGGCAAACAAGACAGCATACAGTGCTGGTATATGACATGTGGTGTTTAAATGCTGTGGGTATGATTTGCTAAGTTTATAGTCTTCCAGACAGGGAGTCCTGCTAAAGATACATGGCCTGAGAATACCCTCAATGCATTCTGCACAAGACTGTGCAAAATTATTACATAACTGTATCTCTCTCAACCCTTGCATAATTGATATTCCCACCATGAAAGGTGGACTGTATATGTGCCTACATGTAAATCTATATGTACACCAATGGATGTTTATATGTACGCTCAAGCTCAATGTTGAAAATGTATTGCCATCCCTTTTGTTAAAAACCCTGTACCCATGAACTACCACATAGGTGGTCGTCTACTCAACACCAAAAGTGTGATAAGAGCACCCGGGACACAGGTGGACAGTAGTGTCCTTTTTGATAATCACAGTGCCACACTAGTCATGTAAACTGTGTACAGTCCACATGTCATCACAAAAGGTGTGTCATCCATGGAATAAGAGGTCAGTGTTCCACTCTACTCATCAGTCATAAAACTCATCATAGAGTACAGTGGCCCTTTTGGTATGTACCTCAGAAGACATCTACAGCAACTGTAGACGCCAGGCACAAACACCACAAACAGTATTACCAGACTGAAACAGATGTCCTATGCAGACTGTCTTCCAAAACCACAGCTACATTGTGTTGTGTCACATACCGCCTACCCAGAGCCAACCTCTGCCTAACATATGAAGCTATGCCAAAACCACAGGTGTTGGACATGCTCCATGTAAACAGATCAAACTCCCTACAAGCTACACACTGTACTGATCTAAACCTTGTAACGTCAAAAGGCAGAACATGCTGGAGTGGTACATTCTCATCTCAGACACATACCATACTCTGGCACTAACTACCTATCAATAGCAAAGAAAGGTCCTCATTAGCAGTCATCATGAATAATCATGATGAATGGATGTGAGATAGGAAATACAACCCGAGAATCACTTCTGTGGCTCTGCATGACAGGGGCACATGAATTTAAATTACATCGGTGTTGAAGGGCAGGGTACCGTATGGCTAGGCTTCTATAGGCCCTACGCCTAATAGCCTATGAGCTACCTAGGACCCGATACACACATGCATGTACATGTTGCATTAATTGCTTTGTGAGGTTGACTGAGTGTGATGGTGAATGTGTAGGTGACTGTGTCAACGTTGTGTATATGTGTGATAGCCTAGTGGGAAACTGTTTATATCATGGTATGTAGTGTTCTAGCTCTGATCCCCGCAAAAGATATGTATGCTATTGCTAGGCAGGAATTATTGATTGTTAACAATAGTGAATACAAATCCCATATGAACTGCAGTACTACCTGAAGCTGTAGGCCTAAACAGTACAGTATGGTGTATATCCACATTGCTTGGAAACACTGTTTTGTTTGTTACCTGCAGTTCTCACATATTACATACCTCAGGCATAAGGTTTTGTAAGTGCTGACACACAGTATTGTATGGTACACAAGTAAAGCTCATCTGGGTTGCCATACCTTTGTGTATTGTAGGTATGTCTGATGTGTGTGTGGGTATGCCTGTAACATGGCCTTGGTGGTATGTGTGTCACAGGATATAAGTGCATATCTAGAAACATGTATAGTGTAGTACAGCAGTATGCCACCTATATTGATGAATGTGCACAAATGTTACTTAGGGGTTTGCTATCAACAAGTAGTATGATGTACTGGTAGTACTTTAGCTGTACTTTACAATCATTTCAATGGATGACATATTTCTGTATGCATTAGCTTCATATATACCTCCTGTGGCTAGGTGGTGCATTGTGTCACATACAGTGTGCCATGTGCTGTTGTATAGTCTTGCATACTGGTTTCACTTTGTTGCTGTGCAGAACATGGTTTAATATATAGAACGTGCCAGGCACTGTCAGGCAGTTGTGGGCTGAGCACTGATGTGTGATATTAAAAGTGTGTATCTACTGACAGCCAATAGGTTGCTATATATGGTATTTCATTGATATCTGTACTTTAGAATGTTAAGTGTGCCACATGACTTGTTCACAATAATTGTTTTATTGTCTTCCAGGGACATGTCTCATCATCGCAACCCTGTGTATTCCCCTGAAGAGGAAGAAATAATTATATCCACCCTATTACAACATCATGCCCTGCTGTTCTCCAGAACCAGCCAGGACCAGCATGAGCGCACTGCACTGTGGCAAGATGTTGTCCATTGGGTTATTGATGTAGGCATGCATAACTGGACTTATGAGCAGGTACGCCATCACTGCAGTGATTTAATCAGACATGTCCGGCAGCATGCCTCTGATGTCTGTAGACAACAACTTGCCACAGGTGGTGGTGCAGCATCACATCCACCCCTCACCAGAATGGAAGAGCTGCTCCTCAGCGTGGTGGCTCCTGGACAACCACTACAACAGACATGTGTCATCATGGAGGCCGGAGTCACCCAGCAAGTTGACTCGGAGCGTGCAGGTAACATGCCATATCTGTAGATTACTGTTAGAACATGCATATGTCAGATGTGCACTGTGTATTTGGAAGATGTGGAGCCTGGTGTTGTGCAATACTGATAATTTGGAACATTATCTGTATGTCTGTGATTGTCAACCGTTGTACTACTGTAAAATTGCAAACTCACAGCAGTAATGCCACAGTTGTTGACACTGACAAACTGTCTCATATCCTTGTAGGTCCCTCTGGTGTGACAGCAAGACAGCAGACCCATGCTGGTGAGTGTTCCACATTTAATATGGCAAATGACATGTGCATGTCATAGGTGAGTTGTAGGCCATATACACATGTAAAACACCTACACATAATGCATGCTCTGCATGTTTTCTGTGGGACTATGCGCATCCCAGTAACATGAGTAGCTGCCTCAAACACATGCTATACACAGAGCATCCCAAACAATTGTGGTACACTGTAGTGGACATTGTATTGGCAGAGTCAATTCACATGCACACAACATACACCACCTTGCCATACGCAGTACGTGTTAATATGATACACATGGCATATTTAGACACCTGCTGTAAGGTCAGACTCCAGTATCCCAAATGTCATCCACACAGCACACATACTATACCTGAGGGGTAGAGGCCTATCATGGTGCGGTGCAAAACTCTTCAACAAACAACACATTCATGTTAGGCAATGCTCCCTATTGAACACCTTACATATCCATGTAACAACTGCCTGTGAAATAGTTAATGTAGCCACAGTACTGCAGTTCAGGTACAGCAAGATAGTTGCCAGTGTGTCACACATTAGTGGCCTTGAGTGACCACATGATGCTGCCTGATGATGGCTCATGGTACTATGCTACATCCAGTTACAGTAACTACAGTACAACACATAGCATTCATTGCTATACACCTGACAGTTGTGTGCATCCAGCCATGGTATGTATACCTGTGAGTGATGGTGCACAGGACATTGAAAAGCATTTAATACTTGCACAGCAATGTTGTGTCCATGTACACATTGTGTTCCAGGGTGAGGCCAATCATTGAACAACACATATGCATCATACACATGTATACTGTTATTAACAAGGACTCTCTACACTCACACCTCATGCTGTTGAGCAATACACATCTTGCATGCTGACATGTGTGATAGGACTCTTTGGCTTGTGATACTGTACTCCACCATCAACCACTAATGGGTATGTTCTGGATTGCTGTTGGTGTGTGTGTGTGTGTGTGTGTGTGTGTGTGTGTGTGTGTGTGTGTGTGTGTGTGTGTGTCTACTTTAGTGAGTAGTGTATTTGTGTTCATGTGTGCATGTGTTCATGTGTTCATGTGTGCATGTGTTCATGTTCATGTGTTCATGTGTGCATGTGTGCATGTGTTCATGTGTGCATGTGTGCATGTGTTCATGTGTGCATGTGTGCTAACATCATGTACTGATTGTAAAGTGTGTTTCCTGTCTCCCTCTCACAGGTGTTGAGGTTGTGTTGGTTGAGTGCAGCAGAGAACCTGAAGACACTGCCACAAATAGTGGAAATGATGAAACGTGTTGTAGTACCGGCAGGTTTGTCAGGGTCTGTTGTTGGTCCGCCAATCGACAGTACACAGCTTTCCACACCATCTATGCGTACATTCATACTGCCAATACATCCCTCATCACCAATGGCCTTAGCTGAGGGACAGCATACAATAGGCATTGACCAGGATAATGTATCTATGGCACATGCATCCCCTCACAGCAGCCATACCCAGATTCCCGGAATGGTACCACATAGGCGGATGTCCAGGGGTTCTCGTGGGAGCACTGCTGGTTGTAATGCCCTTGGCAGACGTGCCCCCACAGGTCTTACAACCTCAGGTATGTTCTGGGCTGTAATGCAGGCACAGGCACGTATGGTACGGTACACCAGACAGGGACTGAGGGCGCAGAGGGCCCATAACACCACTATCAATGACAGTATCCATGACCTTGCCAGTGCAGTGTGTCACTACACCGAGGTCATTGATAGATGTTGGGGGAGACATTAGATCTCTTCTGCAATGTCATGTCCATGTGCCAGGACAGTGCAGGATGGCTGAGATGTTGATGTGGACGTATGCCAGCAACATCATCGGCTGGCAGTCATCGTGGATGACACACAAGTCACAGCCGCTCCCGTAGTGGCAGTACCAGCCCCAGCAATGTTGGAGCTGGGCTGTCAATAGACCGTCATAGAAGACCACATGCACGTGGCTCTGGCCAGCCCCAGCAGGGACATGGGTCCAGTCGACATCACTCTGCCTCTGATGATAGTACCCAGTCTGGCTTAGTACCCAATACTGTCCATTGCATCCCTGCCAGGCACAGGTACTGTGTCCATGGCCAGAGATGGTGATCAGTACAGCCTGGCAGGTACAGTCTGTGGCTGTCCCACAACCTCCCGTATATGTCAGCCACATGGTGGAACTGTGTGCATGCAGACACACACACAAAATCCAAACACCTAGGGCTAACACATACACACACACATTACATCAACATTGACCCATGATGTACTGTTGTCCCTCACACACACACACACACACACACACACACACACACACACACACACACACACACACACACACACACACACACACACACACACACACACACACATAGATGTCGATTGGATGGGTCAATGTCAGGCTCTGGCAAACCAACAACACACCCTGCGCATATGATGAAACTGTGCCACCTCCTGTCATCTGTAACACTGATGCAGGAACAGACTAACATGGTGCTGATGCACAGGGCAACTTTATAGCAGTGTAGCAATGTTAGCATGTTGTCAACAGTACAGTGTAATGATATCCTTGGAGGTATATCTGAGCAGGTATGATGCATTAAAGCTATGATTATGAATGTAGTATTGTTTACAACAGTGTTAATTCCAAAAATGTATTGTACGCACATGTGCCACTTGGCTGATGTGTGTAGTTTTGGCAGCATGTGTTGGTGAGTGGACAGTACATGTGTGATGTGTGCAGTACAGATTTGCAGGTGTACATTTGTGAACATGGTGGAGGTTCACTGTCTGCATGTACATGCATAGTGGACACATGGGAAGGGTGACATGCCCTGTATTACACTTTGTCAACACTTCATAGTTTCTATTGGTGGCCAGTATGCATTTTAATACACATATGTTTTAACTTGGGTACACATGTGTGTATGACATGGTTTGACACTATGCTGTGGGTGATACTGTTACTATCTGTCATTGGTTTGCATTCTGGTAGTATACACAACCTCAACAGCCTGACTATAGCCGATCATTAGATGATGTCTTGACAACTGACACACAGATGTAGAAAACTCAGTAGTATTTGGATCCGTCTGGTACTATACTATACCAGTAACCAGTGGTATTGACCGCCACCCATTCCTGGGACCACTCCTGTTTGGCATATAGCCCTCTTAGGTACAAGCAAACACACTAGGGATATGTCCATCCACATCTGGAAATGCATACAGTGGCCTACAATGCATTCTCCGGATGAGACACTTATCCTCCACAAGGGTATCATACAGGCAGATACTTGTTGTCCAACCAATGCTGTAAAGCTGTAAGCCAAATATAGCATAGTCATCCACATTTACTAAACATAGTATTCTGACAGTACCACATAGGTAGTAGCCCAAAACATGTAGAACAGGTACCGATGTGTACATACAGCCAAGTGTTATGTCACCTGTCCTTTAGTATTCACATTTCCATAGGTATTCTGAAGTCCCTCGGTGTATCACATAAGCAATAAGGGGTCTGTATGCATATCCACAAAGTTGTTGTACACCTATAATGATTGTCCATTATTGACAGACTTTGTTGTGTTTGAACATGTCTGAAATATACCCCAGGCATGAAACCTCACTCACACTATTCTATAGACACTGTCATGGGTGTGTGTGATACAGATGACCTAGGCCACAGATCACTACAGTGGCTGGCCTTGTCACAAACATATATATGTGACCGAAGGTCTGAGAAGCAATATGTCATAGGTATGGTATGTAACAGATGTATTGGCTTCACACCTATGATATTGATGAATTCATCACATATACATATATGTATTGTACACACAGAACACTGAAGTGTGATACATGCACTACACATATATATTATACTGATATGTCAAGCTAAAAAAAAGCTAACACAACACACAAACCAACAACATCATCACATTGCAGGATTCAAACCCCTAACTAACTACGTTATGATACTAGAGAGATACGCATTAACACGATGCACTATATGCTTGATTGGGAGTTTTCATTTCCACTGCTATATTTGTAGGATGCTGACATCATCAGACTTGCCAAAGAGGAATATAACACTTTTAAGGTGTTTTCCTAGTCTCCAAAAAGGGCAATACTCTCAAAGGAAATCACACAGAAACATACACACACCCACATGCACATTGCAGGATTCAAACCCCTACCTAGCTATGTTATGATACTAGAGAAATACACAATAACATGACACGCTATATGCTTTCAGGGAGTTTTCATTTCCACTGCTATATTTGTAGGATGCTAACATCATCAGACTTGCCAAAGAGGAATATAACACTTTTAAGGTGTTTTTCTAGTCTCCAAAAAAGGCAATACTCTCAAAGGAAATCACACAGACACATACCCCCACACACTCAGCAATTGCAAGATTCAAACCCCTACCTAATTATGCTAGGATACTGATGAGATACGCATTAACACGACGCGCTACATGCGTTACTGGACATTTTCATTTCCACTGCTATATTTGTAGGATGCTGACATCATCAGACTTGCCAAAGAGGAATATAACACTTTTAAGGTGTTTTCCTAGTCTCCAAAAAGGGCAATACTCTCAAAGGAAATCACACAGACACATACCCCCACACAGCAATTGCAGGATTCAAACCCCTACCTAACTATGTTATGCTACTGGAAAGATACGCATTAACACGACGCTCTATATGTTTTACTGGGAGCTTTCATTTCCACTGCTATATTTGTGGGATGCTGACATCAACAGACTAGACATGGTAATGTGTGTGCACTTAGTTTTATGCAGTCCCAGGACTGAGCCATGGGGGACAGCAGGTGTTACCAGCTTGAACAGGACTCCACAATTCTTACCTTGTGTGATCTATCTGTGGCCCAGTTGCCAATCCATCCGATGACAATACATATTTATGCACAGGTTGTTGATTTTGTGGATACGACATGTGTCTGGGATGTTGGAAAAAGGCTATTCAAAGTGTATGTGGGATGTGTGTAGCTCATTTCATTGATGTATGTCCTGGGTGGCTGCCTTGCAAACAGTCTAGCAGGTTTGGGAACCATGATCTACCCATGACCAAACCAAGGTTGGTAGGGTTGTGTGTTTATAGGCTTCCAATAGCTCTGTTTCTGACTTCAATCATGATGGACTCCATGGCCTTGCAGATCAGACTTCTTAGGCTTATAAGACTATAGTTCCCATGGTCTGTTGTGCACCAACACTTGTGTAGTGTGCCATATGTTGCTGTAACCCAATCAACAGTTTCATATCCTGTAGAGAGGGTGAGGCTCAACAGACTGTTCAGGTGCAGGGTCTGTTTGTTCTGCAGTTCACTTATGGCACATATAGGGGCACAATGTAATCCAACTGATGCCATGTTTTCAGCTTTGGAAGGAGCTGTTTACCCATTCTACATGTGATATCTCCTGGTATAATGATAGGGCCTTTTGTCAGTGGGAGGTGGGTATGTATGTATGGGCCTGTCTGACAGGATGTTGGCATTGTCAGTCATTTACAGTTGGCCCTGACTCAAGACATATATGAGTGTGCATTGCTATTTATGACATAGCTGAAGGAAGTGTCATGGTTATGTATGGACTCCTTCGCAGATAATCTTTCCATGACCTGGATTGGATAGTGTTTGGAGTTCACATTGTTTATTGATGATACTGATGTTTTTTTTATTTTCTTTGCTTTTCAACTTTCTATGAACAACCTAAGTATCTGTAGTACATATTTTATTATGACAGGGTTCCAATATATTATATATGTGTCTATTGTCATATCACTTTGTGCACAAGTCAGGATTGGTGAATTTTGAGAGGTTCCTGGGTTAACACATGCAGCTGCCAGATATGTGTGGCCCACTGCTGTACTCAGACATGGCCTAAGTGTGTGAGCATGCCCAGTTTGGCCTTTCAGTATGTTGTTGCCTGACATTTGTCTCATTTATTCAAGTGTGTGAGCATGCCCGGTGTGACCTTTCAGTATGTTGCTGTGTGAAGTCCACTACATTTGTTGACGTGTGTGAACACGCCCAATATTAACATTTATAATATATGTGTGTTGTAAATCAAGTTGTATTTTTACTGCAGGGCTCACCTTTTTGTCATAACTCTACAGGGATTATGTTGTGCCTGCAAGGTTTACATGAGGCACTTTGCATAGACTTATCAACATGTCTTCATACAGGCTGACCAGTGAAATTCTGTCATGGTTTAGTGGTTCAGTACTGTGACTATAGTGCACAGTATTCTGGGTTTGAGGACTGTCACTGCTTCATTTTTTCATACTGGGCAGACCAGACTGCTTAAGGAACAGTAAAGCAAATATGACCATGTTTACCTGCTTTTGCTCAACTATGCCCAACTTTGACCAAACCTGCTCAACATTAACCAACATTGCTGAACGTTGCCCAACATTGCTCAACATTGCCCAAAGTTGTGCTACTTAGTGTATGCAATTTTGTTTACATATACTAAATAGTGGTAAAAGCTGTTTAGCACTGCTTTATATTGCTTAAAACATGGTAATCGTGCCTCAGGTGGTGCTGCAGGGCTGCCTGTGTCAGATGCACATAGTACACTCCCTATACATGTTTGAAAACAAGTAGTGTCAAGTTAGGCATCCCTTTTACCATATGTGTGAGTCAGAGAGAGGTATCATTTCCAGGATTCCTACTGAGCCAGTGTATATGCTATGCGTTGCTTCTTTGCCAAGGCCAAAGCATACTGGGCATGCCTCCTTCTGCCTACTGGGGCAGGCTCAGGTTGTTCCTCCTCCGAGTCACACTCTGCCTGTGATGGCTTTGGCAATGGTGGGGGGCTGTTTGGCCTGGCCCTATGCTGCTTCTGCTACAGCTGTTTTCGCAGGATCATATTATGTAGCATAGCACATACCATGAATATTTGGGTACATGTAGTTGGTGAGTACTGCAAGGCTCCACCAGATGTGTCCAGGCAAAACACACGCTCGATTACATTTCGTGTTTGTGCGTGTGCCTCATTATGGCGTTCCTCTTCAGGTGTGTGTGCATTTCTGATGGGTGTCATCAGCCACGGCTCCAGTGCATATCCAGCATCCCCCACTAGGTGACCATGAGGGATGTCCCCATTGGCAAATGTCTGGTACAGCTGTGTCAGATGCCAGATATGGGAATCATGGTAGCTTCCAGGGCAGCCAGCACACACATTCATTATTATGCCCTGGGCATCACACACGACCTGGCAGTTGATGGAGGGGAAACCCTTGCGGTTAAAGTAGGCCCTATCCCACTCACCAGATGGTGCTTTGATGTGCATGTGCGTACAGTCTATTGCACCCACTACCTCAGGGTATTCCACTATTTGCTGGAAAAGATGCATATTGCTGGCCAATACCTCACGGGAATTGGGGAAATATACATGATCACCGGCATGTGCTGACATGGCATTCAGGAAATGTTGCAGTATCCTGGATGCTGATGCCTGTGAAATCCCCATCATATCATCAGTTGGTCTCTGGAAGGTACCTGTTGCTAGTATTCTTAGGCCAACTCATACCTTGGTTTCCACTGGGATGGGTTCCCCTCTGTTGGTTCTGTGTGTGAGGCATGGCCTGCACAGCTCAACAATTTGCTGCATGAGGTCTCTGTCCACTCTATAGCGCTCCACTATCTCCAGCTCATGTAGCCCCTGGTAGGTTACCCTGGGCTTGTACACTCTTCTCCGTCTCCTCACTGTGGGTTGCTCAGCAGCATTCGCATTGTCACCACCCTCAGCATGTTGCATATGTCACCTTATAACAGCAATGGCAGCCCCTAACATTTCTTTGTCTCAGTAAAGCTTTTTCAGTTTTCACTTCTATTAGCTTACTGCAGTGTTGCAGTGTCTCTGAGAGAAACATAGTGGAAAGTTGTTTGCAGAATTTTAAGTGCTGGGCTGGGCTAGTGTACTGCCTGTGTAATTGGCTGATTCTGATTGTTTTCACCTGCTAGCTCTGCTAGTTCTCCTTGGTTAACTTCCTACTATTTGTTGTGCTTCATTTTCCCTTTCTGTTTCCACAGGGAGCAGCGCCGCGCAAACAAGCGCAAACACGTGCACACCAGCTCACACGTGCGCACACATGCTTACATGGCCTAACACTTGCTGAATCCGGCTTAAACACACACACACAGGCCAAACACACTTACACAGGTTTCAACAACCTTACACATGCTTACTCCGGCTTAAACGCGTGCACACAGATGCACACACATGCACACAGTCTTACTCAGTTTTACAGGTGCTCACACGTGCATACATGTTGCAGGCACTTCTACAAGTAACTTTAGTGTTATCCATGGCATATACCTTCAATTTCTTGCCTTTAGCTAGGATACCTGTTGACATGCCTCTTCCAGTGATGGGTAACTGACAGCAAACACATGCCACTCTGCTCGAATGAGCTTACATTCTTTCATACATACCCCCCTCATGATGTCACCTATCTTCTACTCTGATGCTCCCCTTATCCTACTGTCACACTCCATGGACTTTGCTCATATGCCATGTGAAATTGGGATTCACTATCCTTACCCTTATTTGCATAGGATTGCCTACTAATGCTTGGTTACATCTCTTAGACTGTCTGAGCTTCCCCCCCTTAGCAACCTCTACTCAGAAGCCATGTTGTCTTCAGCCTGCCATTCACTTGCATGGCAATTGAATATTTAGAGTAATATCCCTATTTGTGGCTTTAATTTTTTTTTCATGGTTTTTACAGCGCAGCACTTTTGCGCGACGCTGCGCTATGCTTAAACTTCGGAGATTGAGGTAAAAAAAATATTTTTTTTTATTTTGCAATGGGAAGAATTGCCAATGGCCATATATTTGGCCACTGGCATGCTTCCTCAACTGGATGCATCCTTTATTTGGAGCTGTCACGGCTCCGTTTTGCTATTTGCAGAATGGTACTCAGTTGACAATGGAGTACATTTCTGCAAATAACACTACTCTTACTCAGACAGGTTAGGGTTTTCTGGATTGCAAATTTACCTCATTTGCATAACTTTCAGCAGAAAATGAGGTAATTTACAAAACCTAGCCCTGTCCATGTAAGAGTCATTTTAGGAGCTCTCTTGCACGCCCCTGCCGGCTGTTCCTGGATCGCTCGGCAAACATGTTGGCTGCATGGAGTCTTACTCTACTCTTAGACTCCATGCAAGCCTTTGTGAATCCGGCCCAAAATAAAAATAAATAAAAATCATTAAATGCATTTTAAAAACAGCTGTTCCTATTGCTAAATAAAGTGGGCATGTCTCATTCTAAATATAGTTTATATTTTCAAGTAAAATACTTGTTTTAAAATTAATCCTAGTTCTGTTTCAGCTTGTAATACCATGGCTGTAAGGAAGTTATTCATCCATTAGTTTAACATCAATGCAAATATTCATTTTAACAGACTTTCTTCATTTTTGTTTGGCTGAAAATCTATTTGTATACATTGGAAGCACAGCTGCTTACTGGACTTTCAGTAATATTTCCTCAAAGTCCTGTGTGACTATGTATATTCATGAATGATTAAACAAACATTTCTTGCTCTCAGCCAGCAAAATGTTTGATATTTTTATTAACTGCATATTGAAATGTATGCATATATTCTAAATTAAAGTGTTGGTTTTACTGGAGAATAAGTTATTTGTTCTGTTTGTACATTAAGTGCTCTTTTGCCCCTGTGAGTCAGTGATGTAATTGTGTTGATGGAGGTTGTGGTGTCCTGCTTTTAACAGAAAGCTGCTGCACTGGTTACTCCACCCCTTCGATGTGATGACATCACTGAGTAAATGTGCATAACATCATTGATACCCTGTGAGGAGAATAATTTAGGTATTATGTAAAGGGATACATTATCCTGATTACATTCCACACATACATTGAAGCCATCATATTATATAGCACAGCAGGTCACCAGAGACATTTACATTAGGGCTAGGCTGATATGTTTCCCATCATTATCCATGGCTGGACTGGCATGGCTCATAGCCTCTTCAAAATGTTAAAATTCTACATTAAATATGGAAACTTCAAAAATGTCTAGATTCTGTCTTCACCACAAACATAGTGAACTACTATTAATACATGAAGAACTTTCAGATATAGATCTGTCTACTGAGAAGGGGAAAGCTAATGAGAGTATGCTGTTGACTTAGGAATAGCTCACTCAGTCCTGGAACATATCACTTGGGTGGGCAAAAATCTCTATGGTGTGTGTGTGTGTGTGTGTGTGTGTGTGTGTGTGTGTGTGTGTGTGCGCGCACGTGCATGTGCACATGTACGTGTGTGCACGTGTGTGTGCACGTGTGTGTGTGTGTGTGTGTGTGTGTGTGTGTGTGTGTTTGCGCACGCGTGTGCGAGTGTGTGTGTGTGTGTGTGTGTGTGTGTGTGTGTGTGTGTGTGTGTATACATATTTATTTTTATTTGTTACTACACACTCCTGCCTTTGGTGCTGGAATATTGGAAGGCTATGGATCCTAGTCTCACACACATTGATATTGACAATACAGTGAAGCATAAGGGGGTGGTGTACTCCTGATTGTGCCATCCTCAAGTGAGGCATTAAACCACTGTCCCATCTGCCTGAGTTGCTGGCAGCTTACATGGATGTAAAAGAACCCATGGCATGTACCAGAAAAAAAATTGCAGGGGTGTTCCCTGGTGCTACTGAAAAGTAAACAGTGAAACTAAGCTGGTTATCAAAGATAAAAAAAAAAATCAGGGAGAGCAGTGACCCACAAAGACCATTTTTTCAGGCTCATCACAGGAGAGTACTGTCTGGTTAAGTGACTTACTCACAGTGCCACAGCAGGCAAAAATAGGATTAAGGAATCAAACCATAGATTACAGGAAGCAGCTGGTTAATAGCTCATAGCCTTAATCCTATGTGCTAATGCCCAGGCAATCCTTTCTGCTAACTGCCACATTTTTCTCTGCACTAAATGTTAGACCATCTTCTGTTCCAGCTGCCACAATGTCCTCTGTACTAACTAAACACCCCTAAAAGACTATCAGCTGAGGGCAGGTATTTTAAGCCCATGATATTAAAGCACTTGTTTAAAACTGGTTTTGTTCTTACAAGGGTTATCCTGCAGCTTCTCTGAAGAAGGGCTTCTTAAATACACTTACTCCCTTTGAAAGTGGATGTTGCAAAAATGGAGTCAGACATTGAAAGTTAGAGAGAGAGAGAGAACAAACAAAGAGACAGAGAGATAGGCAGATAGTGGAAACAGAAAATGGTTTTGAACTAGAAAAAAGGTATGGTATTGCAATGACTACAAACCCTAGAAATGGCAGAATCTCAAAGAAGCACCATATTGGATGCACAATAGCAAACACAAACCCTGCACCAGCAGCCTACTGCTTACAGTACAAGACTGGCACTGAAGCACATCCCCAATCTTAAAATGTCAGTAATCTTATTATAATAGCAATAGCTTGAAATGGCATAGTGTAACTTTATGTGTGTGTTATGATAAATCACACTGCAAACCAAAGAGGGGGATGCCTCTTTCATTAACCGCTTGCTTTCAATAAATGTACGCTAATAGAAATTATTTTACTCTATCAAATTACTGTGTACATACTACAAAGATATGGGTGCAGTTAGTTTTGTAGCATGCACAAAAAAAAATACTTAAGAAGATTTGCATAAGATGTGGCTATATACATAGCTCTAGCTTTAAGTGTGTCTGTTCATATCAGTTAGCTTGTGGTAGTTATATAACTATAGGTTGTATAAAAAGATTTATAATGTCTAGGAAATAAGAAATGATGAAATAATTGTTTGTAAGTTACATTAGAACAAAGCTACAGAATGGATTAACAATGTGAAAATCTTATAAGAAAGTCAGTTTGAAAAAGCACAGTGAAACTATACCAAGGGCATGCATATATGTGAAAATGTAACTTATTATGGAAGACTAAAATATCTAAACTTGTATAGTGTTTCATACAAATTTTTAAGGGAAGACCTTATTCAGGTGTATAGGGTATTTACAAACAACTATCTCTGAGAATGCAAATTATCAAAAAGGAAAATAATTGACATATGACCTATATAGAAGATTATAGACCAATAACTTTCCTTCCGATGACGTATAAACTATACACTTCAATTGATGCTAATGAGAGTTTATAGTCATTTAAAAGAAAATACAATCATGGCAATAGAACAAAAGGGTAATAAAAGAAAGTCATATGGAACAAAGGATCATTTGATGTTAAAGTCATAATGTTGAACTGTAAAAAGGGGAAGAATCTAAGTATGGCATGGGCAGAGTACAAAAAGGCATTTGACAGTATCCCACATTCATGGATAAAAGAGTGCTTAAAACATATAAAATATAACTACACTGACACATTACATCACAATGACCATGAAACAGTGGCAAAACACTTTGCAATTAAGACATGATAAAGGACAAATTATTATTTCAGGGAGAAACATTCAAAGGGGATATTCCAGGGTGACTCTCTATCACCACTGCTCTTTTGTCTTGCCCTTAATGCATTAAGCTGTCAACTTAACAAATTAGGTCATGGCTATAATTTGGCTCCCAGAAAGCAAAAACATGTAAAGACTTCTCTTCTTCTTTTTGTAGATGATTTAAAACAGTATAGCTCATCAGATGAGGAACTGAAAGTACAACTGCAAGTAGTCAAAACTTTTTCTGATGATATAAGAATGTCATTTGGTCTTGATAAATGTGCAAAAGCAATCCTTAAAGCAGTAAAGCTGCAGCACCAAGAAAACAACAGTTTTGGACAAGAATATGATATAAAAAAAACTTGAGAAAAAGAAACTGTATACATATTTGGGAATTGATGAAAGATCAATGATAAAACATGAACAAATGTGAATAAAACTTGGCAAGAATATTTTAGAAGACTTAAATTAATCCTGGAAACAGCACTGACATCTAGGAACAAAATTCAAGCTATAAATCAATTTGTTCTTCTTGTCCTAACTTACAGTTTTGGAGCGATTGACTGGTCCCAAATGGTATTGGATAGATTAGACAGGAAAATAAGAAGGATGCTTCTTGCTCATCAAATGATTTATAAAACTCAGTGCATACCAAGATTATATATTCTCCATTCCAAAGGAGGTATGGGCCTCCTTGAAATTGACTACATGTATAGATCTGCAGTTGTGGGACTGCGTGCATATCTGCTGACCTCACAAGACCCAAACATAGTGAAAGTTTTGAAATATGAGGATAATAAATCTAAGATGACTTCTCTTCTTAGTCTAGCAGAAGCACATCGGTGTCAGGCAAGAATGGAAATCAAACCAGAAATAGATAAAAATCAGGCAACAAATGAATGTGCCAAGAAAATCAAAAGAAAGCATATAAGGGGAAGGATCAGATGAGAAGGCAAATAATATGGAAATGCATATAGTTGAAAGTATATAAAACTCCTGTAAAAACCTCATGTTGATTAGGATCAAATGCAGGAATGGTTAAGGAGAGGCGAATTCAAACCAAACAAAAGGTTAATATCGGTGGCCCAAGATAGTGGTCTATGTATATATTGGTTTAAGAAGTCCATTGAACATGTGGGAGAAACAAACAAATGCTGGTTTTGTAAAACAGAATCGGAAACAGTTGCACACCTTTAAAAAACACAGAAACCACTCTAACACCAACCAGAGTAAAGAAATCCAAGAACTCAGGAATTACATGCAGAAAATGTTAATCATCACTTTCATCTTTACAGACTTCATCAGAATACAAATGTAATGAGTGAGGTTTGTGAAAACATGTTTATTCTAATGAAGTCTGTAAAGACGAAAGTGGTGATTAAAGTTTTGTGTACGCTAATTCATGAGTGCTTGGATTTTTTTACATTGGTTGGTGCTCGAGTGGTTTCTGTGTTTTTTTATTGTATTTGTTAACCACTATTTGATTTTGTGGACTTTTTGGTTAACAGTTGCACACCTTGTTGCTGGTTGTGATATACTAATGGCAGAAGGACTGTATACTGTAAAGCATAATAATTTGGTAAGGCTGTTGCACTGGGTATTGTGCAAACATTATAACACTGAAGTAGCTGAAAAACACTGGAAACATGAGCCACAAAGCATCATAGAAAATCATGAAGTCTGCATCATATGGGATCACCCATTACCAACAGTCCAAAAGATAGATTGAGAAAAACAGATGCAGTGGTCCATGAAAAGAAGATAAAAGTAACATTGATCATTGAAACTGAAACACCCAGTGACTACAGTCTTTTGCGTACAGCGAGACATAAAGTCATAAAATATCAGGATTTGCAGGCAGAAACGAGAACAATGTGGAAGAAAGATACCCAGACAGTTCCAGTAATAGTAGGAGCAATGGGTCTTATAAAAAGAATTTCCAGTCATACATAGATATGTTACTGATACATATAACTCCATACAAATTGCAGGAGGAGTCTTTACTGGGCACATTACGGGTGCTGCGAAGAGCAGTCCTGGCTAACATCAATGACTGAAACAATACTAACTTCATGAACTTTAATCATACTTTAACTTAGGAATGGGGTCTATTGCCATCATGGTATTAGAAACCCAAAGCACTTGGAGAAATTAAAAAACAGATTATATAGGAATGAGAGATGTACTAATTGGTTGTTCAAGAGAGTAGTTGATGCATTGAATAGGCTACTTTAGATATTTTTTAAGAACAAATTGGACACTTATCATGGAATGCCTGTTTTCATATATTAGCAGGCAAGAAGATCATTACTGCATTTGCCTAAGATATTTTATATGTATGTATACATGTATGCATGTATGTATGTCTGTAAAGGTTTATCCACAAGAGATGGTACTGAATCGTGTTACCTCATCAAAAAGAAAAACAACTTTTAGAAAATATGCTGAAATGTTGTGAATAGTAAGGCTCTATAATAAAATGTCTGCTGTTACTGTACTGGATTGTAGAATACCTTCTATTTTAGGTTGAACAGTCTACACAGGGCATGTAGCCATGGTTTGGGTTTGCCAATCTGGCCTGTCATTCACTGATAACTACACCCTAACCTAAGTGAAGACTTGGTGCAGTGCTTCTTTGAGATACCATCCTAGGAACTCAGTGAAGTTAATATAGAGGGCTTCTCTTATTAAAGTGCTGTATGCTAGACTTTCTGTTGGTTTCCTTTCAAAGTAGGCTAATCTGTAAAGTAGATATATGATAAAAGGAGTCAAGTTGTTTTAGGAAGGCTGCTTCTTTTCAATAGTGGCAAGAAGGCACTTCATTTGTAAATATTTACCAGATATATCCAAGACATTTCTTTTCTTAAGATATATTTGAGCTCTTCCTGAATGCAGATTACTAAAAAGGAATCATTTCCAGCTTATGCAAAGTCATTCATCCCATTTTACTAGAATTACCCATGATTACTATTTTTTGGATTCAACATATGCCTAACTCTCAATCAAACAGACTTTGTTGTGTTTAATAGTGACTAAATATGTGTTTTTTTACTAATCAAACAATCTATTTTTAAACAAGACAAATGAACATAAACTAGAAGGCCATGGTGGTGCAGCGGTAGCGTTATCGCCTCACAGTAAGAGGTTCTCCTGTTTGATTCTTGGCTGAAGCGCCTTCTGTGTAGAGTCTGCATGTCCTCCCCATGGTTGAGTGGCATTCGAAAGACATGCGTGAATGGGCGTGCCTTAGTTGAAGGTCGGGCATCTACTGCCAATCATTAACGGACCGGAGCTCCGCTGTGGCGACCCCTAACTGGGAAAAGCCGAAAGAAGA
Source organism: Protopterus annectens (assembly GCF_019279795.1). NCBI lineage: Eukaryota > Metazoa > Chordata > Ceratodontiformes > Protopteridae > Protopterus > Protopterus annectens. The sequence goes on along the minus strand of NC_056741.1, from coordinate 191,187,872 downwards.
ACAACAAATGAACATAAACTATGCTCTGCTCTTCTCTTTCTTGTTTATTGTGTTTTTTTTTTTGGAAGCCATAGGCAGCAGCCTTGCTATGCATGGTGGAAATGATGGTCAGGTATGAACTGTTACTAAGTTATTCTACCCCTAGGATTTCTTTTATTTTTATTCATTTATTCTTTTTGTTGTTTGTTTTTTTTCCCAGAGACAGTGAACCTCCAGGTATTTGTAAACTTTGTGCAGAAAGAGATTATAATGCACAGATATTTTTGGAATTTCTTTAGGCCTGTTTCTGCTTTGCATTGATGTATTACTATGAACTCATCATTGCTATTGTATAAATGTTAAACTCTGTATATTCGATGTAGCTTTGTATTTCCTGACTGTGATCTGAAAATGACTATGGCCAAGTAGGCCGAAGCTGTTTAACAAAATGTGAATAGATAAAAGTAGCTATAGCAAGTTAAACAACTGTAATTTCTATATCTCGAGATTAGAATCTGCCTTAGTCCTCTGAGCCACAGAGGACTATCATGGTGAAGGAAAGAGAAACCCTCCTTTAAAGCATTCTAGCCCTATAGCAGATTCTAAAATAAATATGGATGCCCAACAAGAACAGAAAACAATCATCATATAATCATACTATCATATAAATATGCAAGTCTATATATATGTGAGAGATGCAACTATATAGCCAAACTGGAGGCTGAACTCTCTCAACTCAGGACTGGCAAGGCCAGACAGGAGGAGAAGGTAACCACACACACAACAAACCCAGTCTCACATAGACCTACCACAACTACAAACCAAACACATAAAAACACAAAGACATACTCGGAGGCTCTAATAAAAAACTTACCAAAACAACAGAGGATCCCAAAGCAGACACCCAAGAACCCACCACCTCAAAACACAACACATGCAACACATATTTCAATAAGTCAGTATGCCAAACAATCACAGCCCTTAAGGCCAAACACCATGCCTGATACACTAGTAATAGGTGACTCTATAGTCAGACACACTGACGTTCCACTTACCAGGCTGAACAAGGAGAGGGTAACAGTGAGCTGCCTGTCGGGAGCTAGGATCCGCCACATAACACATGCACTCAGGTCCCTCCAAAGCAAGTACAAATATGACTCCGTCATTGTCCATGCCGGTGTGAATGACCTGAGATGTACCTCCCTGGACTACATGAAAAGAGACATAGAGGAGCTCTCTGACTATGTAGCCCAGGCTGGTATGACCCTGACCCTGAGCAGTATCTTGCCCTCACCAAGAATGATGCCACAATACAAAGACAAGATGATCAGCTTTAATAATTGGCTCAACTACTGGTGTCATTCTAAGAGGATCCAATGTCTGTCTGCTTGGACAAGCCACGCTGCTTCACAAGGGATGGCTTGCACCTGTCACCACTGGGCTTCCGGATATTGGCTAAGGCTCTTGCCACCCCTATAGTGCATTTTTTAGGCAAGGCTCAAAAGACAAACCCACCTCCTTAGAAAACAAAAATGGAAAAAAACTAAGGGTTATGCTGCTCAATGCCAGAAGTCTAAATCTCAAAATGCAGGCCCTAGAAGCACTCCTCAGTATGGAGAGCATCGATGTCTGTGCAGTAACTGAAACCTGGTTCAAGGCTCCTGAGAGCACCCCAGCTCTACCAGGCTATACCTCGTATCATGCATTTCGGCCCCAGAACTCGGGCCAAACCACAAATGGAGGGGGAGTGTCCATATTCATCAAGGACACCCACACCTCCAGGTTAGTGGCAACACATGAAGCATCGGGGATCATCCAGGTGCAATTAACCGTAGGCAAAACTGCTATACAACTGGCAGCATGTTACAGACCACCCTCCCAATCTCAGGAACCCATTCAGCCTTCCTGAAGACATTGGAGGATATGAATGTCTCACCAAATACCATCATATTGGGAGACTTCAACTACCCTAACATAGACTGGGTGCATTATTCTAGCCCTAACACCCTAGCCCAAAGGTTCCTGGAATTCATCAACTCAAATGCAATGGAACAGCTAGTCACCTCTCCCACAAGGGGAGATAATATACTAGACCTGATCATCACAAACATGGGGACAAAATGCTCCACACCAGAAGTATACCCCTCACTAGTGAGATCTGACCACAAACTAATCGCTCTGAATATTCATATCCCACCCCCACCCCCAGCACAAAAGACTACAATGAGAAACTACTCAAAAGCCGGCTTTACACTTCTTAAGACTGAGATGGTATCCTTTAAGCCCCCTGGGCCAGTAGAAACCACATCCCACAATGCTGAATCCTTCACAAATACTTTCTACGGACATCTCCAAGAATGCATGGATCATGCAATCCCAAATAAAACCAAGACCCTCTCCACCAAGGGCAGGCATCCTGTCTGGTGGACCCCAGCCATAAACAAACTGTATAACAAAAGAAGGAAGCTACTGCAAGACAGAGCAAAATCCCATAAAGGGAAGGCATCTCTGACCAGCACTAGCAAAAAACTACGTTCACTCATAAAAACATCCAAGGCCAACTTTGAGAGAAAAATCGCTAAGGACACTAAAGATAACCACAAGGACTTCTTCAGCTATGTTAGAAACCTGGGTGGAAACCCTCAGATATGGTCAGAGTTAGTTCATAATGACAAAAAATACACTGAACCCACAGATATTGCCAATATACTGGCAGACAGGTTTAGTGCAAATTTCTCCCCTCCCTCACCCACAAAAGAAGAAATATTTATCCCAGCTGAATGTAACCTCCCTGTCATCTCAGATGTCCAGGTGAAAGCCGCTCTCAGCAAAGCTAAAAACACAGCATCAGTGGGACCTGATGGTATCCCGGGTTGCGTGCTATGTGAACTCCAAGAGGAGCTAAACCCGCACATAAGAATGCTGTTTAACCTTAACCTTACTACAGGATATGTACCTGAACACTGGCGTACAGCAATAGTGGTCCCACTCCACAAAGGAGGCACCTCTACAGACCCTGGAAACTACCACCCCATAAGCTTAACCAGCCTGGTCTGCAAAGCTATGGAAAGAATCATTATGGAACTCATAAACAGAGACATCGGGGACCTACAGACACTTGATCCTACCCAGTTTGGCTTTGTAAAGGGCAGATCCTGCCTTTTGAACCTGGTTGACTTTTTTGAAACAGTCACTAGAGCCATTGATGAGGGCAAAGCAGTCCATACAGCCTACCTGAACTTGGCTAAAGCCTTCGACACAATACCCCACTCAGGCATCATAGACAAGCTCAACAGCTTAAATGTAAACCAATATGTCACAAGATGGGTTGCAAACTGGCTAAAGGATAGAACCCATAAAATCAAAATTGCTGGAGCTATGTCAGACTCAAAGCCAGTCACAAGTGGTGTTCCACAGGGCTCTGTCTTGGGACCCCTCTTGTTTGGCATTTATTTCTCAGATGTGAAAGCAAACACGGGAGAGTTGTGGCTGACAAAGTTCGCAGATGACTGCAAACTAGGCACCATAGTCGATACACCAGCTGACACATGCATCCTACAGAAAGGCCTTACTGAAACAGACAACTGGTGCCGGAGTCATGGCCTTAAACTAAATGCCAAAAAATGTATAGTCATCCCCTTTGGGAAAAACAAAGTACCCACAAATTATCACATAGGCAGTAACCCACTGAGTACAGAAAAAGTAATCAGAGACCTGGGGACCCAAGTTGACAGTGACCTCTCATTCGACACCCACGTTGCCAAAGTGGTTAGAAAGATCTTCTACCTTGCCCACTTATCATGAAGGGATTCACATCCAGATCAAAGGAAGTCATTGTTCCCCTATACTCCTCTCTTATCAGGCCCATGATTGAGTACAATGCCCCATTTGGTATGTACCTCACCCGGCACCTGCAGCAGCTGGAGAGACCCCAAAAATACCTCTCCAAGAGGATCAAGGGTCTGCAATATATGTCATATGCTGCCAGACTAAAAAAACTCCAGCTCTATTCAGTAGCATACCACCTACTCAGAGGTGATCTGTGCCTGACGTACAAGGCCATGTCCAATCAGGAATTGATGGACATGCTCCATCTCAAAAAATCCAAATCCACCAGAAACACGAGAGCTAAAGATCTAAACCTCAGCACAAATATGAATAGGACATGCTGGAGGGACAGATTAATAACTCAGAGGCTTCCCACACTCTGGACAGGATTCCAGTTCATGTTAGGCAGAGCCCCTCACTGACTTTCTTCAAGAGAAATCTTGACGAGTGGATGGGAGATTGTAGGTTTGCCCTGGGGGTCATCTCTGTGTCACTACTAGACAGAGGCACAGTAAACTAAATCTATTCTGTAAGGGGGTCTTCACTGTGTCACTACTAGACAGAGGCACAGTAAACTAAATCTATTCTGTATACTTTTGTACCATTACATGGGGTGGCGAAAGCCACATACACTATGGCTAGGCTTATAAATGCCCTAGGGCAGATAGCCTAGTACTAAACTATGAAACTATGAAACTATATATATATATATATATATATATATATATATATATATATATATATATATATAGTTTACATTTAATATGCCGAAAGAAGTTTCAATGACCACGGGTTGTCAAATGACAGATGGCCAACCCGTGTTGCCAATCCTTCCTTTGTGCAACTTCTGTTTCAGCGAGTGCCCAGTGCATTCTCAAGGATGAGGTCAGTCATTTAATTATAGATCGTGGTACAGTGGGGATTGGGAAATTTACCCTTTTCCCCACTGTAGTGCAATCTCAGAGTTAGAATATATATTTTGCAGGTAGTGTGTGGGGTGCAGAATTGAAGTGTCACATTATGTCTTGTGAATAATCACATTATGCCTTGCGCAGTGTAGGACTGCATTCTACTAATGTCGAGCAAGGTCGAATTCACAAATGGAGGTGTGTTTGTGACATTTTGACCTTGTCGACATTACATGTTTAACCTTTTAGTCAACATTTCAGGTGGTTCATTCATGTGTATGTCGACTATATGATCTTACTTCTAAATTTCAAAGTTTCAAAACTTCAAATTTCTTATGGTTAAGACCATAAGATCGAAGCTTTGAAACTTTGAACCATTTAAATGGAGATTGTCGTACACAGAGGAACAGTACATTTACTGTTTTCCTTGCTGTAGTTCAATCTCAGAGTTGGTATATTTAATTAGCAGGGGTGTGGGGACTGCAGCCTCCCACGTGAGGGATGCAGGGGGGCTTAACCCTACAAAAACATAAAAAAAAGATTTTATTTTACATTTCAAAGTTTCAAAACTTTGATCTTATGGTCTTGACCATAAGAAATTCAAAGTTTTGAAACTTCGAAATTCAGAAGTAAATATGTGTATGCATATCTACTTATGTAATAGGACAGGTGATCAATACAACTTAAACTGAGAAGACCTTTGATCATCACATTATTAAAAAAAAGCTCCTTTGAAACCCTACATGTAATGTTGTGACCTCATACTCCTGCATGAGGGGTTGGGTACAGTGATTTATAGGTACAGATATGTATACACACACACACACACACACACACACACACACACACACACACACACACACACACACACACACACACACACACTAACTTCATAGCTATACTCCTTGTTTAAATCAATAGATTCAAAAACCTTGTTCTCCTTAGCTTCTCTATGAGTTCATTCACTGTTGGTATTGCTAAGTGTCAAACTTGTTTATCTCAATATTTTCCTGTAAGTCATTACAAAATGTTACTGTGCTGTCTGTCTTAGAGGCCAGCACTATCAGACTGTTATGTTCATTTTGGTACTCAGCAACAACTCACAGTGTAAGCATCTTTCAAACCTTTTCACTTAGTGCTTTTCTTTCTGACTGTATACCTTCTCTACTGACAAAGTTTCAGCATAATGGTAAATTAAATTTATTCTGCCATGTCTTTAAGAACAAAATATCTGTACCTTTGCTTCTTGTTTTTGAGCCTTACACAAAACTTCATCTATGTAAGCAGCTCTATAGTATTCTTTGGTACCTTATTATTTGTATATATTTCAGCTGCATGGGTGACTACAGAAGATTTAGCTTCCCTTAATGATTTTAACACATCTATGTGACATATCTGCTATGGGCATCTATTTCCAATTTGTCTTGAACTGAATGTCACTTGTTTAATTTACTTTGTTTTCTCAAAGTTTCCATGCCATTTAGTTAGGAATTTATTCTTAGCAGAGGAAACCAGTACTAACAGTTACCCCAGTTCAATCTACTTGAGTCTAACTCTTGCCATCTTGTTTTCTGGACTTTTTTAGCATAGATGCCAGAGCCTTGTTAAATGCTATACTAGCCCTACAGTCTGTGGGTAGTACATTGAAGTTCTAACTGTTTTAGTATAAAACAATCATAACTTAGGTGCATTACCCTAATCTGTGACTATTTATTTGGGTATCACTAACATTAGCTCCGACATTTTGCAGAGCTACTGCATTAGGAATGTTGTAGCGTAACCGATAATCATCAGCATGCACTGGTAGCCAGCACTAATCTTTACTAACAGAACTACTAGAACTATTTTCAACCGATAGGTATCAGGTGACTACTGAACCCAGGATGTGGTGTCATCTTTTGACATTCAGGGCGAGCTGCAAATAAACTTGCACCAGACCCACAAAAATCTTAATAAAAGTGATAATTATGTCCATCCCTATGTTCAACCAAAGTAAGACTGTGCCAGCTTCATCACAAGCTTTTTAAAACGTTTTGGATATTATAACATAGTATTTTTCTCTGTTTGTATTTACTGTGTAAACTAAATCATTCATTTACACAATATAGATATGGCATGTGGCCACCCTTCTCATCTGTCTTCCTTTGTACTCTGGCACCACTGTTGCAATGCTGTCAATTGTCTTTTCTTAATAGCAATTCCCTGCAAATCTGCCAAGTTTCCTGATGCACTTTTGTATGTATACAGACATGAAAGGGAGAAAATAGCATCTTCACCTGTAAATACAGCAATAGTGCTTTCTTCTTCTCTTATTTCTTAATCTAGAAAAGACAACTCATTCCTGTGATTTTTTCTGTTCTTGGTTTTGGCAATTCCTTACTTTTTACCTCAGTAATATTTGCTTTTCTAAGTACCTGTTGCTGACAGTCCTGTTTTGATTAGCCCTCGGTTGTAACCTTTCAGTCAGAAACCTAGGATACTGTTCAAGTTCCTTCTCACTGTTTTGGGATGTATCATAATAGCTCTTTTCCTTTCTGTCTTAACACACAGATCCTTCTCTAGTTTATTGACTGCAATATTTAGACAACAATCCATATTGTGTAACAGAAGGTTCTTGTCTGTGATTCTTTGTAGTGACATCTGTCACTATCACTAAACTGTTTTTATTCCCAGTAATACAAACCTACAGATTCTGTCAGTTTCTGCAGTGACTTTTTACTAACTCAGCAAAATGTATTTGTAATACACAGGTTCTCCTCTGCCTTCTAGACAAACCCAGATTTTAGTTCCACTTCTTCACCAGTCCCCTCCTACTTATCACAGCTGTATATCTGAACAGTGTGTCAGGCTGCTGCTGTCCATCTCAGGTTTTACTAGGAGTTCATAGTTGTGTGTAAGGCTGCCGCCCTTTCTCAATCCAATTGTGTGTCCTTAATAGTATTTCTGGTTACTGCTGCTCCCCCCCCACACACAACACAATTTTACTAGAAATATATTCAAGCACAAAATCATGTGCTTCATCCCCCATGATTTCCACAGTGGCTAATACTTGGAGAAACCTTGATCTATTATAGCATCATATATTGGATTAGACACTAGATCTATAGGATGCAGAGTTTTACCAACAGTGTCTGCATTTCTACATATGTTATATGGAACTCTTTGTTAGCTCAATGAATATATCTTACAGAGATTTAATACTTGCAGACATAAGATTCCTTAGCAAATGTGTGTACATTCTGCTAAAAACTAGGTGTCCCGGACCCCTTCAATAAAAACATCACACCAAATGATGTTTGACGACCTTTATTAAACTTCCATAAACATAACTTTTTTGACCACAGCACAAACATCCATATAACTGTTAACTAGGGCAGTGTGACCCCATGCACTCTGACCAAAAAAAAAAGAAAAAACGCATCCTTACCTCTACTCGCTTATTTTACTTATCAAGCAGTGTTCCACTGCACACTTTCATTTCCCACTTATTGAATTAAATATCCAACCAAATAAACAGTGTCCTTACCTCCACTCACTTACTTTTACTTATCAAGCAGGGTCCAACCACTCACTTTCCTTTCCCAACTCATTGAAATGAACATCTAACGACAGAGGGGGAACAGAAGAGGGACAAACATGCCCCTCTTCTCCACCCACCAGCCTGACCAGACTGTTTCCCCTCCTTCATACCAAAACTTCCAACAAAACCTTCTAAAACAAACTTAACTGTAGAATAAAAAGGGGGAAGCCAAACATCATTTGGTATACTCCATCCTCTCTGTGTCAAACTGGATCCCTGTCATCAGCTTCCCAAACCCCTATCATATAAATACCTAAAGCAGCCAATTGCCCAAGTGGCTGATATTAAACTGGTCATCCCTTTCCAATGCCAAAGTAATACCCATACCCTTGGAAAACCTCTGTAAATTAAACAAAAACTCACTTATCCTAACTACCAACTGTAGTTTCTTAATTATTCCCACGTCATAACCTGCCAAATGTATGACCAGAACTCTAAGAAGCCCAATGTCAACCAAAACATAGCAAAGTCAATTGCATGCCATCATGCCTAAGTGCAATCCCCTTTTACAGCTCAAAGGATATAATAATGACCAAAGTGAGATTTCCCTTTCTAAAACATTGATTTAATAGCAATCCTGCCATCATACCAACTATCCATTATAAGGCAAGAAAGTATTTTAATGACCAACATAGCATTTGCTGACCAACAAACCGCCCTCTTAATGACTTCAGTACATCCATAAAGCAAATGCAAGACAAACTGTAGCCCAATGAACCTCCATTTGTAAGCATCAACCTTTGTAACAAAACCTATCTTGTCAACAGCCAATGTCTGTCAATCTTCACACTGTCAAACCTACCCCAACCCTTCAAGCATATGAACCACTGTTCAATATTTAGTAAATAATTCATGTAACCCTGTCACCGGTGCAACTATACTAATCACAATCCTTCCCACAAACTCCTTCTTCCACCAGGCAGCTGCAACACAAATTTAACAAATCTAGCAATGCCCTACCATACTCTTTCCTTTTAAAAGCTGCCCCAGACTCCTGCATCAAGCATCTAATCATTCTAACCCAAGCTGACGCACCTCGTCAGCAGCATCAACAACCCATACCACTGCCATATTAACCAAATGAAAATGAACCCTTTCCCCCAACAACTTCTGCTAAACCTACAATGCCAGCTAAATTGAAACTAACTCCAAATATTCAACATCCCTCCTTCAATTGTCCTTCCCTCCTGCCAGCCAACAAGTAACAGACCAATCCCCCTCCAATTATGCCCCCAATCCAATATCTACTGCCACATTTGTAAAGAAATGCAAATCCCTATGAACAACCTAATCCTTCTACCAAAAGGCTATACCACTAAACTGCTCCAAAAAGACACCACAATGCTAAAACTACATGCACCAACATTTTAACTGTCACCCAAATGACTGAGTAAACCATCCAACATGCAGACTTCAGGTGCCCAGAAAGCTCAACAACATCCTTAATCCACTCTTTGTCTTTGGATTTCCCCCCTCAAAGCTGTTCTTTCTAGGTGTTATCTTTGCATCTGGAAAAAATAAAATATGGCCTGTATCTGCTAGAAATCCCAAAACAATGCCTTGCTTAAGCCTTCTAACTTCTGCCTAGCCAACAAAACACCCAGTTCCTCACATATCCCCCAAAACACCCGCATACCGACAATGCTCCATCAAACCCTACCAACTCTTAAAATGTCATCCATATAACATTCCAGCTCCTGTCAGCCCAAAGGAAAGAATATCAGACAAACCCGATAACCTACCTGCCCACCATTCCTACTCCACTAAACCTTCAAAATATCTTCCTTCCTCTATAAAAGACAACGATTTCTACAAACTGACCCCACCCCTTGATTCAATAGAATATCCTTAAGAATAACCCCTGTATTAAATTCACTCATAAATTCTGAATCAGGAAATAGCACAAGCAGCTGACACAATACCCATACACTACTGGGAGAAGGCATCCCCTGGTTTTCTCTTTGACCCATGAAAGGATACATTCTTTCTCTACCCCTGAAAATTGCCTTTAGCTCAGTTACCTTGAAATCAATGTAACAACAAAGATAGTCTACTCAATTCAGGCTGTTGCAAACTCAAACTAACCAACATGCCTTCCCATCTGTCACCTGTGCAGCTGAATACATACCCACACACTTCAAACAAATGTGCAAAAACCTACACACCACCCACAAACATACCCCAGTCCCATCCCCTTAACTTACAAAGATTGACAAGGCCAAGGCAGAATCCTTCTGCAAATAAACTGCCATACAATAAATAAAATCTAAAACCTAAGTAAGCCAGATAACACCCAGTTGTCCTCTGTCTTTAGCCACAAAGCCACTAAAGCATCCAAAGCTTTACTGTCTGCAATTTCTGATTCCATCAGATGTTGAATTCCATCCACATCAATTAATTCAAATTATCCATATACTCCCCATTACAAACCTTTCCTCTAACTAAAAGCGGTAGGTAAAATGGTAAAAAGAAAACCCTCCTTGCCCCAGGGCTTGCTTAGCTAATCCGTCACTCAGCCAAATCCCAAAGTCCAGCCCAACCTCAGTTGATATGACTCCACCCCACCTATAGACGACCCTAAACACCTTACAGTTAAACCTAAACACCTGCTTCACCATGCCCCTGACATATCTCATCTTTACTTGTCTTCACACTACTGCCATTCTGCACAAACTCTCACATGCCTAAACAAGCATATAAAATGTATCACTACCTGTGACCTCATTGCTTACCTGCTTACCACCCCAGTGGACAAAATATCCCTTGTAGTAGCATCCATTACCTGACAAGACCACTTCCTTTGAACCACCGGCTGATGTAAACTCTGCGCTTCCACCATCACTACATAGCACTCCAGCAGCCCAAACACCCATTACAGCAGCATCCATCAGTTGTCAAGATTACCATCTGCAAAGAAAAGACAAATGTAAATCCTCTGAAAGATAGTGATAAAAAGGCATTTGAAGACCTCTGAATGACCTCAGTAGAGCTGCCTTCCCTTGCCAAATCTGAGGGCCTATTACTAATTAGATAAAACATCACATATTTGTGAAAAAGTAATCATAATCTACTAAAGGTGCAACTGGAATGCAGGAAAGAGCTTATTAGTAACTCCTAACCCTAGTCCTCTATACCAATCACCAAATAAACCTCCATGTCACAGACTCTCTTCCCCAAGCCTATCTACCTCACCTATACCCTCATGTATCAGTAACTGCACTACCCCTCTCACTCTTCCCTTCCTCACCTTTCCTGAGTTCAGCACATACTACAGCTTAAGCCTTCCTTCTCACTACTCCCCTCCCCCCTTTACCTTCTATTCCCCTTCGTGATTTCAGAGCAGTATTTTTGGTTGATGTCACTGGATTTCATTAACTATTGACTTTCTACTGAATGGGGCTTTAGGACAAAACAATTTAATAATAGTGCTTTTACTGACTTCAAAATTAATATAAATAATCTACAGTTTAAATAATTATGCCAAGTTTGACATTTGTCCATAACTCTGAACTGTCCAGACTTTTCCCCTCATAATATGTGTTAGACCCTTCTGATGTGAAACGGTTAGGAATATGGACCTCTTAAAACTCAGATGCCATATGCTTATAACAAGTGACCAACATCTCAATACTCCATTTGGTTATAAGATTATACACTGCAACGAAAGGCCCAGGATAAGTCCTTATTTTAACCATAAATTCAAAATTAACCTTTAATATCTGTCCATTCTAATTAGTGTGTAGAAGCAACTTATTCTGCCTGCAGCTGCACCCTTACCATACCTCTTACTATACAGATTTTAGCAGCCTGTCCCTATTTGTACTTCATATTTTCTTTCTTTTTTTTTGCTTTGTTTGTCCCCCCAGTAAAGTGGTTCACTGCCAAAGCAATGACAGTCTTAAGGACAAGTGTCAGAACTAATGGCAGACATTTCTGCTTTCAGACTTCATACCTTTCCAGAAATGCCATGCTACTGCATACCTGCTGTTCTCCCAAAGTCTGCTTTTTTAATATAAAAGTGCCCTTCTCTTAGACTAATATCCCAGCAATGTTTTATTCTGTTTTTTATAAAATTGTGGTTTTCTAGTATATTATTGGCAAGTCATAAAAGACTAAATGCAGGAAATAATGACAGGCATTTGAGATCCAAACATCATACTCTTCAAAAAATGTCTGCTGACGCAAAACCTATTATTCTATCAACATTCTAATTCTGTAAGAGCAACATTTAAAATTGTCCCCATTTTTGGCCTTTGTCCCCCCAGTATTTATGGCTCTGTCCAGATTTCCTGATGTAAGAGGTATAAGGGCATGCCAGCAATTGGTGCTGCATGATTTTCAGGTCTGTGTCTCACACACCACACATACTAAATGAAGTGCAAAATGATCACCCGTATATCACTGCACTCCCCCCAACAGTCAACACCACACTGTACATGTGTATGTCATGTGACAGCTATTCATGGATATTTCGTGACCAACAAAACAGAGAGAGTGTATAATGTTTGACATGACAAATCATTGGTAAGTCAGTGAGGGTTGAACTCAGAAAATAATGGCAGATGTTTGAGTTTCAGTCTTCATACCCCTCAGAAAATTCACCACTCACAGTCTCTCTCTAGTATGTGTGATCGGTTCAGCTCCAGAACCTGAACATTCAATCAGCCACCTCACTAAGCATTTCCAAACAAACAAATCCAAGTCACATCATATGGCTGTTTACGGCATGCAAAAAAAAAAAAAGTCAACTGATTAGCCATCCCTGACTCTTTTAGAAATATAAACACAAAGTATAGCCTTTTTGTCTGTTCCAAAGTACTCTACTTAACAAGCCATGACTTTGGTACTTTCAGTCACAGGCAGTGACTCCATGGACCCTGACTCTTTTAGAAATATACAC